>NC_137670.1:5924156-6251656 GCF_963422515.1 Blennius ocellaris
TCTATCATGTTACAACTCCACAGTTCTCTATAGTTTTCTACTATCCTGTCATTTCACAATTGTACTGCTCCACCATTCCATTATTCCATCGTTCTATCACTTTCTTCTATTATTCTATCGTGTTATTCAGTTCTTCTATGCAGTCCGGCCCGAGGGTTGATTTCGCTGTTAAAGCTGCCTGCTGTTCCTTGTTTGTCTTTTTTGGAGTGTCTTTGCCCGCGAGGAGGGACGTCGGTGAGGCAGCTGTCAACAGGTTCTGAGTTCCCTTGTTGTGAAGTGTCACTGCCAAATCATGAGGTGAAGCTTCAGTTCTGCAGGACAGGAACCCCCCGGATCATCAGAGTCGTTCAGTGGGGAGGCATCAGAAGTTTGTTTTTCACCACTAAACATTGTACTCAATGGTGTTATGTCCAAATAATGTTGCTTTTTTATCAGGAAAATTAAAAAAAATATACATTTCTCTCCATCAGACAAAATACATTTTCCTCTACAAATGTGGCTTTATTATGAATTCATTCATGTATTTAATATGAATTTGAATCTTAATCAATAAAAACTTGTTTCCTCGTTCAAAAAGAAAAACAAAAAACTCGCGTGTTTTCACCTTTGACCTCCAGATTCAATATCCAACACTCACACAGTCATTCGGTTCCCCCTGTTGGCCAGGCTGCGTCATTACATCCCACTGCAGCTCACGGCCACAGGTCCAAGTGTTTGTTTGTTTATATTCAATGTATCATTAAATGAACATTACCAACAGATGACATGTTTGACGTGTTGTTTGTTTGTTTGGTAAACAGGAAGCTCTTCTGTTGTGTTTCTCTGTTTCCAGTGGGAAGAAGCTCCATGTGACTTTTAAACCCTCATTAAACTACATCTCCCATGATGCATCGCTGGAGTTTTTCCAAAGAGTTTTCTCTTGGGTCAGAGCAAGCAATAGTTCTCACAGTTTGGAAGTGATTCACACAAAGTTAAACCGTAGTTGGTAAAATGGAATTTAAAAGATTTTCTCTGACATTATGGTAAAAAAAAAAAAAAAAATCCACAGAGTTCCGTTCATCTCAGCAGTGAACGTCAGGAAAGCGTGATATAAAACCTATGCATTACTTAGGCTCGGTTTATGTCAGATTTAGGTGAGGTTTAGTTTAGGTTCACATTAGGTTGTGGTCAGGTTTAGTTAAGGTTTAGGTTTGGTTTGGATTAGATTCACGTCAGGTTTAAGGTTTTGTTGAGTTTAGGTTTCGTTAGATGTGGTTAAGGTTAGTGAGTTATAGGATCAGATCAGATTTGGTTCACGTTGAATTTAGGTTTACTTGTGTTTCCTTGGGTTTAAATTTGGTTTGAGTTCAAATGTCTTTGGAGGTATGGGAATATTTTCTACTCAGTGTGTTTGTGTTAGTAGGTGAAGAGACCTTTGCAGTCCAGATAGTGACTGTTGGTCAAAGGCCTCCTGACAGTGTGTGTGTGTGTGTGTGTGTGTGTGTGTGTGTGTGTGTGTGTGTGTGTGTGTGTGTGTGTGTGTGTGTGTGTGTGTCCACAGATAGCGGCAGGTTAAACATTAACGTGGAGCTGCTCGTAAAGCTAACACCACTACAGGGAACCTTTGGAGTTTGATATGATGTGATCTCACACTCACACGCACGCACACACACACATTCACACACACACACACTGAGGATGACACGTGAACACACACTCGGCGGGTCCCCAGAATGACTTGGCTCTGATCGGAGGAGGTGATCTCTGAAATTGCTCAGGTGAGTTTTTCAGTTTGTTCTGAATCAAAGTTTGAAGCTTTTGCAAGAGAAAGAGAGAGAGAGAGAGAGAGAGAGAGAGAGAGAGAGAGAGAGAGAGAGGGAGTGTGTAAAGTGAGTCTCGCTCGGCCGAAAACAGGCCAACCGGCCTTAATGTTATAATGGAGAGACAGAGAGATAAACAGATAGACAGAGAGACAGAAACAGGTGAATGTCCGCAACGAAACCACCTGAAGCCACGTCAGCTTGTTTCATCGGAAACATATATTGTATTTTGTAACAAATACTGTATGATAAACAATACGTAATTATTCTATATCATTCATTTTACATTGAATATAAAATATTGTGCCCCCTTGTGTCATATATTTTGTGTTGCATTAGATACAAATCAGACTATCAGAGCTGCTGTCTCTCCATCCTGCTATCCTGCTAGTTGTTAGCATGAGCGTTGGCCAAAGTTTTCTTTTATATAGCATTAGTATTTTGTCTACGGTTGCTGTGATTAGCATTAGCATGCTTGAGGAACAGTGAGCATGCAGACGTCTCCATGTTCGGAGTTTATCTAAACTGGTTTGTCGCAGCTTCTTTTAGTTGTCATTAGTTCATAAATCTGTTTCTTTCGAGAACAGCTAGCATTTCAGGCTATCGAGCATCTTCCTCCCACTAACATCCAGATTAGAGCATCTTCCTTCCAGCAGTCTAAGTATAGAGCCCAACTAGAAAACATATCTTTCAGAATTCTGCTGTTTTGTTGCATGCTGTCACTTCTATATTAAAGATCACAACGTAGCAGAGAAATCTACCAAACCTACACCACCAGTCCTGTGATACCACTTTGTACCAGCAGATGGTGCAGTGAGCTATTCTTTCTTTTCTCCTGCTTTGAGTGAAGGAACAGAAGAAGATTTAGGCAGCATGAGGAACATTAACTCACTACTGCCACAAATTGCAGGGAATTGTTATGACTACATCTCTTAATATCACTGTGAATGTTACCAGTGTTGCCGTGGCGACGATTGCTGCTGTCATTTTTGTAGCTGTCAACGTGGCTCCTGCTCTTGTTATTCCCACGTTAACGATGCTGTTAGCATTGCCGCGGTTCTGCAAGTGCCTCTCCAGCTGCTGTTCTCACGGTGAGCAGCGAACAGTCTTTTGAAGTGACTGACGTGAAAACAGCAGCACAGACGCCGGTTTGCAGTTGGCAGCAGCTTCGGCATCGGCCACGTTTGTTTGCCGAACGCCCCTCTGATGGAGGATCTGATTGGCGGACTCAGCAGCGGGTTATTGAGTGCAGCTTTGTCAGTCTGACTCTTATGTGTCCATCAGAAATGGGGGGGGGTTTCTCTCTGCTGTCAGATATAAAACACAGTCGAGACAATGAAAGACAGTCGAGACCTCGCTTTCTTTTGACAACCTGTTTCACACACCGTTGCGCTGCGTTAAGCACAGTTCTGACCTCTGGTGTCACGTGTGTTGGTGAAGCGGGTGAAAAATTTGTAAATGTTTTAACATTTAACTCACGACATCCACTTTTCAAGTCACAAACTTCTGACTGCTTTCTCAGAGCTTTGGGCTGATTTAATAACTAGAGTCGACTGGTTCCTGAATGATTAAAGCCAGTGAGCTCCGACACGACTGACGGGTCGAGGTCATCACACGGACAGGAACCAACCAGTGGCTCAACACAGATAATTCAAGCACATTTTGCTGAGTCATGTAAATCACTCTGTTATTTTTAACCATTCCGACTGGGACTTTGACTGCAGTTGTTCAGTGAGTACATTTACTAGTATTAATCAGGTTTCGGTGCTCAGGTTTGGTTCTGGATCTGGTGGCCAGGTTTAGTTATGGATCAGCTTCTATTAGTCAGGTTGGGTTCCGTATCTGAGAGTGGTGGTCAGGTCTGGGTTTGGGATGGCTTTGGCCCGTCAGGTTTGAATTTAGATCAGCTTTCGGTTGTCAGGTTTGATTCTTGGTCAGGTTTTGGTAGCCAGGATTGGTTCTGACTCAGCTTTTTGTGCTCACTTTGGGCTGTGAATCGGGTTCTTGTGGTCAGGTTTGATTATGGATCAGGATTTGGTGATCAGGATTGGTTCTAAATCCGGTGTTGGTCATCTGGTTTGAATCTGGATTGGTTGTTGGTCATAAGTTTTAACTATGGAATAGGTTTTGTTGTTCAGATTTGTTTCAGGATCAGCATTATGTTGGTCAGATTTGGTTTTTGATTAGGTTTTGTTGTCGAGGGTGGTTTCTGGATCATGTTTTGGTGGTCAGGTTTGATTCTGGATCTTCAGGGGGAGAATCTTCCCAGCAAGCAGAGTTTTAGGTGGGTTGTTGACTCAGCAGCAGCCTGGTGTGTCGGTCAGGCAGACCTGCACAGACTCGGTCAATGATTAGCGAGCAGACCTTGACCTCCGGCTGCTGCCAGCCTCAGAGAAGCTAACACTATATCTCAGTACATATGATACCAGCAGCATCAACCACAGTGAGGGATAAATCCACTCCGGATGCCATAAAGAGAGTTTCAGGTATGAGCCAACATATTCCTCATGTTAGCAAACTAGCGGGGAGGCAACGTTTAACGTCAGTGAACAGAATGTTGAGAGCGGCGTCGAGGCAAAATAAGCTATTTAATGTTATTTTATTTTTACAGTTGTCTGTGAGAAAGTTCCATGTCACTCATCATAGCAATGCAGTAGATCGGACATCAGACAACAAAACCCCTTGTGGAAAGAAGATAAGAACTGTAGCAGCTAATAGATATGATGTTGAGTGCCGTGCCCGGCTCTCTGGATGTCTTCCTCCAGGCTCAGAGACACACAGACATCAAATAAGAAAGAGGACAAGCCATTCAAAGACCTGATAGACTAGAAAAGAAAAGAATGTCCAGAACTAGATAACATGAAACAGAAACACCTGAAACCAGGAGGAAATCAGACATGATGAATAAACATAAGGACACTGGGATTGCCCACTGACACACAAGGACTTGTTTGTCATTGCAGTGAGCACCCCTAATTTCCCTGATTTACATATCGCTGTCAATCACACCCAATGGAAACCAATCAGAAAGCAGGAGGGGACGGACTGGCGGGGACGCAGAAAGAAGTGGCGCTCCGGGCGCTAATGCAGCGGACTGGGTACCAACTGAGACAGGTGGGAGGATCTCCTTAGTATGTCTGTCTGTCTGTCTGTCTGTCTGTCTGTCTATCTGTCTGTCTGTTTGTTTGATTCTGGTGGTGCCTGTGCAGGAGAATGGGCAGCGGCGGTACGGTGGTCCCCCGCCTGGCTGGGATGGAGCTCCACCAGAGAGAGGCAGCGAGATCTTCGTGGGGAAACTTCCCAGAGACGTGTTCGAGGACGAGCTGGTTCCTCTGTGTGAGAAGGTGCAAGGAACAAAGACATTGTGACTGAGAGCAACTTCCAACAGAGGCTTGCTCACACCAGATCTCTCTCTACACCTACTTCCAGTTCGGGAAGATCTACGAAGTAAGGATGATGATGGACTTCAACGGGAACAACCGAGGCTATGCCTTCGTCACCTTCACCACAAAACAGGAGGCCAAGGCCGCCATGAAACAGCTCAACAACTACGAGATCAGGTCTTTTACTCTTTAAATCTATTCAGGAGACTTCATCAGCACAGATCTGGTCGCCCAGCAAAGGCCCTCAGCAACCACAAAGAGACAACCGAGATGCCATGACCTGTCGGCCACAGATTTACCTTTGGTCTCATTATGTTTTTA
The DNA here is from genome assembly GCF_963422515.1 of Blennius ocellaris. Classification (NCBI taxonomy): domain Eukaryota; kingdom Metazoa; phylum Chordata; class Actinopteri; order Blenniiformes; family Blenniidae; genus Blennius; species Blennius ocellaris. The sequence goes on from NC_137670.1 coordinate 5,929,660, forward strand.
CTCTCTGTAGGAACGGCCGCCTACTGGGAGTCTGTGCCAGTGTGGATAACTGTCGGCTGTTTGTCGGCGGCATTCCTAAAACCAAGAAGCGTGAAGAGATCCTGACTGAGATGAGGAAGGTGACTGAAGGGGTGGTGGATGTCATCGTGTACCCCAGCGCTGCCGACAAGTCCAAGAACCGGGGCTTTGCCTTCGTGGAGTACGACAGCCACCGAGCTGCTGCCATGGCTCGCCGCAAGCTGTTGCCAGGTAGACGCCAAGACCCAAGGGGCCACATTTTGTAACTTATGTAATTCCATATACCATACCCAGACTCCTCCAGCGCACATATCAAAGTATCTTATCGGACAAGAGCCTGACCAACACTTCTGAGTAGAAAGCCCTTTGCATTTCAAGAGGTGTCCTATAAATGTTCATGATTGATTGTTTAAAGTCAATCTGTAAATTGAACTTTTAGATTCTACTCTCTAACTTTGACCAAACCATAAATGTTACTTCTCAGAGAGATAAACACATGACACGCACACAAAACACAATAAAACATGTCAAAGTCTCCTTCTGCGGAGCCGAGCAGCTGCGTTATCGCCAACCAATCTCAGCACACATTGCTGGGTCCTGGGCCAATAAAACAAGAGCTCTGATTGGCTCAGTAAACTAAAAAACTCACCTGTCCTCCATCTCATGTCATGAAGACTCGCCTGTTATCTGTCCCAGGTCGTATACAGTTGTGGGGTCATCCTATTGCGGTGGACTGGGCGGAGCCTGAGGTGGAGGTGGATGAGGACACCATGGCAGCAGTTAAGATCCTGTACGTGAGAAACTTGATGCTGCAGACGACAGAAGAGACCATTGAGAATGAGTTCAGCAGCCTCAAACCGGGTGAGCCTTCATGTTCGGAAAGAGAGGGGATCAGTGAATGCTTAGCTTCAGTTCTCTATAGGTGTGATTCCCAAAACATTTCTGTACTGCAGGAGCAGTGGAGCGAGTGAAGAAGATCAGAGACTATGCCTTCGTCCACTTCACTCAGAGAGAAGACGCCATCAACGCCATGAATGCACTCAATGGAAAGGTGAGTTCACAACCACAGTCACTTAAACACACTGTCGATCTGCATACTATGTCCTTCTAGATTCTTCTGTCACAACGCATTCTGCAGCTTGAATTCACAGCAGTGGCGTGCTGTCCTCCATCTTTGTAGTCCTGTAGCTGTGTGCTTTTTCCCAGTCAGTCTTCTCAATATATTCCCATTGTTCCCAATATTGCTGGTATCAGGAGTTTCCCCAGTGTTCCCTCTGTAAAAAGTAACTCCTCATTGCTCCAGGTGGTAGACGGGTCTCCTATCGAAGTCACTCTGGCCAAACCCGTTGACAAAGACAGCTATGTTCGCTACACCCGAGGAACTGGGGGACGAGGGGGTTCCCTGCTCCAGACAGACTACACAGCCTACACTCTGGGACAAGTAAGACCTTGAGCACAACAACACTCCTACACTCTGGGACATGTAGGACCCTGAATGCACCACAGCGGTACTTGGGAACAGGTATTAAACAGTTGCACGATCATATCCCCTCGACAATAACCCGCCACTGTCACCTCCCACAGGTGTACGACCCCTCGGCAGCGTACCTGGGCGCACCTGTGTTTTATGCCCCGCAGGCCTACGCTGCCATACCGGGTCAGTTCCGCTTCCCAGCAGCCAAAGCGCACGTCGGAGGAGGCCGCGGTGTCATGAGGACGCCATCTGTCCGAGGTGAGGCTGCCACGACTTTACTGTGTCAAATGCAGAAAGCAGGTGAAGCCCCGCCCCCGAGTGACGAATCACAGCCGAGCAGCAGACAGTTATGCACTGATTCCTGGATACTATACTACTGCACATGCTCTCATGCACACACACACACACACACGGTGATACACACACCAAAGGAGGCAAGTTCATGTAGTAACGCCCTCTGTTCGGCTCCATCTATCTGTAGAATAGCTGTGAACAGCTCAGTGTGACATTGCAGCCTCTTGATATTTTCTCCACTATTAACTATTAAGTATCGAGAGTAAAGCACAAAGAAAAACAATTCTAAAAGTGTAAATAGTTTTAGAAAATATACATTTTGAAAGTTACCTTGACATGAAAATCTCAATGAGGTAAAAAAATAAAACAGACTAAACATAAAGAGTGTGTGAACTGTTGGTGGGAGATAAGTAGGGGGCAGAGCTTCATCACTAAACAGCACGTAGCCTCAGTTTGTTCACGAGGAATCAAACCAATCACAGAGTCCGAAATCCTGAAATCATCTTGTCCTTCAATCAACCCTTCAATCAAAGCTTATTTGTAAATCAGAACGCACGCAGGCTAGCACAATGATGAGCAGACACCTGAGGGCAGGACTTCTAAAGAAGCAGATGTGCTGTTGTCATGGTTATCACTGTTGACATGTGATTGGATGATTGTGTGACCCTGATTTGCGGTGATTTGATTGATTTCACACCTTTTCGGTCTCCTGTAGAAATTTACATGACTGTACCTGTAGGGGCTGCGGGGGTGCGGGGGCTGGGTGGGCGGGGCTACCTGGCCTACGCTGCGGGGGGTGGAGCAGTGGGTCGGGGCGGAAGCGGCGGAGGTGGTGGCGCCCACTACGGGCTGAAAGCAGACAAACAGGCAGAGGAGAAACTGTACGACCTGCTGCCCGGTATGGAGCTGACCCCCATGAATCCGGCCGCCATGAGCTTGAAGACGGCTGCCATCAAACCAGCGCCACAGGTGAGAGCACGCCACGGAGCGTCTGAAGCGGCATTATACATTTAGCTGGATACTTTACAGTACTTTACTTCGGGAGGCTTGCGGCCCCGATGTCTCTTGAAGTATATCTGGTGTGTCAGGTCCTGGAGGAGCTGTGCCAGAAGAATAACTGGGGTCAACCCGTCTATCAGCTGCATTCAGCCATCAGTCCGGACCAAAGACAACTTTTCCTCTACAAGATCACCATCCCAGCCCTGGCTACACAGTACCCCAATGTGTCAGTACTCACAATAGTGCTGCTAAAACTTCTGCTGCTGCTGCTGATATTATGGCTACTCCTGCTGGTGTCACTGTGACTGTGTCTGCTGCTAATGCTGCTGTGACTGTCCATGCTAATGCTGTTGCTCATGATGCTGGTGTTTCTGTTTCTCAGCTGCTGTTCGTTCATGACGGTGCGGGTGCTAATGCTACCACTAATGCTTTTTGTTTTTTCATTGCTAATTCTTGTGCTCATGCTCCTGCCGTTCCCAGCTGAGCTCATAAACTGTCTGTCTGCAGACATCCGTTCACACCCACCAAACTGTGCGCCGCCGTGGAGGAAGCAAAAGTGCACGCCGCCGAGCACACGCTGCAGACGCTGGGCCTGCAGACCGAGGGCGCCACCGAAGCCACCGTGGCCTCTGTGGCCTTCCCAGGTATGTGAAGGTCCGTACCCCGAGCCGGCTAATGCTTCACTGCACACCACAGTAACAGATCCCAGAGCAGCGCCGCAGGAAGAGGATGCTAACGTGTTGAATCTTCCCTGCTTCTGAAAAGGGACCCTGGAGCGAGACTGGTACTGGACTGGTTTTACAGCAGCTTTTGGATTATTTTTTGGGTCTTCTTTCAGATTTTGGTTTTGTTTTGGACGTGGTTTTGTACCTACCTTTAGATCTCGGCTTGTACTGATTCGGACCTGGGTTGGACTGCTCCGGGAGTCTTTTTTCACTCTGTTTTCGGACTGATGTTGGGCATAGTTTTGTATTTGTCTTGGAGAAAAGGTTTTGGACCTTGTTGGGACAAGATTTAGAAAACCAGACATCCTTCAGCCTCACTATGTTTCTGGACTTGGTGCAACCGGTTGACGGATCATCCAAACGTACCTTAATCGACAAGAGTCCATTAGTCCCAGGGTTGGGACTTAGCATTAGCACATGGCTGTGCTAATGCTAAGCTAGCCACAGAGCCATGTGTTTCCTGCTGCGCTGCATGCTAACACAGGTGTTCCTCACAGCAACACAATGAAATCAGCACGGACTCAGTCCTCCGAGTCTGTCTGACTGTGTGTTGTGTTTCCTTGCAGGCTACGCTCTGGCGAGCCCGGCGTCCTCTGCAGTGGCGTCTCAGCTGAAGCAGGCTGTGTCTCTGGGTCAGGACCTGACCGCCTACACCACCTACGAGGGCTACCCGGCCTTTGCGGTTGCAGCGCGCCATGCTGATGGATACGGCGTTTTCTAGAAGGCCAACTGACCGAGTGTACAGACGGCTTGAGCCCGGCTTCAGGGGGAAAACAGTGTTAACGCTTTGAGACGAGATGTAGAAGGACGGCCGGGACTCGTCGGCCCGCCCACCACACACCCACAAGCACCTCCTCCTCCTCCTCCTCCTCCTCCTTCTTCCCTGCTCTCAGTCTGACCATGACGCGGTTGTGATTGGCTGCAGGCTTGATTTTTGCTTTTCTTACTCTTCGTGTATGTTTACAAGTTTTATTGTGCCCTCAAACCGTTCAGACTTTTCAGCTTGGAGAAATACATATAAACACGGTCAAACTGGGATTCTCAGACTGGGAAAGTAGGACATAAACCATCTTTATCGCAGTTAAAGTGAAAACTGTTGGACGTTGTTAGCTCAATACCAATAAGAACTGCAGTATTTTCATTCCCCACAATGAAGAGTTTCCATACAACTTCTCTCTTCAGATTCACACGAACGGGAGATGTTGGTGTTCATGGAAACACTCTCGACTCCGAAGTGGGAATTTTCCAACTGATGATTAACCAAATTCCCAGCCCCATCCTGTATGGCTTGTTATTTCCTTGATAACTGGGATTTGTAGTTCTTTATGTTTCCATCATTTTAGTTTTGTATTATTATTATTTTTTCGATCCCTTTTAGTCTCCCAGAGAAGTTTCCGTGTTTGATTTCCTGATATAACTGACCGTCTGCTCGCTGGATGAGGAGTGCAGACGTCCTACACTTGGAGCAGAGACAGTATGACGCGGAGCAGAGACAGTATTAAAGTGCGTGAGGCACTTAGATCTTATTTTTGTACCCAGAGGAAGAAGAAGGGAAAAAAAAAAACTATACTAAAGCTGTTTTTCTTACTTTGTAGTCGTGATTGACAGAAACACAAGCATGAGAATCGGTACCGATGATGATGAGAGTGAGGAACACAGGGGATTGTGGGAAACCTGGAGGGTTTTTGTGTGGTTGGAGGAAACTGCTTTGACAAATTGTCACAAATTCATGATCCGTAATCTTCATCAAATAAAGACGCTAACATATGAATGAGCAGCTGCCTTAGTTTTGTTCTATATTTGAAGGTCTCATGTTCAACAACTCTTAACGACCTTCTTGTTTTAACATGAAATCTTTTGTAGAAAACTTTGTTCATGAAAATGGAAAAAAAACCTCTACTGTAACCAAAAATGTATTGCTTCCGAGGCCGAGCATTGTCTGAAGAATTCCTCTCATTTCTTTCATTTCTTGGACCAGAAGAAACCAGAATTTGAAGAATAAATACTCGCCAAGACCTTCTCGTTGGTAAAAAAAAACTTCGGACTTCAGCAGAGGTTTCGAACACGTGATTGGAGGTGGCCTCAGGTCGTCTCTGACAGGTTAGGCGGAGTCTCACGCTCACAGCTCCGCCTGCATCCATAGCTTGCTATGACACTGCATGACAACACGCCATAAGAGCGCACCACCCAGCAATGTGTACACCATCTCCTCCATCATAAGGCACACGGTTTTGTGTATTGCGTGTGTGTGTGTGTGTGTGTGTGTGTGTGTGTGTGTGTGTGTGTGTGTGTGTGTGTGTGTGTGTGAGAGAGAGTTTAATCTTCTTATGTAAGCACTCTTTTTTCCCTGTTCTCATGGAGCCTTTAATCCTCTTCATCCTCCATCATCATCAGCTGTTTCTCACTGTCCTTATGCGGCACACACACACACACACACACACACACACACACACACACACACACACGCTGATCAACCAGAACATTAAAACCACTGATTGTGTGAGTGTGTGTGTGCGGTCAAAACTACTGCCCCAATGCCCCAATACAGTGTTCACCACAAGGGGGCGCCAACAGCACTCCTGTAAGGATCAGAACTAGTGTGTGTGTGTGTGTGTGTGTGTGTGTGTGTGTGTGTGTGTGTGTGTGTGTGTGTGTGTGTGTGTGTGTGTGTGCGCGTGTGAAGGGGGGGTGGCCTGTATCAACAGCTGTATGATCAGGTGTTACAACATTACTTTGTTACAGTGGTAACAAATATTTTAATGATGAACACAAACAAACATTGATTGTTATGGCAACAAAGTAAAACTTAAAACACACACACACACACACACACACACACACACACACACACACACACACACACACACACACACACACCATCAGGGACACTCTCCAGTTCACCCGTGCACGCATCACGAGCTTCCACCCCCGAAACCGGGTGAGAGGCCGTGACGTCATCACCGAGCGGGGTCAGCTGTCACTCAGCCGCGGAGGCGGCGGCGGATGGTGGTGGCGGTGGTGCGTCCGGATCACAGCGGGACTCCCGGGCCGGAGGCAGCATGTCGGAATCCCGCAGCGGCGGAGGAGAGCCGGAGGAGGAGCGCGGAGGTCAGTGAGTGCAGCTTTGCGGGGAGGTTTTTTTTTGTTTTTTGTTTTTTTCGTTTGTTGTCCCGAGCGGCGGTTGTGTTTCTAATACTTTAAATTCTGTGAAACGTGACGTCTGTGTGCGTCATCTCAGAACTGCTGAATGCTGATTGGCTGAGTGGAACAGGCTGCATAAACTTTCTGGGTGTACAGACTTATACAAAGGTGCAAAATATTGGAGTAAAAAATATTATTTTAGGACTTTTCCTTCTCAATGCATAAAACCACTACTTTAAAACCTTTTTTTTTTGTTAACTTTTCATTTTAACGTTGAATTAAAGTATGTATGTCAGTGTTCATACTGCTTTATGACTGATTTTACTGACAGGTTTTAACTGTTCACATGACGAAAACAAGCTTTTATCACATCTTGTCTGTTTACAAATGTCACTTTTTCAAAAAAGAGGCTTTGGTGCACTGAGTGGCATGATTCCCAGTCTGTATTATAGTTTACATCATCCAGTTTTATCATCCATATTAGTAGTTTTATAGTTGATATTCTCCACTAATAGCCTCCGATTCCTCATACGTCCATACGAATGTTGGGGTCTCTCCATTGTGTTGACATTTATGGCATATTGTTCTCGACATGCATGTGTGTTTGGTTTCATAACTCAAACAACCAACAGCGCCACGACGTGGCCTGGCGTTCCATCGACATCGTTTTTAGCGTTTGGGCCGTTGCCGTATAAACGGAGATCTTTTTCAGGACGAGGTGCGGCCACTTGGAACGTTGTCATATAAATGAGGCCGACGGCCCCATTGTTCAAACAGAAAACTTTTTCTTTTCTTTTGGGTGTCTGTTTGGTCCGTTCTGAATCATTTTTGCCAGATTTTACTGACAGTTTTTAACCAACGATTTAGCTTCAAAGTCTTGTGGCTGGTGAGGTTGATTGGGATATCAAGGCTACCGGAGGCTGCACTGAAATGGAAAGTAGGTAAACAGTGTTCCCGCTCGCCATTCTCCTCCTCTTCATCCCCTCCCTCCTCCTCCTCGTCTCCTTTCTTGCAGTGAAAAGAGGCTCTTCCTTGGCTGGAGGTGATTATCCACCATGACGCTCAGATCCAAGAGAACCAAAGTGCGGCCAAAAGCCTCACAGACACACGTTGGCCCATGTCAACGTTCTTAGCTCAGTATTTGGTGGTGATTCTGATTTGGTTCAGTATTCGCTTGGCTTGGTTTGCTTTGGGTCAGTATTTTGTGTTTGTTGCTGGTTTTCTTCTGCTCCGTTACTCAGATTTCCACCTTCGGTCAAATCAAACACGCCCATCAGCTGTGAGGGCTTCGCTGTTTCCACGACAACAGGACCCAGCTGAGTGGCGTGTTGCCCTAGCTTGTCGGACCCCCTGAACGCCTCCCTTGTGTGTGTGTGTGTGTGTCCCTCTGATGTGACACCATCATCTGCTGCACGACTGCAACTTTATCACTCACTGCATGACTTCAGGGTCTTCATCATCTCTTGTATTCATTACTGTGTAGTTCTTTCATGTGAAGGAGTTCTGGCTTCGAATTTCGACTCACACAACTGAAGATGTTTGTTGCCGTCGTCCACCTGAGGATGCAGATGTCCACTTGAGGTGACTTGATGCTGGCTAGCCTGTGGCAGACTGTCTGTTGAGGAAGCATGGGACGAGCTCTCCTCAAGAGGCTCCTTGTTCAGAGCTCAGCTGACTGGAGCCTTTTTGTTCGAACACACGGAGGGAGGAGGTGAATACGGGGGGAAAGTCGGGGACAGTTGTCCAAAACCACCGAGACGGGACCCCGAGGACTCCTCATGGGATTTTTGTTTCATCATGGATTCCCCTGAAAACCAACTCATTGGTGACATAAGATTCAGCTTCAGCCAGGCAGGAAAATTGACCGTGTCGACTCTCGCAAAGATTTCAGTCAGATAGCGTGTTCTCTTAACTGAAGCTCAGGCCTGGTTCTTCTCGTGGAAACTTCGAAGCTTCAGCGTGGATCAGCAGCTGTTCTCCTAACTCACAGCCGAGTGCTCCACGACCATGAGGTCTGAGGTCTGAGTCGGCATGAGAGTCGGGGTCAAAGCACAGTGACTTCTGGTGGGTTAATCCTTCATCGTAATCTTGCTCTGAGAGATGAACCGCTGTAATTCGTCATCTGCAGCTCACTGACCCACATTCAGCAAGAACTAGAGAGCCACATCTGCCTCCTGTACCTGCAGTGCCTGCACCTGAAGCCACTTCCTGCTGACGAAGCCCCACCTCATCCCATGAAAGCCTAATATATACCTCAAGGTAGTATGAACTCAGCTCGCCCCGCAGAGCCCTCCGCATCATCTGACCACACCTCCAACGGTTTCCGGACTCTAGACTAAAGAATTAGGCCCGCTCTTTGCCAAAGTCTGCCTCTAAAACAATGAAATTGGCTGATCGCATCTTTCATTGCATAAAGTAGTAAGTCTTGCTCGTGACTCTGCTGGTTGCTTTCGCAGTGGTTCTGCGGTTCGGCGGCACGGCGGGGGTCGGCGAGAGGCGATCCGGGCTCGAACAGCCGCAACATCACCTGCGACTCTTCAGGATCAGCATGAGGAGCAGGGCCGTGAAGGCATCACGCATTTCTTCATCGACCTGAACAAGAAGAGAAAACCAGGGCAGCAACAAGTTCAAGCACAAGGTCAAACCACCGGGTTCTCTTCATTAAACTCTCCTTTCTTTTATTTTCCATGTTTGGTGTCTTGTTTGTTTTTGAGTTGACCTGACCTGATGCTGTGTTGTAGATGTTTGGCCTGAAGGTGGCGCCCTCTCGCCCTGTGTTGCAGGATGTTCCCACTAAGCTGGTGGCGAAGGCGGTTCCTCTGCCAATGACGGTCCGGGGTCACTGGTTCCTGAGTCCCCGGACAGAGTACACCGTGTCGGTGCAGACGGCAGCGAAAAAACCGGACGGAGAATACGACGTTTCTCAGTGGAGCGAGATCGTCCAGTTCTGCACTGCGGGTGGGACTTACACGCCGTTTTCATTGTGTGTGTGTGTGTGTGTGGGGGGGGGGGGGGTATGCAAAGAGGAGTACTGAGAAGTAACCGGTGTGTGGTTTGTAGATTACTCGCTGCTCCACCTGAACCAGCTCCTGCAGAAAGCCCAGCTCGTGTCCGGCCGCATGCTTCCATTCAGCGTCTTCTACAGGAACCAGCAGGAGGTGCTCTTGGACAGGTACAAAAAGCCTTGCTTTCCCTCCTCCTCCTCCTCCTCCTCCTCCTCCTCCTTTAACTCTGCTTGATGCTGTGGTTGCAGAGAAGCCCCACGGCGCCAACTGGTGCCGGCGGTGAAGGACGACAGCGGCAGCCACGGCTCGCCCATCAGCGGGAAACTGAGAGGGATTTTCTTCAGCTGCAACACAGAGTTCAACACGGGCGCGCCGCCGCAGGACTCCCCGTATGGGCCGCACCGCTTCCAGGTACCTGAACGCACCACGACTCTGTGTGACATCACTGTAGTCTCAAACAGTGTGTCTGTTACACAGCACCGGTGACTCAAGCGCAACTTTTTTTGAAAACGGCTTCCAATCCAACTTGGTCTATACAAGTTTCCATGTCGTCGCACGTTGTTCACGTATTGTAAAAACAACGATCAATAGCACCCACTAGTGGCTCGACGTGAAAACTACTTAGTTTTCTGAATTTCTGTCTGTTTCCGTGGAGACGTAATTTTCAAAACGTTGCGAATAAACGCCAAAGATTTCTGAAACGACAACGCAAAAAAAATTCTGGGTTTTTCACTTGAAGCATTGTCGCGGGCTGGTCGCCCCCTGCTGGTACGGACTGACCCCCCCTCGTGTCGGTGTGTTTTCTGCAGATCCGCGCGGACCTCCTCTTCAACCGCCACACCAACGTCTACTTCGGAGACTTCTACTGCATGTACACGTCGTACCACTACGTCATCCTGGTGCTGGCGCCCGCCGAATCCGGGGGCGACGCCTTCTGCCGGGGCCGCCTGCCGCTCCTGGACCGCTCCGACAACGGCTTCCTGACGTGTCGGGCGGAGGCCGACGGCTCGCTGTCGTTCCGCCACGCCCAGGACGTCATCCTGGAGGTGATCTACACCGAGCCGGTGGACCTGGCGCTGGGTGGCGTGACACGCGTCAGCGGCCACCGGCTCACGAGTCAGTCCACCGCCAACGCCAAGAAGGACCCCAGCTGCAAGGTGTGCAATATCAGCGCGGGCCGCTAGCCCCGCCCACCTCCACCATTAAACCAGCTACCGAGAGTTAACACGCTGGACTACTAACTACCCGCAGCTCTCCGTGGTGCAGATCGCCAACGCCGTCCTCAGAGGGGCCCGGCTCACGGCGCCCTCTGGTGGTCGGAGGGACGCGTCCAGGATGGCTTGGAACTCAGGAGCTCGATGTTTAACTTGAAAAGTGATTAATTTGGTAACTTTAACTACAGAGCTCCTCTAATGTCAACTAACCGGCTGCAAGTATAAGCTCTTCCTGCTTAGTCAGCATGGACCGAACCATCAGCGGGCAGGGGACGGGGGTCTTTTATCTCAGACACCTTGTAAACAGAATTGTATAATTATTAGTATGACAAGCTTAGATAACTTTCTTGTATCACCTGTTTTCATTATTTTCTTGTGGAAAAAGTTTTTGTTGGTTATGCACTGGAAGAATGAAAGTCGCCCCTTTTCTCTCAGAGAAACAAAGTTTAACCCATTTACTAGAAGACTGACTGGATTTAGGATGAAGGTTCTCAGTTTGTTTTTAATTTTTGGGAGGTTTTGTTGTTCTCACATGTACAAATTAAACTTTTCAAAAGTCGAAACTCGAATGCATTTTTTTGATGATAGAATTTATTCAACCTCTCCTCTGCCAGAGACAAACAGGAGACAGAGCGAGTACTTTCACCTCATTTATTTATTCATTTTTAAAAAACAAATGTTTCACACACTTAAAACAATCGGACGTGTCGGTTTTCTGCCCGCCGTTCCTCAAGTCGTCCATCTGGAGGCTCTGAAGGAGTTTCATTCTAAAAAAAAAGATGCTTCTCGACCTGAAAATGTTTGTGAGCCGATGAGCGTCGACGTTCCTCCCAGCGCCGTCTCGACCCAACCTTGAAATGTTTCTGCAGCAGAACGACACTGAAGAAACGCGTCGGACCCGCAGAGCGGCTGGACTCGTCAAGTCCTCGGGATGTTGGACGCCGCCGGCGTCCCGTGAACTCTGACCCGGTACAAACACGTGTAGTCCGGATGGCCCCAGTTGGACAAAACCTGAACCTCCACGATCTGGAACGTCTTGTCGGTGTCCTCCTGAGGAACCAACACACACTGTTAAACACAGACCCCCCCCTCCCCCCCAACCCACGTGCGTCTCCACTTCCTGTCATGTGACTTCACTCACTGTGACGGCGAACGTCTGCAGAGCTTCTCCGTCCTGGTCGTAGGTGTACGTCCCCAGCAGCGTCCCCGTCTCCTCGGCTTCGTGGTCCAGACCCTGAAAGCACAACGCGAGGATCAAAACGGGACGCGGACGGGAGCGTCTGGGCTGCCGCCGCCACTCGGGTCGGGCTCTTACGGAGAGGCTGAAGTCTCGCGGGGCGCTGAGCAGCTGCCGGCTGGGAGCCAGCGCCCGGGGGATGTGCTCCAGGCTGACGGCGGTGGGCCGGATCCTCATCGACAGCCGGATCACCAGGAAGCCCGACGAGCCCCTGAAGGCCCAGCAGTTCCCGGGATGGACGTCGGGCTGAAAGACGGGAGCCAGAGAGTCGTCACGACGAGATGAGAGAAACCGACGGGATGTCGAGACGAAACTGGGAAGACGTCGGGTTCACCGACCTGGATCACGGCCCGAGGAGACTGAGAGAAGTACCAGAGGGGAACTCCGAACAGGCTGAGCAGGGCGGCCTTCGTCTCGTACGTCTCGGAGCAGCGAGTGCTCACGACGCTGCCCCCTGCAGGACCAACGCACACAGGAACAACTGATGAGTGGCTCACAGACGTGAAGGAGATGCTCAGATCCGACATGATGGTTCTTCAAACAAAGTGGGACCGACGCCGCTCTTCGGTTCCTGACCTCCGGACTCCAGAGCGTAGTCGGCCATGCCGGTCCGGTCCTGAGAGAACAGCCGCAGAGCGTCCGTCACCATCTCGCCGACGTCCTGCAAGAGAACCGGCGAGTCTGTGAGCAGACGGGGCGAGCTCAGACAAAGCGTCGCCACGGTAACCAAACAAACGCTGCAGCTTCAAGAAGCTCGGGCTCCCGAACCCACTGGCTCCGCCTCCCTCACCTCGGCCGTCACGCCGCCCGCCGCGGAGCCTCCGGCCGAGTCGTCACTGCGCCGCTGCTCCAGCTGCAGGCTGACGTTGTGCAGGACGCTGCGCTGCACCGAGGATAGCGCCTCCTGCAGGTCGGCCTTGCTCACGCAGTGCCGCGACAGCCACTGCAGGAGCGACTCCGAGAGCACGGCGCCTCCCGCAGCTCCGGACGCCAGCGCCCGGAGCTCCTCCCGGACATGAACGGCGACCTGTCCTGAAATCTGGTCAGAGGTGGATCACCAGGTGGTTAATGGGGGGGGGGTCGCTCGGAGCGCACCTCATAAGCGTCTGAGGAATCGAACGTGGTCTCACCTCCTGGTGCACCGTGGCGAGCTGTCGGCAGCCGTCCCCATACCCCGACAGACTGTCCACGTCTCGCCGCACGTCCTGCAGAGCCGCCTCCAGCCGAGCGACCTCGGTCACCAGCGCGTCGTTTGACTGACGGTCCACCCCGACACTGGAGGAGGGAATCGAACCGTGAGCCTTCGACTTGTGAGCCAAGCTGCTCTTGTGGAGGAGGATGAAAGTTACCCGACGGCTGCTGGGAGTGCGGGGGTGGACGCGGACACAGGTGTGGCAACTTCCTGTTTTGACAGTACCTGCTGTGGAACCCACACACACACATTTAACCACCTGATTGTTAGCGTTTAGCACGTTTAGCTTCACCTCTCACCTGAGTGTTAGCGGTTACCACCTTTAGCTGCAGCTCTAGCTGATCCAGCCGTGAGGCGTGAGCATGCTGCTGCATCAGGTCCATCTGTCGCACCTGCACATGTGAAGAGTCAGTGACATCACAGCTTCACGCCTCCAATCAGGTCGCAGCGCGAGCGCTCGGCTGGCGCAGTGCAACAGTGTTCATTGGATGAAAAAGAAAAGAAAAAAAAGTGGAGAAAGCGTTGCCATTTTTCGAAAAGTATCGTCAGCTCACCTGCTCCCTCTGCTGGCGGTCCTCGTCCAGCTGCCTCCGGATCTCCGACAGCTGCTGGTCCAGGAGCTGGTCAAGCCACGCCCCCTCGCCATCCCGCTGCTGCTGCAGGGCGGCGTACAGACGCAGCACCTCGTCGTGTCTCCGCTCCGCTCGCCGCCCTCCGGCCTCCACGCGCTCCCACAGCGCGGCCAGACGGCGTTCTACGTGAAAGAGACGCGCCCACTCTACCGAGGCCGCCGCCGCCACCACTACCTGTGAAGCATGAAGAGCAGGTCTGGATCACAACTCTACATCGCCCCTTTGTGGACGTGAGGAGATCTGCTGATATACAATTTCATTTTAATTTCTGGGAATATCCTCTTAACAGACTTCAGAATATTGTCATTGTTTGATGCAAGAACATAAAATGAAAATCAGCCTTTTTTTATTTGAAGTGTGTGTGTGTGTGTGTGTGTGTGTGTGAGACCTCCTCTCCTCCGTCCGTCTCTGCAGCTGTTAGAAGGAGCTGCTCCTCCTGTGGCAGTGCGGCGCTCTCTCCTGATTGGCTCTCGGAGGGCTCCAGGTGTTCAACTTCAGGAGGCGCCGTCATCCAATCAGAGACGAGAACCGGCTGCAGACTGGGTGGACCGAACCAACTGAGACCTATTGTGGGGAGGGGTTGAAATGTTACAGCCCGTCTGTCTCTGTTGTCCTCACTGTTAATATTGAACTAAACTCCTGTTTACTGGAGGAGCCGACTTGTCCGTGGTGTCCGTCGCTTTAAAAACGGATTCATTATAAAACCTCAGTTTGAAAATTTGATTTAATGTGCTGCTAAATTTGCATCAACCCGACAAAGTGTGCAAAATGTCAACTGAATCTTTTCTAAATCAAATCCTCTAAAAGCGGCTTGTTGACAGGAACGTTGATCACAATGTTTTCACGTAAAAAAACTCAAACCTTTCGGAGGTTTAACAGTGGAAATGCACCACAGACATTATTTCCTCCAGCGTGTCACGACTTCCAGTCCACATCCTCCCGGGACTTTGTAGTTTTATAGCTGACAGTCACTGAAATAACAATCCAACGTGCTCGTCTGTCCACTAGAAGATCCCCGAACTCCCATTGTCAATGTTTACAGTATTACTTTCGGCACATCACATTGCGCAGAACATCGTTTTCAAAACGCCGTGTAAACGCAACACCTTTGGGAATGTTGTGTAAAACTAAAACTGAGGCAAAGTCTCACTGAGGAGAAGCAGCAGCAGGAGCAGCAGGAGTCCCAGAGCAGATCTGCAGCGAGAAAACAAGCAGGTTTCATCACAATAAATAGAAAGTCTGAATCAAACATTTACAAAAAAGGTTTAACAAGAATTCAACCAAAGATCAAGTATAAAATAACAAAAACTGAAAGTGTTAAAGTAAGTAGTTAGATTGTAGGTTAAATATTTAATAAACCAAAAGGCTTTTTTTATAAATCGTTAAAAGTTTTCAGTTTTATAAAGAAAACAAAAGATAAATCTAACTGGGGTTACTAGGGGAGATAAACTCTAACGTTTAAGAAAAACCAAATGACTTTTTTTTAATATGGCTTAAAAAAATAAGTATTTTCATTAAAAAATAAATGTAATTTCTAACTTTTTCAAACCAAAAAACGACTAATATTAATCTACTGAACCGTCAGTTTAGGGTTTTTTTCATGATCAAACTCCAGTTTGTCTGTTGAATATGTTGCAGGCTTCCTCAAGTAACACGATTCGTTTACCCACAATGCAGCGGGGCAAACTAGTCGTTAAGGATGAGAGCGTTAGGGGAGAATGCTCGTTTCATCAACTCACCGAGTCGGTTTGCTGCAGGACCACCGTCTGAACACGTCAGCAAGCACCCCACCTACACACACACACACACACACACACACACACACACACACACACACACACACACGTGAAGGTAAACGTGAGGCGACGTCAGAGTACAGGAAGTGAAACCTTTCTACAGCATGCAGCTCAGAGCTCCACGGGGAAGGAATCCTTCACCAACACACAGAGTCAAAGAGGAGCAGCACACGACAGCCTGGAAAACCTCGACCAGAGTGGGAATGAAAGGAGGAGCGAAGAAACTCAGGTTCGGCGGGGAAATCGAACACGGCGGAGGGCGACCTGCAGAGCGTCCGCTGCTCCACGCGGCTCTGAGCGCCTCCCTGATCAGAGGCCAGAGGAACGTGGCGGCGGTGCGAGCCAGCAGAGACAGAGTCCGGGCTGAGGAGGAGGAGGAGGAGGAGGAGGAGGAAGAAGAGTCAACACACACACGAGAGGTTTTCGGTCCAGCTGGCGGCCCTCGGGAATCGAACAAGCAACTCCTACCGAGTTACCGCGTGAAGATAATGCAATGATTCATCATGAAATACTGTTAGCTGTGTGATCGGCCACCAGGGGGCAGCAGCCTATAACGTGATACACCTGCATCTCGACACTGCTGCAGTCATTCCGACCGCCACCAGCAGGGGGCAGCTAATCTGCCATCCTGGTGAAACCAGATGTGTTCAGGCTGTAATGGAAGAGACTGAACCTGTGAACTCTGCAGAGCTCCGCACAGAGGAGGAGGAGGAGGAAGAGGAGGCCTTTAACCCCGACCGCTGCACCTCCTGACAGTCGTCACCTGTTGGCGTTCACACGCAGCGGAACATTGAGGGGAAGAAACGTTCACATGATGCAAAGTCATGAAGCAACTTGTGTGTGTGTGTGTGAAAGAGTATACAGGGATCGGTGCAGATCGGTGTTTTCTCACTAAATCATGTTTCACTCGGTTGTCAGAAGTACTTCACATTCCTCTGAAGCTAAAGCTAAAGCTAGCATCGTGGCTAGCCGCTTCAGCTTCCAGTTTGTTAAGCAAAAATCATGGAAAGTGTTGATTTTTGAGTTGAGGCGCTGCAGCCGGAACAGAGCTTCACTCTAGGAATGTTCCAAAGAGTTTATCAAAGTACTTGAATAAAATTTGTTTTTCCTTTCATGACTGTAGGATCCATTTATCATCAGCTTTTTATTTGAACAGAAGAGCCAAACGCCGGTTCTGCACGTTTACACATGAACACATATTGTACAAGACACACTTACACAGGGATCCGGTGGGCTTCGTCTCGGCCGGCGCCTCCTTCAGGCTCATGACTCCTGGAGGAGCGGCTCGAGCTGCGGGAGGAAGAGTGAGAGGGGGAGTGAGAGAGGAGCGAGCAGGAGGCGCAGAGATTTGCATTTCGCCATGGCAACAGCCAAAGCGAGAGGCAGGAGCTCAACGGGACACCTGAAACCTCCGCCCCACCTGCTCGCCTGTCCTCCTGCGTGACCTTTGACCCCACGAGCACCTGCCAGACGCGTAGCAGCAGCTGCACGAAGCGAGCTGTGGCTCCGCCCACAACCTGCAGAACATCTGGGAGGAGAGAAGAGGAGGAGGAGATTGCGAAATGGTTTTTCACTCAACATTTTGGAGGTGAAAATGCAATTATTGAACTCAAAGTGAAAACTAAACTGACGAAAAGGAGAAAACTTGGCATTGTCATTTCTCATTTAAAAAAAAGGTACAGTACTAAGATGTTTGACATAACGGGAAAAACATTTCACGTCATTCAACAATTAAAAAAATATATACAGATGCAAAAAAAAAATTATTGAAACTGAAATATTTCATTTAATTTCAAATAATTTCAACAGTGAAAAATATCAAATGGTAATATATTTAATCAAGAGATTCAAAATGAAATAAATCAAATGTAAAACTAATTTAAAAGAACAATGTCTCACTCTCTCTCCTCCTCTTCCTCCTCCCTCCTCCTCCTCTGTATATCGTCGACGCCTCCGACTCTCGGTGCTCCGTCTGCACCGAGGAGGAGACGCAGGGTGAGACGCAGGAGGACGACGGCGCCTCACAGTTGGTGCAGTAAAGTCTGCCGAGCGGCGATTTGGCTGCAGCGCCGCTCTCCTCCACCGGGGCGGCGCTGCTCTCTGCAACACAACCGGACAGACTGAGACCAGCGGAGGACGATTTTCATCACAATGTAAATAACGCGAAAAAAACTTCACAATATAAAGGATTTTTCTTTTCTTTCTTTTTTTTTAATTATATTTTCACGTCTTGTGTTTTTTCCGATTTGAGTCATCAGCCGGTCCAACAGGAGGAGGAGATACGAGGAGGACACTGACCTTTAAAGTCGGAGTCGTGGTCCAGACCTGAGGAGAAAAACAAGTGTCAGGGTCGTCTGGGAGGAGGTGGAAGGGGAGCAGCAGGGGGGAGTCATACCCCAGAGTGTGTCGACCAGTGTGGACTCCTGTAAGGTGGACTCCTCCAGCAGGGAGGAGATGAGGGAGGCGTCCGACGCCACGCTGTGGAGGCTGCTGTTGAGGACCGACGGGTCGGCCGACTTCAGGGGGGTCCGAGGGAGGAGCAGCGACTCGGAGCAGGAGGCGGAAAGCTGCCGGGGGCCACGAGACCTCAGGGACCTGGAGGAAGAGGAGGTGAGGAGGAGGAGGAGCGTGGTGGGGATAGAAGGGGGAGGTGATGGACCTGCTGCTGCTCCTCCAACTCGCTCCTCCTGCGCTGAAGGAGGCACTGCTGTGTGGCAGGCTGTGGTCCAGGAGGCTGTCGTCCAGCCGCAGGCTCCGTCTGGACATGACTCCCGTCTGCGCCTCCTCCTCCTCCTCCTGCTGGTCCTCCTTCTCCCAGTCCCACAGAAGAGAGGAGTAACTCGAGCTAAAAGATTTAATCAGAAATACAGAACACAGCGAGTCAATGTCCACTTTTAGTTCTAGGACAACAAATTTAACTTGTTGTGACCCCGGGTGACCGCGGTGACCTCGGTGACCTCAGGTGACCCCGGGCCGACAGACAAGAATTACTGACATCACTTTATAGTAATTAATCCTAAACATGTGAGGATACACACAGGTCAGTCCAGCCCCAACTCTGCAAGTCCTCATCTCCGTCACTCATAACAAAGGAGCGCCGCCACACACACTTTCATCCTTCACACACACACAGAAACACACACACAGACAGAGAAACACACACACACACACATACAGAAACCTTCAGCGAACTGTGCAGTTTCAGTTCAAGTTCACCTTTAACCTGCTCAGACTTCCTGGTTGAAGCTGGTCAGGCTGAGGCTCCGCCCACTCAAACCAGCTGTTTCATCATCACACACACTCATGCAAACACGTACCTTGGACTTGAACCGAAGGTGTGCAGGAGCTGGCAGATCCTCACCTGCAGATCACCTGAGGGTCTCTTCCTCCTCCTCCTCCTCCTCCGGTGTGTTCACTCTGAACAGCGGCTAAGCCTCTGGATTACCCAGCAGCCCTCACTGGCAGCCAATTATAGGCTGCAGAGATCAGGGTTCACCTGCAGGGGGCGCCACCAATCCGAGATGAAAATCCAGCGCTGACTGACTTGGCGAAGACGAGCTGCTGGGAGTTCAATGAGAGCATGGGAAGGATGAAGAGGTGAGATTTAAGTCACTGTGAACATCCCAGGTTGGTGATCCAAGTTCTTGACAAACTGCTTGACCCGATCGAATTTTCACACGACCTCCGGGGGTTTCCAGAGGACGACGAGTAACAGAAACGATCCAGCGATCAGCAGTTCTCTGGGACAAAAAGAGGCCACGGGCTGGGTTGGAGACGATAGAAAGACAACAGGAACTCTGATGGCCACTGGGTATAACCAAGGTGTGCAGAAGAACATCTGAGCTTTTCCCAAACAGGATGCAGCTTGAACTTGATCATCGACAGCAGCAGCGGTGCAGGAACCGGAAGCTACAGTTCACACATGATCACCAAAACTTTCCAATAGACCTTGAAGGGTTGACGAGTCTATTTCTGCTGCCATATCCAGAATTTGGTGAAAATATGGACCCATCCTACGTTGCGTCAATAGGATCAGCTGGTGTGGGGGATTTTATTTTTCTTCATATGAACTGAGCAGGTTTAAACTCAGTCTCTTCAACAACACACCAGCTCACAAAGATCGACCATCTCAAACGTCTCTTTCCCACATCTCAGTCCAGCAGAGCTCGTCTGTGCCATCAAACTGGACCAACAAACCTCTGAGGAACATCTCAGAACCTTGTTGAATCTAAAAACACCAAGGAAGGCAGGAGAACGACCAACCCACTGCTGGAAAGACATACCTAACCACACCTTCTAAATATATAGATTTAGTCAAACTGTCCAGGATGTTTATGCGAAGTGATTTGACATTTGACCAGATTCAGACTCATTTCCATGGATTCATCTTGTGGTGCTGTTGTAAATAAATGTGCCTGACCACAGTGAGGCTGAAGGAGATAGAAAAGTAAAGTTAACACTGTCACTTACCGACAACGGATTAAAGTTCATCGGCTTGTTGAAGCCCAACGAGCTGCTTTAATCAAAGCGAATCGTTGTTAATCACCACTTTATGCGTTTCCAGGTGTTTACCGTGCGTCTTCGCGATCAGCTTTTCGGCCAATCAGAGATGAATTCAGATGAGTGACGTGAGGAAGAACCAATCAGATGACGCGAGAGGCGGAGTCGTGGGGAAAATAGCTACCGAGTGGCTCTTCACGTTAGCATTAGCCGTCGAGGACACTTTGTATTAATTAAAACGTTTAAAAAGCTGCCAAGGAATGGAAACTTTACATGCCCACTTTGTATTTAACATTAAAATAAAACATTTTAAAAACAGCAAACCTTCAGGGGATCTCCGGTCGATAACAGCTTCGAGCGGCGGGCAGACGTTCCAACAGGCCCAAGGCGGGTGATTAAAAGCGGCGAGCTGAATCCGGAGCGGGTTTAAGGATGTTCAATGAAATTTTAAACTTTAAAACTGTCACAATTTCTCTAACAGGCCGAATAGTTTCCTAAGTTATTACCTGCAGACTGACGGTCTTCTTCGGCGCCGTCGTCTTCTTCTTGCGTTAATTAACGTGACACTTTATAGCAGCGCCCCCACGCGGTCAAACTCCTAAACTGCACACAGAGACGCTAATAGATAAAGTAATCCAGGCTTAAAGATAGACACCACAGTTTATAAACTAAATAAAATGTTTATGCAATGCATTTCAGTGAAATCCACTACAGCCAGGCCGCAAGTGTATTATATAAATTGAGTTTTAAAACGTTTGATAATTGTATCAAATATATCAAGCTTTTATTAAAAAAAAAAGACATTTAACATGTTATATGGAAAATACACACACAAATAGATAGATAGATTGCTTTTATTGTCATTGTGCAATAAATTGCACAACAAAATTACGGTGTAGCTAAAAACACAGTGAACATAGACATACAATAAACACCGGCAGCCATTCTCACATTCAGCATTCGTTAACAAAATACTTGTTTAACACAGTAAATATATAAAAAAAAAATGTATTACATACTATAAGATAGATTACTTTCTCTGTCCTACAATGGGTAAAATTGCAGCATTAAGTGGACAGTAATAACAGAAAACTTAAATAGTAAATACAAACAAATACAAAATGCAAAACTTGCAGGAGACTTTTTACGGA
The DNA here is from genome assembly GCF_963422515.1 of Blennius ocellaris. NCBI lineage: Eukaryota > Metazoa > Chordata > Actinopteri > Blenniiformes > Blenniidae > Blennius > Blennius ocellaris. Next base: position 5,951,038 of record NC_137670.1, read on the forward strand.
CTGAGTTGTCGTGAGCTGCACTGAAACCTGACTGAACATAAAATTGTACAAGTTGTGAGATTTCCAGGAAATTCAGCTGAAGATTTTTTGTTATTATGGTTGAGAAGAAAAAAATAAAACAAACAATCATCAGAGTGACTTTTATATTGTTTTATTCTTCAAACAACAAACAGATAAATGAATCTAGACCGTGTGTGTGTTAGAAGTAGCTCTGCAGCGGCTCTCCCAGGATGTTCTCCATCTCCTGCACCACCTTCTGGACCTGCTGCTCCACCTCCTCGCACTCATCTAACAAAACAAACGAACCCCAGTCAGAGCGGCACACCTTCGTCGTGTGTTCACGTCTCAACATCGGGCCCATGGAGCGTTTCTCCAGACGTTCAGACCAAAACGCAGTTTTACAACGAATGGGAGGAGATGAATTGTCCTCACCCTCCATGAGCTCGGCCAGGAACGGGATGGTTTCTGGAAGCAGCACCACGTAGTTCTCCTTCAGTTTGGACGCCACCTCCATCAGCATCAGCAGGGACGAGAAACGCACCTGTGAAGGACAGAGTTGCATCGACTTCAGCAGTGAGTTTGTGACCCGTCAAGTGTGGCGGTGCGTTCAGGGTCGCTCACCTTGGAGTCGGCGTGTCTGGTCTTCAGCAGGATCTGGTAGTTTAAGGTTTTCCACTGCGAGTCGTCGGCGAGTGCCACCGAGAACTGCCCCACGCAGGGCAACAAGTGCTGCGTCACCCTCTGCTGGTACTCCTGCTCCCCTCCCACCATGTTCTCCAGCTACACACACACACACATGCACGTTAATAATATTCCGCCACTGCTCTTCTTCTTCTTCTTCTCTCAGCATTATTTCGTTGGCACCGACCTGCTGCACCAGCGGGTCGAGGAGGGCGTGGCCTCGCTCGGCGCTCAGGAAGCGCTGCGTGTCGTACAGGAAGAGTTTGTGCAGACAGTCGAGGGCGTAGCGCAGCAGCAGGCAGGTCTTCTGCTCGCCGCCGTCCGACGCGAACAGACGATCTTCTGCCGGACCGACATCAGAGAGGAGGAATGTTACCGGGCAGGATATGAAGTCTCGTCGTCAACGGATAATCGGAAATTTAAATAACGATTTCAAATAAAAGCTTTGACAAAGTAAAATCCAAAAATGGTAAAATTGAATAAAACTATTAATAAAAAAGCCAAACTGGGTAAAAAACACAACTTAAGAAATAAAAGATGTACTAAAAAAAACCATTGCGACACCAAATAGCAGCAAGACACAACATAGGTTTAAAAAGCCAAATCTAAATTATGACGTTTTTTCTTTTATAGATGAAAACTAATGTAAAGTGAAAACCTTGTTCACTGTCAGCTGATCCTATACTTGTTTCATTGTTCTGTTAATGTATATGTGAAAAATAATATAATAATAAAAAATAAGACAAATTGAAAGAAACTGAAGTGAATCAAAATAAAACGGACAAAACTAAAGTTAAAAATCAAATGTTAAAAACAAAGAATTGTAAAGTCATAAACAATTCCACTCTGCAAAGCAAATCCTAAATAAAACGTTTAAATATCCTTGAAGTGATGAAACGCAACAGAGAAAGAATAAAGTAAAACTCGAATGAATGAACGAACGCCACCTGTGTGGGCGGAGTCGGAGCGTCGCAGAAGGTCTGAGAACGGTTTGATGAGGTTTCCTGCGAACAGCACGAAGAGTCCTTTCAGTCGCTCGGCGACTCGATCGCAGAGACGGAAGAATGTCAGCAGACGCTCGTTGCTGCTCGATTTACTCCAGTCGCACAGCTAGAAACAAACAAACAAACAGACAACTGCAGTATTCTTCCCAAACACTCGCCGTGAACTCACGACGCTGCCCGGTCGTCGTCGTGGCGACGTTACCTTGAAGAAAAGTGGCCTGAATGTGACCTCGGACAGTTTCATCACCATGGCGACCAGACAGTCGATCACGCTGCCTTCGACCTGTGAGGTTTTCTCCAGATCTCCCTGCAGAGAGAAGAAGAAAACCTCTGGTAGCTGTTTGTTTGTTTGATTGTCTATTTGTTTGTGTGTAAACGGGCGTCGGACCTGGCAGTGCTGGGCTCTGAAGTCCAGCATCGTGAGGAAGAAGTCGGTGAGCTCCGACTGGTGGAAGCTGAGCTGCTCTTTCTCCATGTGGCTGATGTGCTCCTTCAGGATGCTCATGAGCGCCCCCAGCTGGCCCTGTGGAGAAACAAGCCCGTGTCACTGCACCGTCGCCTGAGGCTGAGGTAACTGGGTAACTAGAGTGACCACGGTAACCACGGTAACCCGGAGGGTGTGGGCTCGCCTTCTTGTCCAACACCATGCTGCCATAGCAGCGGCTCATGGTGGGCAGGAGGACGCGGGGGGGCAGCTTGGTGGCCAGCGTGCTCCTGAGGGAGGCGAGGCGGAGGGAGAGCTGGGAGGAGGAGGAGGAGGAGGAGGAAGGGGAGGTCTCCAACAGCTGAGTGAGCCGACACACCTGCAGGAGCACGAGGCGGCATCATGAAGCAGAACTCATCAGCATGAACAAAACACATGAAAGTTTTTATTTTTAAGAAACGTGTTTACATTTCAGTACCATGGGTGAAATTTAGACTATGAAACCACAGGTGTGTTACCTGTGTGGTGTGTTACTTGTGGTGTGTTACCTGTGTGGTGGTGTCCTGCAGGTAGGGGCTGATGAAGTGCGGCAGCGTCTCGGTGACGCGCTGCAGGGCCGTGACGGCGCTCAGCAGGTAGATCTCATTGGCCTGCAGCTCCTTCCTCTCGGTGAGCGTGTGCAGCACTGCCGGCATCAACCTGCCGGACGCGGAGTCGTTGAGGCGCCAAGCAACTCGCCGGCAAAACCGCTATTCGTTAACGGGTCAAACCCGGCCTGCTCACCTGGGCAGCTGCGGGATGGCGAGCGTCTTCAGCGTGCTCACCACCTCGGCGACGCACAGCAGGGCGCTGCCCGTCACGTTCTTCTCCTCCCCGCCGGCCGTCACCACCTCCACACAACGCAGCAGCACCGGCACAAACGCCTCCTTGTGGTCGCCGCCGAAACTGCGGCACAGCAGCTTCAGGCTGTAGAGCGCCGTCTGCCTGTTGATGGCCTGCTCCGCCTCCTCCGCGCCGACGCCGGCGTGGCTTTTACCCACAATGCTCAGCAGGTCGTCACTCAGCCGGAGGAGCGCCGTGACCTGCGGACGGGAAGCGCGGTTTTATCGCAACGTTCGAAGCGACGCCGGCATCCAGAGCCACGTTTCGGAGAAGCGCGCATCGGTACCTGAGGCTCCTCCCACTGCGTCCTCTGCTGCAGCTTGTTGTTCAGCAGCTCCATGGCCTTCCTCCTCACGGACGGCAGCTCGTTACCCATCAGCCCCTTCATCACCGCCAGGAAGGAGTCCGCCGGCAGGAGGGCGTTCACCTGTAGGGGCAGGAGTGAGCAGGACGCTGTTCAGGTTGTGGTCATTACCATAGACCCACACACGCCCCCCCCCCACACACACACACCCCCAGACACACACACACACACACACACACACACCCCCCCACACACCTTGTCGAGCACGTCGTAGCACTTGTTGAGCAGAACTCTCCAGAACTTGGCCGTCGCTTTTTCGGCGTTCGTCTCCACACAGCGAGCAACACTTTGGATGTACTTCAGCACCTCCTCCAGGAGCCTGAAGAGCAAAAGGAGGCGTTCAACAACTTTGTGCTCACACAAACACACAGACATACACACACACGCGTGCAACGTCACTCACTTCTGCTGCAGCGGTTGCAGGGATGCGTCGTCGTCTTCACCGCCATCCGCCACCTGAAAGACAGGAGCGCAGATGAAGAGGAGGCGCACGAGGAGGTGCGAGGGGTTCTCTCCCCGGCATCCGTCTCCACCTTTGCGATGAAGCTGGAGGAGGCGAGCAGCTCGGCCATGAAGGAGACGCAGAGGAACTTGAAGTGCCGCAGCTCTTTGCTGCTGTGAGTCTCTATGTTGAAGATCAGCTCCTCCACCTCCTCCTCCTCCTCCTTCTTGCGGGCTCCCCGCCGGCCGGCCGGGCGCTTCGATGGAGCTGCAGGGCAAGGAGGCACAAAGTGGAGATATTAGAGTGCGTTCATGAGCACCTCCAACCACTGGTGTGTGTGTGTGTGTGTCACCATTTTCTTTGTCGTCGGGAAGTTGCAGCAGGAAGTTCATCATGTGGATGAAGGAGGTCAGCTGATCACCAACCAGGAAGTGAACGCTCAGAGAGATCCAGAACTCCACATCTGTCTGCAGGGCCGCATCCTGCAACGCACACACACACACAGAGAATCAAATAGCAATACTACAGATACACACACCGTCCACCGGACAAACTCGTCACCTACTAAATGTGTACAAAATACACCTGAGACACGAACCTTGTCGGAGGTGGAGGCGGAGCCTGTGCACTGCGTGGCGTGCTGCTTGAACAGGAGCAGCATCAGCACCCACAGGAAGTGGGAGGGGCCCAGCGTGGCCACCAGCTGCGACAGGACAGGCAGGCGGCGGTGGGCGGGCACATGAGGCAGAGCGTCCACGAACACGTGCACGATCTTCGTCACCACGGCGACCAGGCGAGTCGGCGAGCTGCCGTCAGCGCAGCGGTGGGCCTGAAGGAGGAGGAGCAGTGATGAGGAGGGGTTGGTGTGTGTGTGTGTGTGTGTGTGTGTGTGTGTGTGTGTGTGTGTGCATGCGTCCGTCCCCACCTGGATGAGAGCAGGTATGACGGTGTGCAGCGTGTTCTCGATGACCCTGAAGCTGTACGCGTCGTCCAGCCGCAGCACGTTGGCGCCCATGAAGGTGAAGATGGGCATGATGTTGTGGAGAACCTTCTCCTGCGGGAGGACGAGGCACAGACGCACATATGAGGCGGAGGAGCTTCACCTCCTCTGACATAATAGCAGACGGCGCGGGGCTCTCACGGGGAAGATGGCGGCGACGGCGCCCAGCAGCAGCAGGGCGTGGTGATGCGTCTGCGGCACGTCGGAGGCTCGCACGCACTGGACCACCAACTCCACGCTGAACTGCTCCTCCTCCAGGAGCTCTGAGGGACGAGCCCGGAGACAAGTTAGACCCCCCCCTTTCACGCGACGTTTCGAATACAAACGCCGGGTTCCGACCCACCTGCGGCCCTGGCTCCGCCCTCTGCCGTCAGTCTCTGGCAGATGTTGAGCAGGCAGCTGAGCAGCAGCTGTTTGGTGTACTCCATGTTGGTGTGGCCTTCAGGGCACGGCTCCTGACTCCTGCACAAACAGACGAACGATCAACCAAACCAGTAAGTAGACGCCAGCCGTGCCGGGGCGCTGCGATTGGCCGGCGTCGACGTCACCTGGCCAGCAGGGAGAACAGGACGGGCACCAGCGTCTGGGCTCGCTTCAGCTTCTTCTTGAACTGCAGCAGCTCCAGGATCAGCGTGACCCGTTGCCAGGGGACATCTGGCCCGGCGCCGTCGCTCTCCTGAGGCTTCCTGAGTGGAGAGGAGAGCGGGTGAGGGTGGTTTTCCCACCGCGGTGGTGGTGGTGGTGGTGGTGGCGGAGATCGTACCTCTGAGCCATCTTGCTCCTGCGGGTCTGCTGCACCGTCACGGTCACCTTGGGTTTCTCGGGAGGCGCCAGCTCGTTGGCCACCAGCTGACCGTCGATGGAGATCTGACAGGCGACAAGGCGTTTCACCGGGTCACGACCAAATCAAGCCCGTGGCTCCAAATCGAGTTTACGCAAGGTCCAACTTCGGGGTTGAACCGGTTCTAATGGCGTTGATTCTGTTGACTCTCACCCGTTTGAAGACGCTGCCGATGGTGTTGGCCACCAGGGGACTCCTGCTCTCCGCCAGCAGGTCGAACATGACCGACAGCAGTTTCTGCTGAACCCTCCCGTCGGCGAGGGCCGAAAAAAACGGCTTGGTGACCTGGAGACGGGACGAGGAGACGCGTCAACGGGACCAGCTGACCTCTCTGTGCGTTAAGTCTCCGCGCGCCAGAGCGCGAGCCTGACCTGCTCCAGGGCGACGACCTGACCGCTGTGGACGTCGGGGTGATGCCGAGGCGATGACCTCAGGGCCCTGACGAACAGCTCCAGACACTTCTGGTCCTGGACCAGCAGGGGCGCCGACGCCTCGTTGAACTTCCCCAGGACGAGCTGCATGAGCTCGGCCTCGCTCCGCAGCAGCGGCGGGGTGTCGGGGCCGCTCTGCTCCAGCAGCCGGTCCAGGACAGGAAGCAAGGCGGCGAGGACGGACTGGGAGGAGGAGGAGGAGTGAGGAGACGTGAGCAACCAGACGCCGCACAGACTGGCTCGTCGTCGGCCGCCTGCGCTCACCTGTCCGTCGACCCGGCCCAACACGGCGAGCAGGGCGGCGGCACTGTACGACGGGCAGCAGGGCGCCTGAACACACTGCAGCAGCTGCTCTATCGCCGCCTGCAGCTTCTTCTTTTTCCCAGACGCACACTCCTCGTGCAGCACGCCCAGAGCCTGACGGTCACACATACACATACATACAGTTGCCATGGAGACCAGAGACGCCACAGGGGGGGGTCCCGTCGGTCCACACAGGTCTGCGGACTCACCGTGCTCACATACGACGGGTCCGCCTCGATCTCCTCCGAAGTCTTCAGGAGCCGCTCTGTGATTGGCTGGAAGGGAGAGCTGCTGGCCGCTGATAGGGTCTTCAGGGCGCTAAGCCCCGCCTTCCGGACCTCACGAACTGGAGAGCTGAGACAACACAACAAGGACGGAGCCACTGACACACACACGCACACGCACACACACACACACACGTGAATACATGAACTTGTATAACCTTTTTATCGTTTTGGGTTGTTTTTTCTTTTCTTTTCTTTTCTTACCTGGCGACTCGGCGCCGGCCAGCTCGTCCAGCGTGGCGCCCGATTGGACGCTCAGCAGCGCCCGGCCCACGTACAGCGCCTGGGCCTGCAGGACCACGCCCACCTTCACATCCAGCTGGTCTCCGTGGTTACCGCCGTATCCCCACAGCAGGCACAGGAACCTGAAGAGGTGCAACGGCTCGGCGAGGTGGACCTGCGGGAAACAATTCACCTTCACGTTTAGTCTTCACTTGTGCATGCGGCTACCGTACATTTCCAGTGTGTGTGTGTGTGTGTGTGTGTGTCTGACCTTGATGAGCAGCTTCAGCAGCTCCCTGAAGCTGCTGGCTGCCGCTCCGCCGGCAGAGAGGCTGATGAGGAGGCTGAAGAGGTGACAGATCAGCCCCAGGTAACAGCACGTGTTGCTGTCCAGACTCTCGGGGTTCCACCACACCTCACCTGCGAGCACAAGCACACACACACGTATGAATGTTTACCCCACGAGATCAATAAGAAGTCAGTTTGAAGTTAGTTCACTAATAATTTAACTTTTTTTGCGTGTGACATAATTCATTAAAACAGGAACTCTGAGGAGCCACTGTAACTGTGAGAACTGTCGACTTGTACCAAGTCTAGCTGTAAAAAAAACTAATCTTTTAATGAGCCAAACCATAACAAATGATTCTTTTTATTGAGCCGAGCTGCAAAAAGTTTATTATTTTTTATTGGGCTTTAAGCTTTAAGAGCTCTTTTATTAGGTCGTGCTGTCAGAACGTATTCTCCTGAAACAGATTGAGGTGAAACCTTCAGTTTCTCATTACAGAATGAAGGACAGAACAATCCAGAAGTTGTCGAACAGCAGACACACGTCTGTGAAGCAGTTTTAACTTTTCAGCGGCAAAGTTTATTTCTCACTTCCAAGGTTTCCAGAACTACATTCCTCTGATGTTTCAGTAATAAAGGAGAAAGTCTGTCTGAGCATTTGTAGTTCAGTTTTAACTGCAGGAGCTGAACGATGCGTTCAGGTGCACCACATAAGCCCGTGACAAGGTTACAAGCTAAATATGATTAAAACATGACTGATAGTCATTTTGTCCGGCAGGACCCCAGAGCGCTGAACTTTCTTCTTGTTCTTATGGAGTATGAATCGGCCTTTTAGAGTTGTCTTGGGAGTCGCATGCGAGGAAGCGATGAGGTTCATTGTGGTTCACCTTTGAAGGAGGCGTCGTGACACTTCAGGGAGGAGATGAAGTCTCTGAGCAGACACGTCATGACCAGGAGATACTCCCTGTCACAGCGCTCACCCAGCTGCTCGCGGCGGCGCAGGTAGAGCGTCAGGGCCTCGGAGAAGGAGGCGGCGCCCACGTCATCCTGTTCAGACACACAGAGAGAACCAGCTGACGCCGCCGCCGATCAGAGTGTGCGTAGTACGGTCGCGTGGACAGAGGACTCACCCAGGCGTCTCCGTCTCCGTTGGCCTTGCTGAGCTCCTGCAGGAGGCGCTCCAGCACGGCGGTGACCCTCAGAGCGGTGAGCAGATGCTGCGTCTCGCTCAGCTGGCTCATCCCGAGCAGCAGGACGCGGCTCAGCAGCATGAAGGACGGCCGCGACCGGACGCCGGCGCCACTCTGCTGCTCCACCAGCAGGGTGAGTCTGTCCAGCTGAGCGGCAAGGAGACGAGCGTCAGCAACCCAATGTCCTACAGTCACTGTGAACTCGTCATCAATGATGCCGTGCCGTCTTTGAACACATCGTCGCCACACTCATTTCCTTCTAGTTTTCTACTTTTAAAGGTTTTTAAGGCCCAGTTTACAACTTTTCAAATTAAAAACGATTGTTTTTACATTCTTGTTTCAAAAAACTTTTGTGTTTACACTTCAACGTGTTGAAAACGGTGTCTATTTACACGGAAACGGCAGAAACCTGTAGTTAGCATGCCAGGCCACAAGTTGGTGCTGTTGTTTGTTTTTATAACGAAACCACACACACGTATGCAGAATAAAACACGCTCTGCATACAGAGAACTATTAACTCTGTATAAAGAACTATTAAGCAGTGGTGACGCATGCGCAGAAGCAGAATTTTTCTATTTCCATGGAGACAGAGTCAAAGCACTTTTGAAAAATTCCACCTTGGTAACCATTTTTTTTTTTTTAAGTTGTCTCCAGTGGCTGTGAGCGCCATTATCATATAAATGAATGCCTTAAACGTAAAGACAAGTTTTCCATTTTTACTTGTGAAAAGGTTCCTAAAATCAATGCAGCTACAGTTCAAAGTCGCTTAAAACTACTGACTGAATTTAAAAAAACACTTTGAAAAATAAAATGACTTTTAAAAAATATTATAAAATCCCTACAATGTGTGAAAAGTTCAAACATTTTTCAAGCAGGTCAGATAGTCCAGTTAATATACAATCATCAATCTAAAACCAGCCTGAAAATCCACTGAAGGCCCAAAACATTTGTTTTTATCTTTCATCATGAAACTCACAGCGTCCCGCTTGCAGAAGTGCTCCATGTTGCTCAGGTTCCTGGTTACCGTGGCGACGAGACGCTCGTTGGCCAAACGTACAAAGTTGGGCTCGGCGCTCCTCAGGATCACCTCGTCGAACTCTGGAGAAACACGACACGTTCACCCCCTGACCCCCCCCTCAACGTGAGGGGCCGGCAGAGGTCAGCAGGTCACCTTTGGCCCAGTTCAGGGTGAGCGGGTGTCGGGCGATGAAGGGCGAGCGAGCGACACAGCGGGCGACGTCAGCCCGGCTCGAGGTGACCACCACGAACGGCAGCAGACTCCAGCTCGTCTTCTGCTCCTGCTCGTCGCCGCCGCCGCCTTTTCCCAGCCGGGGGTCGGACAGTAAACGCACCGCCTCCATGAGCACGGGCAGCCTGCGGGGGAGGGGGGGTGGGTGACACAGAGCTCAGCTACCGCAGCTAGCTGAACGCATCGTGCGCAGCGACGGAGTGGAGATCACTGACCAGCGTTCCGACAGTGACGAGTCCGCTTTGTGCACGAGGGTCAGCAAACACGCCACGGCGTGTTCGTGATCCAAAACGTCCAACAGAGCCTGAAAAAACCCCCACAACAAACACGGCGGTTAACACAAAAAAACACGGGGGCGTCCGCGTGAGCCGAACACTTCGCCCACTCCGCCTCGGACCACAACACTGACCTCCAGCACTTTGAGGGCGGCGGCGACGACCTCCGGCACGTCGTCGTTCAGGCGCTCCGTCACGGCGTCTTTCAGGAAGGCTTCGTCCAAATTTTGCTGCTCGGAACGAAGAAAACAAAGAAAAAAAACTTGTATTTACTCTCATTTAAATGGTCCTTTCGGGCTACGTGAAGAAACAGGAAGTGAGACCTGTGCGGCGGTGACGACGTTCAGCAGGTGCTCCACGGCGGAGACTCGGACCGGGGCCTGCGGGTGTTTCAGGCTGAGCAGCAGTGACGTTTCCGAGTCGCCTACAATCTGGAGGGCGACACACACGAGACCCCCGTCACACCGGGCCGGCACGGAAGTACTGTTTGAGTTGCTTGTACTGTGACGAGTGCTCTACCTGGTATTTCCCGCTGCACACGGACAGAGACAGGAAGCGGTGGAAGAGACGCTTCTGCTGCGCGCTGCTGATGTCGCTCACGTGGCCGGAGAGGGCGTCGTCCAGGGCGCTGCCGCACCTGCAAGGAGCCACACGTCAGCGGCAGGTCCCATTTTGTTTGGGGGGGCGGGGGCTTACATACCTGGATTCCACCAGGTGGACTAATGGCAGCAAGCGCTGGTCCAACGCCGACATGTCTTCATTCGAACGCTCAGTCTGACTCAGATACTCGTCCAGCATCAACCTGCAGGACAAACGCAGGAAACTCCCAAGTTCTGAAATGTTCCCGTGACCCTGGCCTGTCAAACACGAGGCCCGCCGGTCAAAAACCGCCAATCGGCAAAGCGAGTATTCGCCTCACACCTATGCTCTCAGGGCGAGTTTGTACAAACACCAATAACACAACATCTCTCGAGGTTTTTTTGGACGTTTCACTGTATGCTGCACCTGAAAGCTTCATTAAAGTTGGTTTTATGTTGAAATTGTCGTCATTTTCTCATTTAAAGACTTTTAAACCGTGACTCTCGTCGGCGCCGCACAGCTGGAGACGAGAACGAGTCTTACCGGGCCACGGTCCGGTCCAGGCCTTTGGTCAGAGGGACGGATTTCAGGATGGACTCCAGCACGCCGAGCTCGTCTTTCTCCGACTCGCCTGCGATCGAGAGCAAGGGGGTAAAGTCTGATCCCGGACACATAAAGAAGGCCTCGATCTGGATGTTCCGGATCTCACCTGAGTCGTCCCGGTACACGGTGCGGATCAGGTACGGCAGCAGGTATCGCAGCAGAGGACTGACGTCGTGAAGTGCCGCCATGGCCTGCAGCGTGGAGACCAGCGCCGGCATGGAGCTCAGGCGGCCAAAGGCTCTGGAAGAAGAACAGACAGTGAGACGGCGGTCCCCGCCCGCACGGGTCCGACCACCCCCGACAGTCCGGCCCTACCTGGATCCAGCGGCGCCCTCCTTCTGGTTCTGCAGCAGCACTATCAGACAGCCCAGACCCTCCTTGGCCAGAACGGGTTCCTTGATCAGAGACTTGCTGACGTGAACGGCGAGACTGTCCACCAGACTCGCCTCCATCACCACCTTCACCGCCAGCTGGCACACGATCATGTAGGTGGCAGCTTTGTAGTCGGCCAGCGAGGACTTCAGACCCTGGAGGGAGAACGACAGTCCCCTCAGGGTGAGCAGATACCGCCCAGCTCTTGTCCCAGCGGGCAGACGTTTGTTCACCAGGAGGAGAATTCATCCATTTATTTCAAAATCACTCAGTCTCACACCAAAGGTTTCTCACCTTCTGGACGTACGGCAAGAGCTTGGAGATGATGGTGTTGGACACTTTGTCCACAGCGTCCAGAGCGGTGACGACGGTGGAGGCGTAGAAGGAGAAGATGACTCGGAGCTGGGAGTAGCTTTCAGAGTGTCCCGAGTATGCCTGACGAAAAAAAAAAAAGAGAAGCAGAAGAAGAAGAAGAAAGAGATCAAGAGAGCTCGCCTACTGACATTTGTTGAGGAGCACCTCAGGGATCACCTGCCCCCCCCCGGCTGTTCGGTGGAGCCGTTACCTGGATGGATCTGGTCACCATGGTGCAGATAAAGTCCATGAAGCTCAGGTCTGAGTAGCAGTGGGTGATCAGAGTTCCCCTGGCGAGCGGCACGCCGGGTTTCTGAGCAACAAAAACCACATCAGGGAGATTAGTGGGAGTCCAAAACCCGATGGAACCCCCGAAACCCGGCGAGTGGGGGGTGGGGCACCGACCTGCAGGCAGTGCAGCCAGTTCCAGCGGCTGGTGGGGTCCTCGATCTTCAGGAGCTGGACCACCCGGACGAACACGTTGGTGTCGTGGTACGGCAGCACGCAGGCCAGCAGGCTGTCTGTGTTGTACAAGTGGACGTGGAAGCTGCAAACACAAACTTCAGAGGTCACATGGCTGCAGTGGGGGGAGGGGGGTCAGGTGGCTTCGGGGTGTGTGGCGGCGTACCGGTGCACCAGCCACTCCATGCACTTCTGAGCCGGCTTGAGGAGGAAGTACGGCGTGAGGCGGGTGAGGAAGAGCGACACGTCGGCGTCCAGCTTCTCGTTGACCTCTTTGGATTGCACGCTGCGCTCCAGGGTGAGAGAGGCCCGACTGAAGAGCGTGTTCTGGAACTCCAGGAAGGCCGGTTCGATTCCCAGCAGCTCCTCCAGCCCTGTGCAGCCTGTTGGGGGGGGGGGGGCAAAAAGAAGGTGAGAAGGGCAAACTCACCATCCAACGACTAAACACGGAACAGAAAATTTCCCCAAAACATTTGACTAAATCCTAATTTAAAGAAAAAAACTAGATAGTATTAAAAGACTGGGCTCAGGGGTCTAACAGGTTCTGCACCAATTAAGCACAACAGAGCGGAAGTTATGAGGGGGCGGGGCTAACCGAGGGCATGGAAGGTGCTCCTGTCCATGGTGGCAGCATCTTTGGGGTCGAAGAGCAGCGAGGCGACCTCATGGCGGGAAAACAGAGCGCGGTCGGTCTGGGGGAGCGCGAGTTTCTTCAGCTGGTAAGCCAGAGACGTCATGATGGCGCCTGTGAGGGGAAACGATTTACAAACTGCTCCTGCAAACACAAACAACAGGAATGAAAATATCAGAGCTCAATGATCCACAATGTTTGTCATCGTCGCTTTCGTCTGGAGAGAAACCTTTTGAACATGATGGTTTTGGATGGAGTGTTCTCATGTTGCAGATCAGAGAACTGAATGTCATGTTTTAAGAAATAATCACCATATTAGGTGGAAAAGAAATGCAAATTAAGGTGCTTATTGTCAAATAATGGAAAGATACAATTTACTTTAAACTGTAAAGAGGCGTTATTATGGTTTCACTAAATTTGATTTGATTTGGAAAGACGTATTATTGAATGAAATTGTTCATATTTACATGTCACTATCGTTTCCCTAATTTACCTGAATATATGTGTTGACGTTCTCTACAGATAATTTAAAAGAGATTTAAGAACACATTTTAGCATCGAATTCTGCATGTGTATATTATTACCATGTCTGAACAATGTCAGTTTACAATTTATAAAATCTTAAAGCGACACATAAGTTCTTCAACGTGAGAGGTTTGCACAAAATGAGTGAAATCCAGGATATTAAACAGTGGATCTGTTAAAAGACAACCAGATAACCGCGTTAGTTGTATTAAGGCTATAATGACACGTTAGCGAGCTGTCACGTGACCGGAGAAAAAAGCGCAGAGATTCTTAAACATCTTTAGGTATTAAAAATGTTTGTTAAATCATTAAAAGTGGAAAAGAAACTCACCCGATTCGCACACTTTAACATACAAACACACGTGCACGTGTTCCACACAGAGCGACCCGAAAGACTACTTCCGGGTCGTGGACGTCACGTCACTGGACCCGCCCCCTTCTCTCGCAGCGGAACATATTTGATTTAATTTATTTATTCCGCTTTTCATTTTCTTTTATATTTGAAATGGAAAATGTTTTCTGATTTACCTTCGATGTAATAATTTATGATTGCTAATTTTTATACTTGATTATTTATCATAATCACTACCTAATTATAAAGAATTAACGAAATCATTAAGTTAATTATGTAATATCGCTCATGTTCAAATATTTTAATCAAATCAGAAGTTTTGCTGTTTCTAAACAAAGGTCATTTTTATCTAATAACGTTTCAAAATGTTACAACTACTTGTTTTTATTCAATTAATGTGGAATAAAGTTTGTAAAGATATTCTCATGTTTTAAACGTAGTCTGGAAGCTCATGTTTTATTAACAATCCTCCCGCCGCCGCCGCCCCCCGGGTCCTGCTGACGTCACGGAGAGTTTATAGAGGGCTCGTGGGTCTGTGCGTGGTGTCAATCTGTGCGTGGTGTCATCATGAGGACCCTGCGCCCGCTCGCGCTGATGATGATGACAAGGGGCCTTCATCATCATCACACTTCTCCTAATCGGCAGTCTGTGGGGATCATTGGAGTGCCTTTCTCTAAGGGACAGGTGAGCGCGGGCACGCGTGCATGTGCGCGAGGGACTAAGTGAGAGGTGTGTAAGAGCAATTTGGTGTCTGTGGCTGCAGCCCAGGAGCGGAGTGGAGGGGGGCCCGGACCTGATCAGGGCTGCAGGACTGCTGCAACGTCTGCAGGAGCAAGGTGTGTGTGCGTGTGTGCGTGTGTGCGTGTGTGTCACAGAACTTTCACATTATTCCCATTTTATGTTGCTTTGTCTGACTTTGTGTGTACCCTGGATCCTTGTGTGTCTTTGTGTGTTTTTGTGTGTGTATTCTGTGTTGTTGCGGCGAGCAGCCTCTCCACGATGATGTTGAAACTGCACAAACAGACTAGGGGGTCATTGAGCACAACGTTACATTGACCCCAGACAGCGAATGCATCAACCACCATGCACCACAGCGGAGAGAAAAGTTACCCCAACTCTCCTATTGAGGTTGTGTTTGTGCAATTTTGGTGTATTCCTTTGTTTTTCCTTGTTTATCTGTGATATTGTCTTGCGTTGCACCTGTGTGTGTGTGTGTGTGTGTGTGTGTGTGTGTGTGTGTGTGTGTGTGTGTGTGTGTGTGTGTGTGTGTGTGTGTGTGTGTGTGTGTGTGTTTAACCTGCAGGATGGCGTGTTCATAGGTCACTCATTTTATCCACCGTTTAAACTTCACAAGCGCAAACCAATACTGTTAATGTTCAATTCACTTCAGCTCAAGCTGAACGACATTCCTTCAACGAATTCTTCTTCAGTCTCACAAAATAGGTTCATCGGGAAGTTTTTGACACTGATGGAGGTTTAAAAGTAAACGATTATGAAAAAGAATGGCGTCGCTTCAAAAAGAATTATATAAATTTTAGGCCTCGCTCGACGGCCCACGGAGGTACAATGTTGACCTGTGGGATTTTAATGAGTGAAATTCTAAACACAAGCTTCCCAGCCGCCACCGTTGTGTGTCTTTGTGGAGCAATAATGTGTGTTTGTGTAATTTAATGTGTCCGTGTGCAGTAATTGTGTGTATTTGTGTCGTCGTCGTGCGCTTTTATCGCCCCGTTGATGCTGGTTGAACCCGGTTGCCATGGAGATGTGGTGAGGTGATGCTGTGTGTTCAAGGCTGCGCAGTGAAGGATTATGGGAACCTGAGTTTGGAGGAGGCGGCAGGGGAGGAGCCGCTGGGCGAGCTGAAGAGCGTGCGGGCGGTGGGCAGCGCCAACCGCAGGCTGTCCGAGGCAGTGCAGGCGGTGAAGAAGGACGGACACACGAGTGTGATGCTGGGAGGAGACCACAGGTCAGACCGCACAACCAACAACAACAACACAGACGGCTGAAACAGCAATCATGACACAACAACTTAACAGCAACACAATCACAAGACAATAACTCCACAACAACACCATAATAACACAACAATTATAGCACAATGACAACGCAACAGCAGCAACCTTGACAACGCAATCAAAACCATAACAACACAACGGATCTAAAAAACAACAAGACAACTACAATACGACTTAACAACACTTCATGTAGAAGTCAATAACAATAACACAATGACAAGTAAAACAACTGTAGTGCCCAACAACACATCTACGATAACATTACAATAAACAACAATAGTATCAAACAAAAAATAGCTCAATTAGAACAAAACAACTACAAACCAAACCAACATGAACATAATATGAGTAAAAAAAAAATCACAACACAATACTAGCAAAATAACGGTAACCCTACAACAACACTATAATAACACAACAACTATTGCCATAACCACAACACAACAGCAACAACAGCAATACAACTGAACAACAACACTGGGACGGGTTGAGCAGGTTGGGTTGAAGCCATTAACTCCGCCCCCCTTTGGACGTGGGCCAATGAGAGAACTCGAACCCAAACGACCGTGGAACCAGACCACGACGCAAAGGGACCAGGAAACAAGATAGCTATAGATGCACACATTTAAAAATATATACAATCATACTCTTTGGTACAGTTGTAGTGACAGTGTTAGAGACTCCTGTTTAAATTCACCACGGATCAGTTGTATATGTTTTACTGCCCCCAGATGATTTCGAAGTTGATCCACGTTTCAGAGACGGCCAGAAAAACGAAAAGGCCGAGATAATGTTTGATCTGGTTAAAGTTTGAAAGTTCCTGCCAAGAGAAATGTGTAATAGAGAGTTGAAGCGTCCCGCGGTACTGATCCGTTTGTACAGCAGCAGTCGTCAATGATTTAACAGTTCATCCTCCGTCTTTCCATCCTCTCCTTCAAGTCTGGCCATCGGCTCCATCCACGGCCACGCCGCCGCCGTGGGCCCGCTCAGCGTGGTGTGGGTGGACGCCCACGCCGACATCAACACGCCGCTCACCACCTACACCGGGAATTTCCACGGACAGCCGATGTCCTTCCTGCTCCACGAGCTGCAGAGCTACGTGAGTGCAAGGCCCGCGGTGGGGGTGGGGGGGGTCAGACTCTTCCACCCGGCCCCGGTCGGCCCCTGAACCGCTCGCTGTGCCCGACAGATTCCTCCATTGCCCGACTTCTCCTGGGTGAAACCCTGCGTGTCGGCCCGGGACCTGGTCTACGTCGGCCTGAGGGACGTGGATCCGGCCGAGCAGTGAGTACATGCTGGTCAATTCTACACCACAAAAGTCAGAAAGAAAAATTCCAACTTGAGTTCATCACGCCTCGTCCAATTCCCATGTTTGCTCTATTAAAGTGACGTCGAAAAAACTGGTGATTCTACTTCCTGTCGGCACTCGCAAGTTAGATACCAACACCTGTTGATGGGATCATTGATGAAATCCAAGAAACTGTTAATTTTATTTTAATACAAGTGTGTTACAGTCTTGATCTGGACACACAAACCCAAAACTACACTTGAAACCGGGTCTAAGATCTGGTCTGAGACGTTTGGCTCTTCCTCCTCAGCCACATTCTGAAGCTGCTGGGTGTGAAGGTGTTCTCCATGACGGAGGTGGACCAGCTGGGTGTGTCCCGGGTCATGGAGGAGACGTGCGACTACCTCAACACCAGGTGACCTGCTGATGAACCAGTGGCTCATCAGCCATCAGCCTCGGCCCCCGGAGAGTCCAGCTCAGACTGTTCCCCTGTCCGCAGGGGGAGGAAACCCATTCACCTCAGCTACGACATCGACGCCATTGATCCCTCCGTTACCCCAGCAACCGGCACGCCCGTGGTGGGAGGACTCACCTACCGAGAGGGAGTCTACATCGGCGAATACCTCAGTCAGACCGGTACGGCTCCCGACACGCAAAGCAGCAAATAGACGCTACAAAGTGTCAGTGAACGCACCATCTCGTGGTCAGAGAATAGACCTTCTGTCTTCCCGGTCAGTGAAGGTATTTTTCGTCTTTCCGGTGGTTGGTGAACGTACCCTCCTTTTTTAAATGGAGGCCGGTCAATGAAGGTGTTTCCCGTGTTTCTGACGGTCAGTGAACGTACCTTCTGTCCCGTGGTGCAGGCCTGCTGTCGGGGGTGGACCTGGTGGAGGTGAACCCTCTCAGAGGTCAGACGGAGCGGGAGGTGCGGTCCACCGTCGACGCCGCCGTCGGCGTGCTGCTCGCCTGCCTCGGACGCGTGCGTGAGGGAAACCTGGTACCAGCAGATTACCGTCTGCCCGAGCCTTAACCTCGGCCAACGCCTCGCCATTTCAGATGTCCACCTGTTTGACTGTTTTTTTTTTAAAAATATCAGAAGTTGTTCTTTAATTGTTTATAGCTGGTATTTTGGTGTGACATGGGAAGAATCACCTTGATAACAAGTTAATGACATTTGACCATGTGGAATCATTAAAAGTGTGTCAAGTCATCCGTCTTCATGTAAAATGCTTCGATCTTGTCATCTTTTCTGACTGCGCACCGCCGAGGACCTTCTTCAGTAACCCGATCAAATACGACCAAAACTTTAAAACATGGTGGCAGCATCATGCTGTGGGGGGATGCTTTTGTTCTGAAGGTACAGGAAGTTGATGGGAAGTACATACTGTAGCGTCCATTGACTAACCCTCCCATTCACTTCCATCTGCCACATTTACAAAAAGTTCCACCGATTGGGAGGTGGACCAACAGGCAGTTTTCTTTTCTTTTATTCTGGTTTAATTGTCAGTTGTCAACATAGAACCACGATCGACAAACTGTGACCTTGTCTTTGAATTCGGATGCGTTTTTAAAAAAAAGTAAATTATGACTCAATTATTTCTATCAACACGAAAAGTTGCCAAGTTAAAAGATTTTATTGAAACAGTATAAATAAATAAGAACAGAGGAGTGTGGTCGTCATGGTAACAGTAATGGTAACCTATAATTGAACAGTCTGCAGAGGTGTCAAAGGAGACTGCAGCTGTGAGACTTCATCCTTCATCTGTTATCATGGATCTAACACAGATTATAGATCTGTTTTCATAGATCAAGAGTGTCTACAACATACAAACGACACACCTTTTAACATCTTTTCCAAAGCAGAGCAGAGGCCTCATAAATAAAGAGACCATCTGAAGGCACCACAGTTTGAGATTCACAAATGTAAAGTGCTCCACAAATAAAACGAAAAAAACATCGTTGCTATCAGAAATAACAATAAAAACCACTCCGCGCTCAAACAGCAGGTTCCCAAAAGGTTCCGAGGAGGAAAATCTTTAAAAAAAATCCCCAACCAGGAATATTTCTCTGTGACAGTCACCTCCTTCATCATCATTATCATCATCAAAGCGACGCTGCCCCCAGTGGATCAACAGGTAACAGCAGTAGAGTTGAAGAAAGATTTTAAAAACCAAAACTTTGAAGACCAGGTGTCGTGGTTGAGTCACCGCCTCACAGGAAGTTGTGGGTTTAAATCTGGGCCTTTCTGAGTGGCGTTTACATGTTTTTCCATACGTTTCCTCCAAATCTGGAAGTATTTAAGGTCTGTTGGTGACTGTGTGTCCGTGTTTGGCTGCTCACCTGCCCAGGTGGAACCCAACTTCACACACACACACACACACACACACACACACACACACACACACACACACACACACACACACACACACACACACACACACACACACACACACACACACACACACACACACACACACACACACACACACACACACACACACACACACACACACACACACACACACACACACACACACACACACACACACCTGGGATCAATCACATAGTCGTTACTACTGCAACACACACACACACACACGCAGAAAGTGTTTTTATCTCACAGCTGCAGAGAAATCGACTCTTTTCTGGTGCTTTGTTCCAGACAGTGAACACACCACAGTCCTCACACACACACACGCACACGTGCGCAGGAGGTGCAACAGAAGGGGTAGAGGAGGTCATTGCACCTCCTGCAGGCTGCAGCGCCTCCTGAACTCTTGCCCCCGCTCGTGGATCCATTTGTTCGAAACTGGATGAAGAAAAAGGAAGTGCAGTCAGAGCAGTGAAACACAAATAATAAGACTGAAAATAGTCACATTTCAGAAAGGTGTGTGTGTGTGTGTGTGTGTGTGTGTGTGTGTGTGTGTGTGTGTGTGTGTGTGTGTGTGTGTGTGTGTGTGAGACTAACCCCACTTGTTTCCGAGCAATACCGGACAGGCAGCGTGACGAGTGCCATAATCTCCTTCTCCACTGGGAAACAGATTGTACCAGAACACCGCTGTACCCTGAACACACACAAACACACACTTTTAATGGTTCCAGGTTTATTTTGACCCCCCCCCTCCCCAATCTTCTTTAGGCCCCTTCTTAACCTTTTTAGGCCAAACAGCAGCTCCAACGTCAGTGAAAACTGTGGCGCCCCCTGCCTGCACGTCGCTCATCTGCAGGACGGAGGAGATGTTAGCAAGTGAACGTCAAAACACAAACACACACACACACACACACACACTCATATACAGACACACACACTGACATAAAGCAGCCAGGTTGCTATCCGGTTTCCCGTCCCGAGCTCCTCGAAGGCGTCGGGTTCGTCTTTCTACAGAAACAACAAAACGCATAGGGGGTAAAAACAATGTTCATTTCATAAATTCATTAACAAAATATAGAAATACTTTAATCGCAGACACAATAACCAAAATAACAAAAAATGATTGAAACAAAGAGTAAAATTCATTAAATACAATTTCCCTCTAAAAATTTAACCTGTTTGTTCAAACGTTTTGCTTCGATGAACAAATTAACAAAATAAAGTTTCGCTGCTGCTAAAACGTGACCGAAGCAAATTGTTCACTGACCCGTCCAAAGTCAAAGTGTGGTTCGTACTGGCCTCCAACGCCATAATTTGCCACCTGCATCAAAAGCATGGAAACATCAGTGCAAAGGGGCCTTTGGGACAAACTGGAAAGAGTTGATGAGTCGTAGGGAGAGAGACGGGGGGGGGGGACCTGCAGATCTTCGGCCGTGGAGACGTCCAGTCCCGTCACGTCCTCGATCCTCTGGTTGATCTCGTCCACCACCGGGTGCTCGAAGGCCCCGAGCCAGGCGCTGCGAGGACAGAGGGGGACAGCGGCTCAGGGACTCCAGGGAGACACAACGGGGCAGGACGCAGGAGGACATGGAGGACTGAGGTGGGTTTGGTGCAGATAAATTGGCGTCGGTGAGGCAGCACATCAATCCCCCCCCCACCCACTGACCCCCCCCCGCCAGATCTTACCTCTTGCTAATGCGGTAGTGGGCCGTCTCCAGCACGCCGGTGGCCGGGTTAGAGATGGTGGCTCGACGCAGCTGTGGAGACAATCAGCCGACAGTTACAGGGAGACACAAGGCTGTGTGTGTGTGTGTGTGTGTGTGTGTGTGTGTGTGTGTGTGTGTGTGTGTGTGTGTGTGTGTGTGTGTGTGTGTGTGTGTGTGTGTGTGTGTGTGTGTGTGTGTGTGTGTGTGTGTGGTACTCCACCTGAATACAGGGCGACCACATGACATGATGTCAGGAACATGAAACTACTCAGATCAGGTCATTATACCCGACTGCAGGCTCTGACCACACAAACTGGAGTGAAGCTGGTTTGAACTGGTTTCAAACTGCTTGTTGGAAGTGTTGTTAACAACAAGTGTAGTTTGAGACTGGTTCGTACACTGGTTTCACACAAGTTTGGAACTGGTATCAGACCAGTTTCAGACAGGATTCAGACTGGTGTCAGACCAATTTCAGACCGGATTCAGACTGTTATCAGACCAGTTTTAGACCGGATTCAGACTGTTATCAGACCAGTTGTAGACCAGATTCAGATTGGTGTCAGACCAGTTTCAGACAACATTCAGACTGTTATCAGACCAGATTCAGACTGGTGTCAGACCAGTTTCCTTCCCAGTATCAAGATGACTTTTTGTGACGCTGAAACCGCTACATGATGGACTGGCCTCCATGTTTGCCTGGGTCAGTGGGGGTCCGGTATTCAGGTGTCTCCCTCAGTGCTGGAGGACCTTCATCCTCTCACCTGTGGGCGGGGGACCTAATGAAGGGGTGAATGCCACAGAGGTCAAAGGTCACGGAGGCTGGGACTCACCCTGGGTTTGGCCAGCTCCTTGACCTTCTCTATCTCCCTGTCCGACACGATGTCGTGGTAACGGACGATGCGGGGCCGGTCCCACTCGTCCTCCTGCTTCACCGGGCCAATCACGAACCGCGGGTGCCGGTTGTTGTCATAGTAACGGCAGAAGAGGCGGCTCTGCCGGCGAGGAGTCTAAACAGGCGTGTAATAGAGTCAAGTTCAGCATCATCCGACCAAAAATAATTACCAGGAAACATTGTAGAATTGGACATTCTAACATCTGGAGATGGTCACATTGAATTCACTTGGTGCATTTTAGGTTCATGCTGAAATTTCAAACCAAAAGCCGAATATGCGAGTCGTCGACTCGTTCTACCTCGCGTCAATCTGATCCACCTGCTTCAAGGCCTGCTGTTCTACACTGCGGCGCCATCGTGCAAACTACCCTCCACACCAACTACCCCTCCATACAGAGCAGATAACAAACCAGCTGCTCGCATCACGTCTCTGCTCACCATCTCCACTCCTTCCCCTCGACACAGCTGCTCGTACTTCCTCCTCTCGGGGAGGTAGTCGACCGGGCGGCCGCGGGTCTCCGCCTTCTGCGCCGCCAGCTGCTCCCCCTCCCCCTCCTTCTGCTTGGCCAGCTGGAACTCGAAGTACTTCAGGTTGCCATTGGCTCTCTGGTGCGTCGGGTCTAACGGGAGGAAGAGTCCAGAGTCGGTGAGACCGAAGTTATGAAACACTTTACACTGGAGCTGCGGCAGGTTTTTTAGATCAGGATCAAGAAACTCTGACTTGAATCGTCTACATTGTTTCAGGCTGTTTAAAAAGTTCTCACAGTTTAGGAGAAACAACTCTGTCGATCTATTTCATCGTTAAAGGAGAAAATATCAAAAAAAAAGGCTGCGGTGTTGCACCGTGCGCAGCTGACCGAGCTGCAGCAGCCTCTTGGTGAAGTCCAGCGCCTCCTGCAGCGCCCCCTGCTGGTACACCGAGTAGCTGAGGTAGTCCAGGATGGCGGCGGCGTCCACGCCGGCGGCCGGCTCGCCGCGGTCCAGCTGCTTGAGGGCCTGCGCCATCCACAGCTCCGTGTGGTAGTAATCCGCCTCCGAGTACGCCACCTTCCCCACGTCGTAGCAGTCCCCCGCCGTCAGCTCGCTGCGCGGGGGGGAGGAGCCTGAGGAGGCCACGGAGGGAGGGAGGGAGGGGGCGGGGTCAGGCAACAGGTGGCACGTGCACCAGGCGGGTGGATTACGACACGTCTGAAGTGGCACCGACCCGGCAGCTGTCCGCTGGCGATGGTGTCCGTGTCCAGCTGGTAGGTGTCCTGCAGCCTCAGCAGAGCTTTGGCGGCCCCCGTCTGGTCGTCGTCGTTGGGGAAGTGCTGCCTGCGGATGGTCAGGTTGGAGATGAACGCTGGAACGGCACGGGAGAAGAACACTTGACCTCCGTGGACTCCGTGTCTTCGTCGTCACGTTCAAAACAAACGCGCGTGTGCGTGTGTGTTTGTTTACCGTCAGAAACGTCCGTCAGTACCAGGCTCTCTAGCTCCGCCCACTCCGTGTTCAGCCTCTTCATCAGTTTGAAGGCGTTCACCGGGTGACCCAGGAATCCCTCGGGGTCCTGGGAGGCTTCGGTAGACAGAGCGTCCAGTCTGTCCGCCCACCTGGAGTAACACACACACACACACACACACACACACACACACACACACACACACACACACACACACACACACACACACACACACACACACACACACACACACACACACACACACACACACACACACACACACACACACACACACACACACACACACACACACACACACACACACACACACTTCAGGTTTTGGACACTCCGGCGGGGCTGTGCGTGTTTCACACTTACTCTTTGACCTGCTGCAGTTTGTCCTCCTCGGCTCTGACGTAGTCCTTCAGCGAGGTCACCAGCTCCCTCTCCGTGGACAGAAGGTCCATCATGTGACCTGAGACCACAACTACACACTGAGCGCCTCACAAACTAAACAACATCCTCAACCTAACAATCACATTGTAACTGTATAGCACCTTTAAACCCGTTGACACAGAGCGACGGGGCCAAGTATGGAAAGCGTGACAAGCAGGAGACAATGACAGATAAAATAGCAACAACAATTGTAAAACACACGGCTGAGCTTGACGCCACAACTCCATGACACTTTGAGCGACACAGAAGCTGCACTTTCACAGACACGAGAGGATTTTACTCACCGATGGAGGTGAAGAAGTCACTGTGGGCCGAGCAGGAGGTGACGAGGAGAACCTGGACCCACCACCAGTGGCAGAGCAACATCCTGCCTGCAGATCACAAACAGAAATCTGACTGTAAACATGCATGTATAAGGTTATGGTTAACTATGAATAGGATATGTTAAATGCAGAGAAGTTATATCTCGAAGGGGATCAATCTACACTTTCTTTTTTTCTTCCTAAAATACACTCAATTACACTAAAGATGTACGTGGGTCATACAAATACAACGCAAAATCAGGCCATAACTCAAATAAATATGCCTGAAAAGACAGGATATCCACCATGAATCAACAGAAATGTGGAGATAAATACAGAAATAAGACTGTAATGGTCAAAAATGTGACAGGAACTAGAGGGAAACCGAATCCCACTGTACTGACAAGAAGCAGAAATACATCAGACAGACGTTTGAAAGAACTTAAATTAAATACAGACCATAAATACGGGAAATCAAAACAGAGACAGGAAGAGAGCAAACTGAAGTTGTATGCATTCCATCACACCAGAAAGCCTGAATCACACGTCAGACTGTAGCTTATGTTCTACTCAATCATTAAGGAAGTATAAATTAACTGATCCGAGGGTGAACGTGACTGAAACTAAGTGGAAACTGACAGAAACTTCCAGAATCTGCCTGCAGTGAAGGGAAACAGTCCGCAGACAGTCCGATACAAACACCGTTTCTCGCTGCTGTGGATGAAAACAGACAGGACGGACTGCGGTTACCGTTTGCACGGAGAAAATTCTCCCGCAGGTTGCGCAGAAGCGCGGAAAAATTGCACAGGGTGCGGGGCTAATGCTAACAACACAGCTAACCTTCGCTGGTTTGTTCTTCTTCTGCTCCTGCTGCGGACGGTCCGGAGGACTCAGTGCTGCCGTGGCACGGTGCTGCCCTCTGCTGTTCGCCCGTATACCGCAGGTCACGTGATAACTTGAGCGCGATGACGAAGAAGTCTCAAAATAGCTGTACTTATTTTTACTTGTTCGATTTTAGACATTTTTGTTAAATTTTCCCTATTTATCGTTAAAAAAATACTTTTCACTTCCAAAAAAATGTGTTATGTTAATTCTTAACGTTTTGTTTTGATTTGTTTTTAATTCAATGTTTATTTTTAACCATTTCATTTTTTTATGATTGTTTTTTTCTGCAGTTATTTATCAGTTTTTTTTACAAGTATTATCCACATCACTGGTTCCCGACTAATGTCCCTCTTGAAGCCTTCAGCTCTCTAAATTGAGTAAAGTTACAGTGAAGCTTTTAGGCAGTCTGGCTGCTGTGTAAATGATAAACATTTGTTGTGACTTCAAAAATGCCCCGAAGTAGTTTTTTCCAGTTAATAGTTTAATATATGATTTATGTGCAAAATAATCTGCCAATAAATGTAGATTGTTTCTGAGAAATGACATTGAACGTGCAGGTTGATTGTGATGGACTGAAGCTCTCTGACGTCTGAACGTTTGTCTTCGGATTCAGTTTCTGTTCAGAAAAAAAAACCTCGTAATTTTCCACATTTTCTTCACATTCTCTTTTTTTCAGTCTGAAATTGTCCTTTAAAAAGCAGATTCGCAGCACAGAAAATGTTTGGAGTCTGCATGTTCCCCCCAAGCCGATAACGCTCTCGGTGCGTCCACTCCAGTCTCTCTCGAGGGGTTTGTTTTACGTCCCTCCGTCCCCTCATGAGTGGCGAGTGGGCGGAGGCCTCAGCTGAAGGCGTAGCCCGGCACCGGCAGCCGCTGCCCCTCTTTGGCCTCGAAGAAGGTGTAGGAGAGCGTGATGGTGTCCACACGAGCCATCTGCGGGTCCTCGTCGAACTCTGGGTCGATGTAGAAGAAGACTGGCATGTCCACCTCCTCGTGGGGGTTCAGACGCTGCTCCTCAAAGCAGAAGCACTGCGCACACACACACACACACACACTTTGACTTTTCTAAATTCTGTTTTCGTCACATTTAAAATCTTCCGGTTTGAGACAGGGCAGTAAACAGGAAGCAGACAGGAAGTGGATAGAAACTGAACCTGGATCTTGTTGAAATATTGTCCGGCCTCAAATGGAACCACGTTATAAGTCGAAATGCCAATGATGGCTTTATCTGTCGGATTCTTCGCTCGATAAAACGCCAACGCCGTCTCACCTGGAACCACCTGCACACGGATGGGAAAGCAGACGTGAAGGGGGAGGAGTTTTGACGGGGACGCCATCGCGGGACAGTTGTGAGACTCTTGATTGGTTGAGGCTCACAAAGAGGCGTATTGAGGCGGGCGAGGACAGGAAGCGGTGCGACTGGGGCTTACGTAGATCTCGGTCTGCTGAGGCCGGAAGTTCCACTGCATGCTGGCGTGCGTGTCCGCGTTGAACGTCACCTTGAGGACGCGCTCCTTCACCGGCGTCATCGTCGCCACCAGCTCGGTGTCGTGTCCGGCCACCGCGGTGCCGCCGAGCCCGGAGGCCTGCGGGACACGCGGTAGGTCAGAGAGGTGGAGGTTCAGAGGCAAGGAGGGGTGAGGAGGTGTGTCTGGACCCTACCTGACAGTAGAGGCGGTAAAGCGGCACGGCGGCATACGACAGGCCGATCATGCCCACGCCGGCGGCCGCGATGTAGGTGAGCACGGTCTTGTTGCGGGTCCTCCACTCCTCCTGCTGGCTGCGGCTCCGCCGGCCGCGGCTCGGGGCGCCGACCCGGGGGAGGAGCCTCCGCCGCAGGAGGAGCTGGCCGGGAGGTCTCGGAGCGCCGCCGCCGTAGAGCGCGCGGACGCATGGCGGGAGCAGCACGGGGGCCGCGGGGCGCCGCAGCAGCAGGGGCAGCAGCATCGCCGCAACCAGTCACACCTGAGGCCCGGGAGAGCCGAGAACAGCTGGACAACACCTGGACAAGCACCTGCAGCCATTACAGCAACGTAAACCACAAACACAGTCCATTAAAAACAAACAAACAAAAAAATTAACAATAATTCAACATTCCGTCCACTCACATCTCATGTTTACCTGCTATTACAATATTTATCACCATGATAATAACAAATATTGTACTATTAAGGAGCTGAAAGTTAAAAATGACCCAAATTCAATTTAAAAAAGTTAAGAATCAGATAAAACACAAAGCAATCTATTTAAGAGGGGAAAAAAATTATTGAACTTGACTGTAGTGCAATGTGGACTTCAAATTGTGAAGTTTTATTGAGTTGAATTGAACCATAAAGGACTTTTAAAAGGTATAGAGTGTTTCAGACTATAAACTGTTTAAGTCATCAGTTTGATTCTCGACTAACGAGACTCAGCTCGAGTAACAAAGAAGAAACTCACGGTAAAGGTTCGAGTTTGACTTGATTTCTACGGACTATCTCATTCATTGTGTGAAAAATAAATGAAGCCGCCGGCGTGTGGACTCTGAGCTCCGCGCGCACAAAGACCGGAAACCAAACACAAATGTGTTGTTTATCAGTTTCACTACGAAATAAACAAATAAACCGAATGAATACCTGTAATAAGAGAGGAGCTCCACGGTGCTTCACCTCCTCTTCGCTGCTCCTCCTTCACCTCCTCCTGCTGTCACTTACCAAACACTCGGTGTTACATAATAAAAGCTCCGACTGGTTCGCGCTGAAAGGTTCCGCATTCGCACAATTTCAAACCATTCAAACTCCAAACATGTCCAACATGTTTATAAAACACAACAATCATGTGTATATAAAATAAAATATGTATAGCCATTATATCTATATCTATCTATCTATCTATCTATAATAGATATACTGTATATTATACACTACAACACGTAGGTAGTTTGGAATTTATAAAACTCGTTCAAATAATTTCAGCATTAATCAAACGTAACATAAAACTATGTAAACACACACACAAAATTGATTATTTGACCAAACTTTAAATAAAAAGTGATAAAGAAACAGATGATAAATACAGATTTTTATTATATAATAATAGTAATATATAATCCACATGTTATCCCCGTTTAAACTTCTATGAAATGTGTGACTCAACTGAAGCGTCTTTTTACGCTAAGAATACATTTGTGGAATTCAAATAAGTTATATTAGACTTGATTTATTTTTTGACTTTATTGTAAATATAATGTTGTCGATTCAAGAGTGGTCCTTGGCATCTTAAAGTCTCTGTTGTGTCTTGGTCTTGGACTAAGTGGCTTTGAATATGTGGCTGTTATATTAAAATATGAATATTGTTTCACAATTATATAAATAAAAAAATACAGTTTTGAGTGATTTTTGGCTCGATTTCCTCATAAATAAACCAAATGTCGATTTCAGGACAGAGTTTCTTGCTTCAATCTGAATTCGATTCGAATAATCGACCGACGGCGGATCATCGCGGTGACGGCGAGGCGGCTACGGCGGCCGCGCGGGGTCAGAGCGCGGCTGCAGCTCGTGCGGAGGGGCTGCGGCAGTCATGGAGGGGGTCACCGTCGGCCAGGTATTCGACGCGGAGTGCATCCTCAGCAAGCGGCCCAGGAAGGTAAGCGCGGCTCCCCGGAGCCGGTCCCGCCCCGCGGAGGAGCCCGCGGCCCCGGTCTCACGTGTGTTTGTCGTCCGCAGGGGAAGTTCGAGTATCTGGTGAAGTGGAGAGGCTGGTCGTCCAAGTGAGTAGCCGCCGCTAGCTGCGCGTTAGCCACCGCGGCTAACACACAAACACCGAACAATGAGCGGCCGCTGCGGGCGCTTCGTTCCACCGGGGGAGGTTTTATACCCGTACAAGGGGGGGCGAGGCGAGCCGAGCCAGCTGCCTGCCCCCTCCCGACAGAACCTCCACCCACTAGCCAGACCCGCACGCCGCGGAGCAGCGGCCGAGTCCCGCCGCGTCTGCCCGCCGCTCACCGCTCCAGCTGCGGCTGCGGATCCAGAGTCTGACCGGGAGGAGAGGAAGACTGCTGGTCCTGCACGACCGGGAAACACGACCTGGACTGGGGACTCGAGCTGAACCTGGATTTAATTCCAGGACCAGGACAAGAACTGGACCTGGAATTTAAAACAGACCAGGGACTTAAACCTGGACCCGGGACAAGAACTGGACCTGGAACTTAAAACAGACCAGGGACTTAAACCAGGACCCCCTTGACTTAACCTGGATCTGGAACTTAAAACAGACCAGGGACTTAAACCTGGACCTGGAACTTAGAACAGACCAGGGACTTAAACCTGGACCTGGAGCTTAAAACAGACCAGGGACTTAAACCTGGACCTGGAGCTTAAAACAGACCAGGGACTTAAACCTGGACCGCCTTGACTTAACCTGGACCCGGGACAAGAACCGGACCTGGAACTTAAAACAGACCAGGGACTTAAACCTGGACCCCCCTTGACTTAACCTGGACCCGGGACAAGAACTGGACCTGGAACCTGAAACAGGCCAGGGACTTAAACCTGGACCAGGCACTTAATCTGGGCCTGGGACTACAACTCAATTCAGACTACAGACTTAACTTAAACCAGGGACTGGACTTGGTCCAAAGAGTAGACCAAGGACTATTGACTGGACCCAGAAGAATTCCACTTCACAGCATGCTTTGCAGCTCCAGCGTCTATTGAGAATTCAGCTTCGTCGTCATAGAAACCGTCTCCTGTCTGTGTTTTCTTGTCGAGTGGCGGTGAAGCACATTAGACGGCTTGAGGACTGAATCAGTGTCGTCTTGTTTCCAGACACAACAGTTGGGAGCCGGAGGAGAACATCCTGGACCCGCGGCTCCTGGCGGCGTTTCACAAACGGTGAGCGAAGCCTCCGAACCCGGCGGCGTTTATCTCCGCCTCCGCCGGCCTCTGAACTCTCTTCTGCTTTCCAGAGAACAAGAGCGAGAACTTCTGTTTCAGAAAAAGGGAAAAAGGCCGAGAGGACGACCTCGGAAGATTCTGGTAAATAGTTTTACCCGTTTTAACACTGCATTTATTCAGATTTAATTCCTTAAGATGTTTAGAATATTTAGAGTTTCTGCTCCCCACGTCTTCTCCTCTGTGATATTTTCTACATTATTAAGTGAAAAGTTTAGTTTTCATGTGAAAACGCAGACGTTTCGTTGCGTTTTTGGGTCGTTGGGAGACCGAAAACACAACTTTTTAAAACAACGTCTCCCAGGGTTGAACTTTTTTGAAAACACTTCGTTACCGTGGAAACGGACTGCGCAAAGCGCTCCCGGGACGCAGTAAATAGTTCTTCTGCATTACATAAACAACACGGATTGGTGGCCCGACATGCTGCTAATACGATTGTTTTCAAAATGTTGCCAAGCAAACGAAAACCTTGTCTTAAAAAAACAAAACGACTTGAAATATTAGGTAAACAGCGTGATTAACTCAGTGTGATGGCGCCACCTGCAGATGACACATGGTCTGAACGCAGAAGTTCTTGAAATGTTTCAATGTGAAAAGACAAGTCAGAGCAGATTGTTTCAAGAAAAAAAAAAAAAACACTACGATGAGAACTGTGTGGACTGAAGGTGACAACGTGACATCGTCACTTCCTGTCTTGTCCCTCCAGCCTCCTGCTCCCGCCGTCACCAAGGACAGCCGCTCGTCCTCGTCCTCCTCCGGCCTCTCCTCCTCCGCGTCGTCTTCGGAAGAGGAGGAAGAGGAGGAGGAGGAGGAGGAGGAGGAAGATGAAGAGGAGGAGGATGACGAAGACCACGGCAAGAAGGCGAAGCCGAGCCCCCGGCTGACCCCCGTCCCCCAGAAGAGGCCGCAGATCCTGCTGGCCAAACCCGACCCGCCGAGCAAGAAGAAGCGCGGCAGGAAGCCGCTGCACCCGGACCTGAGGGCGCTGCGGCAGGCCAAGGGCCGGCCCGCCCCGTCCCCTCCCCCTCCTCCTCCCCCTCCCCCCCCCGCCGCCCCCTCCCCCCCCAGGACCTCCCCGCCACCAGCAGGCGCCGCGCGGCCCCCGCGACGACGCCTGGCCCGGCGTGAAGAAGCCGCTGCAGCCGGCCAGCTTCACCTACACCGGGCTGAGCCGCGGCGCCCGGGTGGAGGCGTCGTCCCACACGACGTCCTCCTCCTCCTCGTCCTCCTTCTCGCCCTCCAAGCCCGCCCCCCTCGGCTGCGCGTGGAGCGGCCGCTCGCCGTGCGGCCCCGCCCCGCACGGCCGAGCCGGCGCCGCCTCGCACGGCAAGAACTCGCTGGACCTGAAGCGGCCTGCCTCCGAGGCCGCCGCCTTCAGGGGGTCCCCGCTCAAACACGGCGGCGCCTCGGGGTCGGCGGCCCTGCACGCCGGCTTCGGCGGCGGGCAGACGGCGGCGCAGCAGCGTTCGGCGCCGGGCCAGAGGAGGCAGGACGGCGGCCAGAGCGCCGCACTCCCCCACAAGCAGCAGAGCTCGGGTCTGTCCAGGACGGCGGCGACCGCCACGCCGCGGGACCGAGCCAATCAGGCGCTGAGCCTGCGGGCGCTCAACCTGCAGAGCGTCGGCAGCCTGCCGGGAGGCCCCGGCGCCGCCGCCGTGGCGAGGACCAGCCTTCGGAGTGGCGGCGGGATGCTGGTGAAAGGAGTCGCCAAAGACAGTCGCGCACCGGCCGGAGGGCAGCGCTGCGGCCCGCCGGCCGGGGGCGGAGCCGAGTCGGGCCGCGCCAAGGAGAAGCTGTTGGCGGGACAGCGGCCGGAGGAGCGTAAGCATGGACTCGGCGCGCAGAGCCGCAGCCTGCCGGAGCTGAGCGCCGGCGACTCGGACGAGAGCAGCAGCAGCGAGTCGGAGCACGCCGCCCTGTTCCCCAGAAACAGCCGCCCGAGCCTGGGGAACACCGCCGCCGAGTCGGACACGGAGACGGACTGGCGGCCGGCGCGGAGCCTCCTGGAGCACGTCTTCGTCACCGACGTCACCGCCAACTTCATCACGGTGACGGTGAAGGAGTCGCCGACCAGCGTGGGGTTCTTCACCGAGCCGAGTCACTGACCCGCCGCCGCACCGGGAACCCCCGGGCACACCACAACTCCCAGCATTCCGAGCCAAACACACACACACACACACACACACACACACGGATACACTCCGGTATCTGATGGCCACGCCCACTCCTGCAGCGCCCGATCCAATCAGACGTCTGATTGACAAACTGCAACACGTTCACAGGGCCCCACGTTCGAAAAACCCCCCGGCCGTCTCTCTTCTCAAGAGAGTTTCAGCGGTGCTAAACACGTCACCATGACGACCGGTGGTTTCACGCTCGCCCGCCATCCCGCTCTGTCCGCCTCACCTGTGCCTCGCGTCGCCTCCGTCCGCCCGCGGCCTCGCTCAGCGCGACGCGTCTCTACGTGAAGAAGAAGAGGAGGAGAAGTGTTGTGGGTGTTTCCAGATGTTTGTTCTCGTCTTTCAGTGGTTTGGGCCAAAGGTGTGACGACTCGTATTATTGACCACAGTATTTGTTGCACTACACAGTACAGATGGACTGCTCGCTGTTTTGTACCATTTCAAAAGGTGGCGCTGTCTTTAGGATGAAGATGTGTGTTAATTTATACCTGTAAATATGTTCTTTTTTCATGTGATATCTATCCGAGGGGGCTGTGTGTGCCCCCCCGCCGCCGCCATGTGAAGGGATTTCAAATAAACCCTGACAATGAAGAAACTGTTGTAGCTCCTGTTTTCACCAGCAGGGGGCCCAAGAGCTGAAACATGCACACAGATGGAATGAGGCATATATAAGTAGACGTAAACTAACAGAAACGTGATCAGAGTGGATATTTCTCCGAGGGAGACGTTTACCAATTTACAGACAAAAGCCTTAAAACTTATGATAAATCATAACTTTAATCAGGACTTACAAACTTGAAGAGTTGTTTCATTCTTCTGGTTGTTAGAAGGTGGCTGATGGGTATCGTCGGCGATCAAGTCGTACAGAAGTACAGAGGAACTGTGGGAAGTCTGAGACGCAGACTGACGGAAGACCAACTGAGGTTTAAGTGCACAACATGAGTTTATTTCAGTGGTTAAAATACATCCAATCCTGTGAGTTCACAGGCTTAAAAAAAAAAAATAAAAAAATTCATAAATAAACTCCAGTTTGTATAAATGAAGCCAAAATATACAGAACGAAGCTGGTCAGTGCGCGAGTCAGCGCGCCAAAATAAATATGAAACTACGGAAATGTGTCGGAATACTCACAGAACGGGAAGAAAACAAACAAACAAAACAATATCTGGTGTCGTGACGGTGACGTAGATAGTAAACTGAGCCGCTCGCGCTCTTTCACGTACCGCTGGCTCATTGGCTTTAACTCCACAGTGTGGTACAACGTGGGAAAATCAACCTGGATTAATTCAACTTGAAATGGTTTGAACCAGGCTTCAAATAAAAACTTGTATATGCTTTCAGTTAACTGATTTAGATTTGGAGCAGAAATGTATGAAACTCAATCCAAATCATGTGGCAGACTGCGGTGAAACGTGGGCGGGGCCCAAAGTAAAAGTCAAAACAACAACACGATTCGAAGGCCGACACGGTCATGCTGAACTGGACCAAAAGACCCGACTCAAAACAAACAAACCCACAACGACAAACTTCATGCCCACAAAATTTTAACATTAAAATAGACAAAAAAACAAAACAAAACAAAAAAACACAACCCAAACATAACAGCTCTACCTACAGTTCCCGTCCGACGTCACACCCAGAGTACAAAAATACTGTTTTCCTCAAGTCGGGATCGTAAAATCAACCGAGCGACTAACGGACCAATCAGGAGCTGACGGGACAGTCGGGGGGGGAGGAGCTAAACGTGACACCGGGAAACCACAAACGAGCGAAACGTCACATTGACTTCAAGTAGATTCATGCTCCTGAAATATTCTGAAGTAACACCAGAGTTCAGCAGGAGAGACGCCTCTTCCTCTTCTTATTACTCCTCTTCCTCCTCCTCCTCTTCCTCCTCTTCCTCCTCCTGCTCTGTGTTCTCCTATTTTTGGTGGTGTGCAAAGCTCAGCCAGGAGGCCCTCGCTGCGTCGTGGCATTGATAGTTTCCGGGGTAACAGTCGAAGCCATCGGGTGCTGAGGAGAGGGCGGAGTTGAACCAGCAACTTTTTTTTTTTTCAAGTCCAGTCTGAAGGCGGGCGGGGGGGCGGGGGGCTGGGACACAGTTTACTCACTGTGGCGCCCTACAGTGTGCTGCTCAGGATCTCAGACACCTGAGCGTTGGTCTGGTCATCCGAGTCCACTTCCTGGGCGGCGGCGGCCCCCCCCTCGGGCTCCTCCCCCTCCACCACCACCGACACGCCGGGGGCCCTCGCCCCCCCGCCCTCCCTCGCCTCCTCCTCCGGACCGCTTGACTCGGGGCCCGGCGGCGGCGGCGTCTCTCTGCAGGGCTCCACGAAGATCCTGCGGACGTGGGGGCGGGGCTCTCGGTGGCGGCCCTTGCGGCTCTCCAGCACGCAGGAGGCGTGGCTGATGTAGGTGGTGCCTTGCTGGGGGGGCAGGTCGGGCTCCGGCTGCTTGGTGTAGACGCCCTCGGATAAGGAGTGGGCCTCTCCGCCATAGCTGCGCAGCCAGCGCTGCGGTCCGCTGAAGTACTGGCCCCGGTGGCTCCTGGACAGCAGCTTGCGTTTGGCGGGGGGGTTGGCGAGGGCCCGCAGGGGGGCGGTGCCTTCGTGGTGGCCCCGGGACAGGGACAGGCCCTCCAGGGTCTTGGTGGTGTCGGACAGCGCCGGGGAGAGGGGGAGCGTGAGTGGCAGCGGGAGGGAGGGGGAGGTGGGGAGGGTCCTGTAGAGGGAGGGGGAGGAGGGGGGGAGGGGGAAGGACGGGGGGGCGTCGGCAGGTCTCAGGTCCCGGGCTGCAGGGGAGAGCGGGGTGTCTTTGGACGGGCAGACGGTGTACCTGCATGAAAGTGCACACACACACACACACACACACACACACACACACACACACACACACACACACACACACACACACACACACACACACACACACACACACACACACACATACATACACACACATTGGAATTCCGCGTGAATCTGAAGCTAGGCTACATGCTAACGCCCGCTGACCTGAGCTCGTGGATCTGCAGCACGTCGGGGGCGCTGCCGCCCAGCGCATGCACGGCCTGCTGCGAGAGGTCGGGGGAGTAGAGCAGGTCCAGCTCGCGGGGGCTCAGGGCGTCGCTGGAGTCGTAGTCGCTGTCGGTGGGCAGGAACACCTCGGAGGAGCCGTCCTCGTCGGAACCGGCCTGGGAGTCTGTCGGTGGGAGCGCCGCGGTCAGTCGCCACGTCTCGACCGGCCGGCCCGCGCGCGCGGACGCGCCCGGCGCGCACGGACGCGCCCGGCGCGCACACTCACCGCTGGCGGCCTTCCTGCGGCGCAGCTCCGGCGAGGGCGACGGCGTGGGCAGGAAGTCCATGTTGGACGAGGTGGAGTCGCTCTTCGGGCCCGGGTCGCTCTCCGGCGCGTTGGCGTCCACCAGGCAGGTGACGGGCACGCCGCCACGTGGCTGCTTGTAGCGGGCGTACTGCAGCGCGTCGGTGATCCACCGCAGGTCACGACGCATCTCGTCCAGTTGCTATGGAAACGGGGGAAAAAAAATAATGACACACACGTCAATGGAAACACACACACACACACACAGACAGGTGCACACAGTGACACACACCTGGATGTAGTCGAGGATGAGCTGGTGTCTCTGTTTGGCCGTGGTCACCTCTGCGTCTGTGATGGCTTCCCGCAGTGCCTGCTGGGTAATGAGGGAGTCCAGGTCGAGGACGGAGGACAGACGGCAGTACAGGCTGATGAACTTCTCCTTGTAGGTGCAGAAGTGCACTGTGGGTAATAAACATGAGGAACGAATGAGGAATTTATGCGCGCTTGCGTGCGTGCGTGCGTGTGCATGTGCGTGTGTGTGTGTGCACTCACCGAGCTCGAACATCTGCATGGGGAGGTGCAGGAAGCCCGCCAGCGGCGTGTAGGGGTTGGACTGTCCGGGGGCGGAGCAGACGTCATCGGCCGCTGGCAGCAGCAGCAGGAAGGAGACGCCGTGGCCGAGCTCCACCACCTCCTGGCTGTAGAGGCGGAAGTGACGCGCCTGCGGGAGGGCACAACAATAAACAACAACATACACAAGTCAACAGCACACATCCAACAGCCACGCGGGTCAACACCGCACACATACCAGCAGCGCAAGTCATAAACAACACACGAGGCACAAATGAAACAACAACACCTGTAAACAAAGGACACGTTTCCCCCGCCCCGGTGGCTTCGGGTGGCGCACCTGGTGCAGAGGTAGGTTGACGTGTCTCAGCAGGGACTTGATGGCCGTCTGCAGCTCGTAGTACAGCAAAGGGGCGTGGCTCTCCGGCCGCGGCTCCGCCTCCTCCCCGCTGTGGTCCGTCTCGCCCGCGGCCGAGAGCTTCTGGATCCAGTCCCACTCCTCCCTGGTCGCAGAGCATCGCGGGTAATGTAGACACGTGTGTGTGTGTGTGTGTGTGTGTGTGTGTGTGAGCCCCGGGGCAGAGATGCACAGACGGTGAGTCGGTACCTGGAGACGTTGGTGTTGTCTCGGATGCGGCTGTGACACAGCATGTTGGGGGTCCGCTGCGACACCAGGACCCGGATCTGGTCCACGGAGCTGCTGAGCTTCAGGTAGCCCAGGTACAGACCCGGGGCCAGGCGGTGGGTGCTGCGTCGCTGGTAGGCCAGGATGTCCTGCAGAACAATGACGGGATAATCAAACCATGTAAACAGGTCTGAAACCAGCTTGAACCATGTAAACAGGTCTGAAACCAGCTTGAACCAGTGTAAAGTGGTCAGAAACCAGTTTTAACCGACCAGAAACGAGTGTGAACCTTCAAAAACAAGTGTAAGCCAGTTTTAACCTTCACAGAACACTGAATCAGGAACTAGGAACCAATCAGAAACCTGGGAAAAACCAGTGTCAAATGGTCAGAAACAAGTTTAAAGCAGTTTTAACCAAACTACAAACCCGTCAAAAACCCGATTTAACCTGTCAGAAACCAGTTTTACTAGTCAGAAACCAGTTTTAACTTACCAGAAACCACTGTAAACCTTCAAAAACCAGTGTAAATCGCTAAGAAACCGGTTTAACCTTATCAAGAAACCAGTGTGACCCTTCAGAATCCACTGAATACAGGTCAAAGTCTGAATCATCCATTTAAACCATTGTAAATCTGTCAGAAACCGGATTTAACCCGTCAAATAACAGTGTAAACCTTCCGGAACCTGATTTTTCTAGTTGGAAACCACAGTAAACCTTCAGACCCCAGTGTGAACCTGTGCAGCGGTACTGTCTCGTCGTAACGATAGCAACAGTAGGGCTGTAGGGGGGCGGGTCTTCCTCACCTGGATGGTGATGATGAGGATGTCGAGGGCGTACGGCTCCTCCGGCGTGGACAGGGACTTCCTCTGACTTTGGAGTTTGGTCACCTGCATCCACTTCCCGCTGAACAGCGAGTGCTGGCTCTCCGTGTCCCTGATGGTCACCAGCAGCACGTTGCCATGGCGATCCTTAATGGGCTCGTAGTGAACCCGGCCCAGGTTGTGGGTCCCGAGGAGGTTCTGAGGGCGGAGCGGAAAACAGTTTGCAGCCAAACTCCTCACTGGACGAGGGGGTTACTATATAAGTTCTGATTGGCTGATCGGTGGAACGTGGGTCTGACCTGCATCTGGCTGGCGGCGGTGAGCATCTTGTGTCGGGCCTGCAGGGTGGAGGACGACGACATGGAGACGGACATGCTCTGTCGGAGCCACCGGACGTCCTCCCACATGCAGGAGAGCTGCGGAGACACGGTGCCGTCAGCAGGGGGCAGCGACAACACCAGAACACACCTGAAACAGGCTGATCAGCCCTGTGGCTGGAGAGGTGCGATTTATAGGTGTGCGGCGGCGGACCCATGGTGTG
Organism: Blennius ocellaris; assembly: GCF_963422515.1. Lineage (NCBI taxonomy): Eukaryota > Metazoa > Chordata > Actinopteri > Blenniiformes > Blenniidae > Blennius > Blennius ocellaris. The sequence continues at coordinate 5,989,135 of NC_137670.1, forward strand.
CGCTACCTTGGTGAACCACAGGAAGTCCTGCATGAGGGAGCTGCTGTAGGAGTCGTCCACCTCCACGATGGGGATCTGATCCTCGGCCGTCACCAGCAGACCGTCCTTGTGGTAGAAGACGGCGGCCAGGTAGATCCCCCTGCACAGAGGACGGCAAAGTCCCACAGCTCAGCTCAGGATTGCCTCATTATGAAGTGGGGGCGGGGGGGGTCAGAGGTCAAAGTGTCAAGACGTTGTGTTTGATCATTTCAAGCTAATTTCATTTGGAACAATTTATGGCTTTTCATCTGGTGCCACTAGAGGGAGCCAGTGCATGGTGGTACTGGTAGCCCGTTTGTCTGTTTGCTTTAAATACGAGTTTTTGAAAGTGTCAGATCGGTGAGGAGGTTCAAATCTTGTGTACCTTGCAAACAATTCCATCGAGCATACAAAAATTGTACAATGTGACTAACACAAACCCAAGAGTTTAAAAAACAACAACAAAGCAGCTGTTTCACACACCAAAAAAAAAAAAAATTCTTCTTTTACCGGCTCTATTTCAAGTAATGACAGAACCACAAGTCCTTCTGTGACTAATAAATATTCATCTAACCTGCTGCAGCCCGTTACTCAACAACCAACCAATTAGTATCTTGTGTGTGTGTGTGGAGCTTTTTGTGTTTCGTAGCGTGTGCGCGTCTCGTATTCTGAACGAACCTTTTCAGTGTTTTCACAAATTTGTTGGAGGAGTTGAAGAGATGCTTGAGACTTCTGGAGACCGACTGCTTCCTGCTGGGGTTCTGCAGCTTGGAGGAGTCTGGAGGAGGAGGAGGAGGAGGAGGGGAGGAGGAGGAGGAGGAGGACTCTTATTTCCTTCATACCTTCTGTCGCCAGAAACCAAATTAACCCAGTTCACACAAGCCAGAATCCGGTTTCGCCCAGTTTGTATGAATTTCGTTCCGACACTCATCAGTTTACGTGTTTCCGACTGTCGGAACCGTTTAGAAACCACGGAACCGCTGCACGCCGCCCGTCCAATCGGCACCGGCGAGCAGACGTGTGTGTTCTCACCTCCGCAGCAGTAGTGTGTGTGCGTCGCCCGGACCTGCTGCAGCAGCCGCTCCATGGCCTCGATGTGGCCCCGCCTCCTGGGCTCCCGCCCGTCGCTCTCCCTCCAGTCTGGGGAAACACGAGCGCCGGTGAGGGCCAGCAGAAACGCGGCGAATTCTGAAGAGTTTCTCTCCCGAATGCAGAATCTCTTCTGCCTTCGAAGCACTGGCCATTGTAACCAGAGCTGGAAGTAACTAAGTTACAAATACTTTGTGGCTGGACTTGAGTGGATCCTTCAGGTTTCTGCACTTTCTCTCGGATGGAAGACGTGACGTCAGGACAAAAGGGTTTTGTTTTTGTTTGTTTTTACTTGAAATGTTTTATGTGTTACAAAGTGATGAGCTGAAATACGATCCGCCTTCATGTTCAGCCTGTTACTTCCGAACGCCGAGACTCGAACGCCGTGTACAGAGGGACGGGTGAATCACTGGCTGTGACTCAGAGGTTCTCCTCCAGTCCTCAGTTCAGACTGTCCTCTCGTGTCTCCTCCGCCATCACAACGCTCGCTCAAGCACACGTCCACCTGGTGGGCGGGCGTTACAGCGGCCAGGCGCCATTGGATTGGTCAAACGGGTCGACATGCAGAACCCCCCCCCCCAAAAAAAAAAAAAAATACAGGAATACAAGTTGGACGCCAGTGTTATGTGTTACGCTGTCGCCCCAAACGTCATCATCATCCCCCGGCCGGGCCTCATGGTTGACCTTCCGCACAAGAGAGCTGAAACTGTGACGGGGGTTCATCTCAGACTGAACTCTCAGAGGAACATGCGTCACGTGCGTCCTTCACATTACACACACACACGCGCGCGCACACACACGCACACAAAGGCTGAGAGACGCAACAAAACAGGCTCAAGGCTGAAATGCTCCACTGAGCAGGAAAAAAAAAAAAGCGAGTCGTGACGGGGAGACAAAAAAAAAAAAAATAACGATGTTCCCGTTGCAAACGCGCCATCTGTACGAGTCACGGTGAGCGGACACGAGTCTGACCGCCGCCGCCACCGCCGCCACCGGCTCCTGGAGGATCAGAGCATTCCAAGAGTTCTTCAACACTTCCAGAAAGTGTCTGACAGTGAGGATGAACTCGGGAAGGAACAGTCTGTGGAAACATGTTCTCTTCGAGAAACAGCAGACTTCTTTTTTTTTTTTTCCCTTTGAAAGAAGGAAGCCTTGTGTTACGGCTCGTCCGTCCATCCCGGCAGACGTTCGCAGTTACTACGTCTGTTTATCGGAGAAACGTCTGAAAATGACGTCGTGAGCATGTCGGGTCACGAGTTGTCACAGTTGTAATAAAATCAACCGACATTGCGTTAAGGACAGACAGACAAAAGTTGGACTGTTCTTACGGTGACTTGTCAACTATAAAACCACCAAGTCCCGGGACAATATAGACCGGCAGCCATGACGTTCTGGAGATAACATAGTTCTTATTGTCCCATCTACTGAGCATGTGCAGAACAACTATTTGCATGCGCAGCACGGCCGTAACACGGACCCCCTCCACAAAAAAAAAAAATCACAAAAAGAAAGTTTTTCAGTCTTACTTATGAATGCCATCCCCCCCCCCCCCCCCCCCCCGGTTTACACGTTTGTCTGTTTTGGATATCGGTATGGCCGCCTGTACTTTCTACCCTGCAAGGCTAAAGGACACTCACTGGATGGAGCGGCAGATGGAGGCAGGGCGCAGGCCGGCGGACCCCAGCCCTTCATGTTGTACGCCGACACCCGGACGTAATACATCCGGCCCTGGGGGAAAAAAAAAAACAAATCCCCAAACAAACAAAAATAAATAAATAAATCACACAATTTACACAAAGTTGGAAGTCGTGTCGTCTTAAAAATCGTCGGCTCGTTCAAACGAATAAATCTTCCTCCTGCTGCGGGAACCGTTGAAAGGAAGCAGGGGGGGGGGGGGGGGGGGGGGGGGTGTAATCTACAGCCACTGAAGACGGCTCGTAAAGAGCTTTTTTTTTTTTTTTTTCCTCCTCCGAGGCTCAGATTTAAATGCCAACGCTAATGTTTTGATGCCTGGAGAGATTCATTAAATGATGTCACACGGCGACCAACCGGAGATTAAAAATGTTTGGCTTCTATCTGCTGTTCATATCTGTAGACGCCCAGGCTGCACAAAAGGGTTGCGTTTCGTGTCCATCTTTCAGAAAGGGCCGCGGCGCGCCGGGGGGAACGGCGGCGGCGTGAGATTTAACCACAGATCCACAGGTTTGGTTCTGGTTTGATCATCCAAAAAAATATTCGACCTTGCAGTTCTCAGGACCGGTTTTTAGAGACTTTAGAAATTGCAGCTTGTTTAATTCCGAGCCCTCAGCGAAACTATCCCACGTCTTTTCAAACGAGGTTCATTAGTCGCCTGCGAATTCTGAATTTCTTTTAAAATTACTCCTGTTTTTCTTCTTTCTTTTTTTTAAACTGCCGTTATTATTCCACAATGCACGGCTACCTTGAGTTTCTAAAAAGGGTGGTTATAAATAAAATGCATTGTTAGTATTATTATTCAGGTGCCGATACGTTTAAAGAGTCGAACTCACGATAAAAGTTTCCAGATTGAAATAGGAGAGGACGAATGAGGTTGGATGGTTTTAAACAAAACATTCAATACTTTCTAAATAAGTCTCGTCAAACTTATCTTGTCTGGTTTAAAAGGGTCGATGTGTCATTAAAAAATGTTAAGAAAGGAGAGGTGGAGGAGCAGAGAAGAGGAAGAGCAGAGAGGAAGAGGAGCAGAGAGGTGGAGGAGCAGAGAGGAAGAGGAGCAGAAAGGAAGTGGAGCAGAGAGGAAGAGGAGCAGAAAGGAAGTGGAGCAGAAAGGAATGGGAGCAGAGAGGAAGAGGAGCAGAGAGGAAGAGGAACAGAAAGGAAGAGGAGCAGAGAGGAAGAGGAGCAGAAAGGAAGAGGAGCAGAGGGTAAGAGGAGCAGAGAGGAGGAAGAGCAGAAAGGAAGAGCAGAGAGGAAGAGGAGCAGAGAGGAAGAGGAGCAGAAAGGAAGTGGAGCAGAGAGGAAGAGGAGCAGAAAGGAAGTGGAGCAGAAAGGAATGGGAGCAGAGAGGAAGAGGAGCAGAGAGGAAGAGGAGCAGAAAGGAAGAGGAGCAGAGGGGAAGAGGAGCAGAGAGGAGGAAGAGCAGAGAGGAAGAGGAGCAGAGAGGAAGAGGAGCAGAAAGGAAGAGCAGAGAGGAAGAGGAGCAGAAAGGAAGAGCAGAAAGGAAGAGGAGCAGAGAGGAAGAGGAGCAGAGAGGAAGAGGAGAGGCTGAGGTTACCGTGGTGAGGCTGCTGATGATGCACTTCAGATTCTGCAGATTATCCAAAACTAAGTCACCAGCTAGAAGAGAGAAATCCTTCAGACAGCTCCACTCCACTACACACACACACACACACACACACACACACACACACACACACACACACACACACACACACACACACACACACACACACACACACACACACACACGCACACACGCACACACGCACACACACACACACACACACGCACACACAGATTATTCAAAAAGAACATAGATCTGTACAGTCTCACAAACACTGTTCGTACAAGAACTATTTGTGTTCGAACGCACTATTAGAAAAAAATACACACTCTTATACAAGATTACACATTTTAACCGGCTATTATGTAACGACCGGCCTCTTTCCTCATAGTGACTCCTGACTCCTCTTTGAGGTTAACTCATGCTCCATAAGAACAAGAAGAAAGTTCGACACATGCAAAATCACGTCATTTTCTTCGTCCAGCTCTTTCTGGCCGAAGAATGTCGGTGGCGAAAGCACACGCGCGTTCCATCTTGCCAATGACTATCAGTCACATTTTAATTATGTTTCGCATGTAACATCGTGACTGTGTGAGCCCCGTGGCTCGTTGCAGCATGTCGGAGGGCGTACGTACGTGATGCACCTGAACGCGTCACCAAAAAAGCCGACAGCTCCTGCGGTTAAAGCCGGAACAACACCGCGGCTCGGACGCAAACTTTCTCCTTGAATTACAGAGACGGTTCAGCGAAATGCGGCGCGAGAAATAAGCCGTCGAAAAGTCAAAACGCCGCTTCACAGACGTGTGGCCGCCGTGAGGGGGCGTGGCCCGCGAGCTCGACAGTATGAGCTCTCCCGCCGGGAAAAAAAAAGCATGTCTTTCTCTCCTTGTTCTTAGGTGGTTCTAGTGGGAGTGTGCCGGGGGGGCTGTTACCCCCCCCTGCCTCCTCCTGCCGCCTCCTCACCTCTGTACCTGGTCACCACGGTGGAGTTGAGACACTGCGGCTCCTGGAAGGTGACGGTCAGCGAGCTGCTGCTGCTCACACTCAGCCGGACCATGGACGGGGCCTCGGGGGGACCTGAGCAGGGGGGGGGGGCGCGCAGGATGAAAACACAGACCCACATGTGCGTGCGTGCATGAGTGCATGCATATGTGTGTGTGTGTGTGTCTCACGTGCATGCTGGAAGCCCGTCCTCATGCGTTTGTACAGTTTGCTCCTCCACTCCCAGCTCCTCAGCTGTTTGTCCTTGTGACAGGCTTCCAGAGAGAGGCCGTCCCTCTGGGCCTGAGTCGCCAGGTCGGCCGCGCGCTGCTCCGCCTCCTCCACCAGGAGGTGCAGGTGAGCCTCCCGACTCTCCACGCTCACGACTGCAACGCGGGGACAAAGCGGGACCGCGTGAATCAGGGAGCGAGAAACGTGTTTTTAACGTGAAGAACACAGCAGGTTGAAGCATTTTCAAGTGAAGACAGAAATCTTTTGCTCTCCGTTTACACAACAACGGCACTCGGAGCCACTGGCAACTTTTTGAAAACGACTTCCAAAATGTTCTTCCTTTTCTGAAATGCTGGATCGCCAATCTTGAACCTGCCTCGCCAACAGCAAAATAAACATATTTCGGTCCCATTTGATTTACAACGCAACTCGGAGCAACTGGAAATGTTTTTAACGCTTCGACTCAAGTGTTTGTGGAAATGGAGGAAAACGCAACTTGGTCGTTTTAAAGTTGACAGTCAGCGTAATGACGTAATAACCGTGTCCTCCCATTGTACATCTGCGCGCATGTTTATGTGGTTTCGTTACAAAAACAACCAACAGTGCCACGTCGTGAACTGGCAGGCTAACTCCCATTTTTTTTTGTGTGTTTGTGCCGTTTTCAAAATGTTGCAGAGTAAATGCGAACACGCTTTCACTTGTCGTGCAAATAAGGGCCTAAAGGTTGTTTTTATGTGTCATTGATCATTAATTGACAGTAAATCCTCCATCTGCGACAGATGTTTGTTGTTTGTTTTCGCCTTCAAAGCCATTAAAAAGAAAAAAAAAGTCATTATTTTACTGCAAAACTAAATGTTCAATACTTTCAGTTCTTCTGATGAAAAGAACTAACAAAAGTTTTTTTTTTTTTAAATGGTAGAAGTGTTCTGAGACTCCACATGTGTTTTATAGCCGTGTACACACTCACACACACACACACACACACACACACACACACACACACACACGCAAATGACTAGTTCACCTGGTACAAGAGGAATGACATTAACAGAGTTTGTTTACATGTACAGATTGGACCCCCCCCCCCCCCCCCCACACACACACACACACACACACACTGAGCTCCCTGGGGGGACTATAAATCACTTAGCTGTAATCAGCCGATGTAACACACTTCATCAATCTAAGCCATTAAAGTACCCGCAGTGCTGAGAGACTCACAGGTGGGGGCGGCTGCACCTTAATACCCCGCATGTGGTGCAAAACCCACCGCGACTCAATCAAAGTTAGTTTTAGTTTCAATAAACCACAATAGAACAGAAATATTAACCGCAGCGCCCCGCAGTTTGTCAGCACGACTCCGCTCCCTGACCTCTGACCTCTGACCTCTGCCTCGGGACTCACAGTGGGGGCTCTCCTTGCCGCCGGCCTTCAGCAGCAGCTTGGCGATGGGCGTGTTGTTGGTCATGACGGCGATGTCGAGCGGCGTCAGGCCCTGGCTGCTGGGCGTGTTCAGGTCCAGCTCCTCCGCCGAGAACTGGTACAGGAGGATCTGCACCGAGTCCAGGTCCTGCTGCTCCACCGCCTCCAGGAGGCACTCACTGCCCTGCATGGTCTGGGGGGGGGGGGGGGGGGGGGGGGGGTGTCCAGGGTCAGACACAGCGCTGGACCCGTCACACCAAACTGAGACTGGTTTTAAGTGCTACTTCTGGGCCAGTCGGTTCTCGTCTAGTCTGAGACCGATTTCTTAGCTTTGGACCAGTTCTGGTCTCATCTTAAGACCGGCTCTAATCTCCTCTGAGACAGTTTCTGGTCTAGTCTTAGATTCGGGGGTCGTCTCAGACTGTTTCTAGTTTGGTGTTCGACGAGTTCTGCTAAGGTCGTGCTAGTTTTGGCAGCATCGCCGACTAGTTTTATTCTAGTCTAGGGTTAGTTTTGATCTTGTCCAGATGAGTTCTGGTCTAGACTTAGACTGATTCTAGTTTGGTCTTAGACTGGTTCTAGTTTGGTCTTAGACTGATTCTAGTTTGGTCTTAGACTGATTCTAGTTTGGTCTTAGACTGATTTTTGTCTCGCGTTTTACAGATTCTGGTCTCGTCTTTGACGAGTTCTAGTCTGGTCTGAGACAGGCTTTTGTCTAGTCTTAGAAAGATTCTGGTTTAGTCTCAGATGGGTTCTAGTTTGGTATCAGGCTGGTGCTGGCCTAGTCACAGACTGGGCGTGGCCTAGGTTTAGACCAAGTTTAAGTCTTGTCTTTGGTTTTGGTCCAGTTTTAAGACTGGTTTCGACAGACAGACTCTAGTCTCAGACTGGTTCTGGTGTTCAGAAGTTCGAGTACAGAAGACAGTTTCTATTTCCCGACCAACGAACTCCTCCGCTGCCCCCGTTTCAAGGTGCAATACCCACCGAGCCCTTGCGGAGGCGCTCCGTCTTGCCGAAGAAGTAGGTGTCTTCAAAGGAGGAGGTGCTCCCCCGCAGCTTCTCCGACAGGTTGCGGTAGAGGCGCTTGGCGGCGTTGGGGGAGGCGGGACCGCCGGGGCACTTCCTGCTCTGAGACAACTGCAGGTTCTGCATCTGCTGGGTCATAACGGCCGAGAGGCGTCTGCAAGGAGAGAGAGAGAGAGAGAGGGGGAGGGGGGGAGTCAGAGTGCTACCCACAAGCAAGGCATCAAGAAGGAGCGACTCTCCTGTTGCAAGTAATGACAATCCAATCTGTTCGTCTGTCCAGACGAACGTCCTTGTACTGAAGCCGCTGATGTTTATAGCAGTGTTTTTCAATCTTTTTTGAGTCAAGGCACACTTTTGTCTTTGGAAAAACTTCTCCATCACTGTCACTGACACAGTGCTTTGATTACAAGATGGGAGCAGCCGCAGGTGGTGGAGATTAACAAGACTGACGTCTGTCAGTTTCAATTTCACCAGCACACCCTAACGTCTTGTCTCAAAGTTCTGAGCTGCCATCTATTGGCGAAGGGTATTTATACACGATTACTCTGCAACACACTGTCGGCTGTGAGAGCGAAGGTTTTTTTTAAGAAAAAAATGTGAAATTGGATAATTTCCCACGGCACACCTGACTAGATCTCGCGGAAACACCAGTGTGCCGCGGCACAGTGGTTGAAAAACACTGGTTTATAGCATATTGTTCTCTGCATGTATGTGTGTGTGGTTTGATTACAAAGACAATTCACAGCACCAACTTGTGGCCTGGCATGCAAACTACATTGTTTTTTGGGTTTTTTTTTTTGCATTTCTGTCATTCAAACTTTTCATGGAATGGAAATGCAGAAAAACGACGTGTTTGCACTTAAATTGTTGCGGTGTAAACGGAGCCAAACGATGCTGGTTTTAACCTTCCACTCACTCCTGCATATGTGTGAGGTGCAGAAACCACATATATGTAATAAATGTCATTTTTTTGGGATGCACGCACAGGTTTGTCTAATGTATTTTGGAGCGTGCGGGTCGGCACACAGTAGAATTCCGTGGCGGGTAAAATCGCGAGCTGTTAAAAACGTCAGCGCCTGAACCATCCGGGAGCTGCGGCGGCGTCTCGCTGGTTTCTCCCAGCCTCCACGCTGTCACAGGAAATCACTTCACTTTTTCACTCGGCGTCTGAACGACCTCCTGTCGCCCGCAGACATCGCTCGCTCGCTCAGCCGCTCGCTGATGCCGAGGCGGTTGCGGCTGTCATGAAGCTTCAGATGGAGCGGCGGCGTGCAGGTTTGTGCTCGCTCGCTGAGAAACTATTAAGGTTTTTTTTTGCTCCGGGCTCAGATGGGAGAAAAAAAATATCACAAGCTTAGAAAGAAGGAGAAATACAATTTTCTTTCAAAAAAAACAAAAAATTTTTTTTTTACTTTCATATGCTAATTGAAGATGTTTATCTGAACATGCCATCCATACAACGGTGGACGTTTCTGAGCAGCCAGGATTTCAGTTACACAACTCTTGAGCTGCATCCAGTGAAAATCGAAGACGTGTAACCGTGTGGAACGATCCCTGATAAAACACAGCAGCCAACACGAAGAGGACTTGTGATCACGACGTTTGCTGGTTCAATTCCCACAGCCGGGAGTCCCTGAGTGTGACCCTTGACCCCCCATCAGCTAACCAGTACACCTTTTTTGCCTCCCTCGTTCCTAGAAATAGGAGGAGCCAATCACACAAAAAAAAAGTTTCTCCAAGAGGATTAATAAAGCACGATTAGTTAGTTTTTTTTTTTTTTTTAAAGGCCACACCAAGCAACTGCTACAAGCTGCTGGGTATGAAAATATGGTGCTGATTTAGATATTTGATGATATAATCACATTCAGCACTTGATGATTTCCAGGCAAAAAGAGTTGAATGAGTGAGAGTTTGTGACGCTGCCAGTGTGACCCTCTGCTCTGATTGGACGGTGGGACTGCAGAAGTCCTCGAAGTCACTGCAATGACTCATACCTCGACACAAACCTCGGGTTCTCTGCTTTCGGGCAGCTTTTCTTTTTTTAAATCGTCTGACTGACAACATGTGGTTAAAGTTACTGAAACCTCCAGGGAGGGACGGGCGACCTCATAACCCCGGTAGGTGCAGAGGGTCCAAACTGCACCAAGTCAATGAGACGTATATGACAGTGAGAAATTCTGAGGTTACCTTGACAACAGACTGTGTGCAGTAATGTGTGTGTGTGTGTGTGTCAGAAAGAGAGAGATTGATGAGCTATTGAGACATCAGTGAATCACAGAGCTGCAGGCTGATGATACACACACACACGCACACGCACACGCGCACACACACACACACACACACACACACACACACACACACACACACACACACACACACACACACACACACACACACACACACACACACACTGTTGCATCATGTCCTGGTATTGTATGTGAACCTGCAGGTAACCATGGCAACAGCCCTGATGCTGATAAACCTCTGGAGACTACAGCACCCATCATGCTCAACTTGGGTTGCCATGGTGACAGAGAAGCTGCAGCTTGAAAGAAGCGTCCAGAAGCAAAATGTCAGGGGGCGAATCACCAAAAGTTTGAGTCCGAGAGGAATTATGGGAAATGTAGTGTTTTACGTTTGTGTAATAGAAATTTACTGTTTACTACCGGTTTAATATATGTGAAGAATGTTTACTTTCTTATATACTTTCTTTCTTCTAATTTACTTATTTATATTTGACAAATATTTACTTTGTGTTAAAAGTAATGCTGTCAAAACTAACACGTTAATTTAATTAATGGATTAGGGTTAGGTTAGGTAACATTTATTCCATTAAAAATGTTTTACGTAATTAACATAGTTTTGTTTGCATCTGCATGTGCAGCGTCTCTGGATGCAGCGCTGTGACGACAGAGCAGCACAATACTGAGTGGAATAACGTTAAGGTAAAACGTTTCCCTTTAAAAGTTCCCTGACTGCTGATTGAGAACGTGAAAGTCATTAGATTTACTTTGAAAAGCCGGATTTTACGACCACAGTTTTTTTTTATTCTGCAGCAGGTTGCCACGTTGGCTGACCAGGAGCCCCAAACTGGTGAAAGACTTGCAGGTAAAATATTAATTTCTCCTCTTTCTCTCTTTCCCTGGCTCTCCTCTATACTGTGTGTGTGTGTGTCTGTGTGTGTGTGTGTGTGTGTGTATATTACAGCATATTATTGCCACTGTGTTCATGTAATAAGTTCACAACTTTGTCTTCGAGAAATATTAAAATTCTCAAAGTGGTGGACCTGCACTCTAACAAAGCCCAGACTTATTTATTAATTTATTTATGTTTTTAATTATTGCGCTAATCAAAAGCTAAAAGGACATTATGAAAATAGTATTAGAATTTAAATATAATCCGTGTGTGTTGAGTCGACATTAATTCTGTGGTTTTCCCTGAAAAAAATATCCATTACAGGAGAAAAACAATGCGATTAATCGCAATTAATTACAGAAAATTGGGCAATTAATTAGTAAAAAAAAAAATTTTTTTTAATTGATTCAAGACAGATGTTTTGTGCTAATTGTTGAAATGACAGAAAGTTAAGACCCTGCGTGTGTGCGTGTGTTTTACCCTCACAGACTGACTGATGATCTGGGTTCTCCTGCAGGGTAAAGCAGCTCCCTGATCACAGCATCTCCTCCTCCTGCTGCTGTGAGTGACCCCTGCAGGTCTGCCTGCCTGGTCTGAGGGGTGCAGAGTCGGGGGGGGCAGGGACCGGGGGGGTCAGGGGCAGAACCTGATGGCGAGACCTAGAAAGTCCCAGCGGCCTCCATACCGCTGCGCACCGTCTCACACCTCCTCCCGCCCCTTTGCTTGTCCTCCTGCGGCTGCTGCTGGTTCTCCTCCAGCTGTTCCTGGGTTCTCCTCTCCTGGGCTCCCGGTTCTTCCCGCCGCTCCTCCTTGGCGCGAAGTGACTCTGACCTGTTGGGGCTTCAACTCTGGCTGCGGCGGTGCCAGAGAAACTCGGCTGGGTTCTCCCTGCAGTCCAACTTTCCTCTGCAGCTGCAGCAGATCCTGGATCAGATCGGTCCTGGATGCTCCGGCAAGTGGGATCAGGGCTTTTATGGAGCACAAGTGTCTCGGGAGAGAGAGAGAGAGAGAGCGGGAGGTCCGACCGGGTTAGAGGCTCTCCATCACGGCGTGCCGCGCTGCCTCTGCAGCCTCCTGGCCGCTGCGGCTCCTCCACACCTCCTCCTCATCGCCGTCTCCTCCGGGGAGGGACGCAGGCTCCCCGCAGACGAGGAGCGCCGAGCCGCGAGTGAGTGACTCTACTGAGAGTGCAACCGGCAACCTGTTCGCCGGCGACCGCATCGGCACGCACACACACAGAGGCTGCAGAGTGGCGGAGTGAAAGGGTGGGAGGGAGGGAGGAGGAGTAATGATACAAGGATGTTCGCGGAGAGATGAGTGTGTGCAGTTTGCGTAAAACACACGCACACATACTCTCTCACACACACACACTCAGGAGGAGGCGGGGCGGCAGCCTCTCAAGAGGAGGGAGAACAAAAGCAGCTGAGAGTGAGGAGACGCTCGGTGGAGAGGAGGAATCGGAATGTTTTCAGTTGTGCGGATGTTTCAAAGCTTAATCAGAAAAAAAAGCAAAACATCTCAATAAGCGAAAAAAGGGGTTGTTTTTTTTTTTGTAGCACTCGCCAAACTTTCACAACGAAGGAAAAATGGGGAAAAAAATAAATTTCTCCCGAGTTTCACCATGTGAGAATCAAACTGCGAGCGCTGCAGCACTGTGCAGTCACCGCAGGGAACCACTGCCTCTGCCACTGACTATTCACGCCACTGAATGTTCACCCCACTGCACACACCTATGTGTGTGTGTGTGTGTGTGTGTGTGTGTGTGTGTGTGTGTGTGTGTGTGTGTGTGTGTGTGTGTGTGTGTGTGTGTGTGTGTGTGTGTGTGTGTGTGTGTGTGTCTGTGTGTGTGTGTGTTTCCTCCCACATTCCAAGTTGGGAAAAAAGAAGTGTAAATGAGCATCTGTTGCTGCCGCTGCTCTGCTCAACCCGTTGCATAATGTCAGAGTGGTGCAGGATTTTGGGTCGTCTTGTTGCGGACACTAAGGATTGAGCTGCTCACAGAGGATGAAGCAGTGTGAGATCTGCTGTAATGTGAAACCAAAAACAGCAGCAGCAGGTAAAATGTTTTTTTTTTTTTTTTTTGGTACATGCTGCAGAGCCCAGGAGTTTTCTGTGAAGCTGCACTTGGAAGTTTTACACGTCTGAAGCTGAAACAATAAATCCAACGAGCTCTAAAGAAGAGACACTTCCAAACAAACAGGAAACAAACAAAAAAAAGCTATCAGAATAAGAGCGGGAGCTCCACAGTACAGACTCCCCCACAGTACAAATGCTCCCTCATCCACAGTCACTCATTGGACACATTTCTTCACAGTAACGGGGCTCGGCTGGTACAGTGGTCACCTCCCAATCGGAAGGTTGGCGGTTGGATTCCCCACCTACCCATGTGCAGACATCAAAATGTCCATGAGCAAGACACCGAACCCCAAACTTGCACCAAATGGATGGACTGAACGCCTTGTTTGGCAGCCGCCTCCATTGGTGTGTGAATGTGTATGTGTGTGTGTGTGTGTGTGTGTGTGTGTGTGTGTGTGTGTGTGTGTGTGCGCGCTCCATATTCCAAACACATCACACAGAGTTATGCAAGTGTGGACACTCATTTAATATCTATTAAACTGTATTAAAATTGGTAAGGTAATAATGATAAATTGCACAAGCAACGACTCAGTTTTCTTTCTCATCTTTGATTCTTCTCAACACCGATTTCATGACAAGCCGATCGTCGGGTCTGAGCGACCCGTAATGAATGTTTCATGAAGTATGTTTTGAGACGTTACTAACAAAGACTGTCAGGTTTGATCAGAGCTCAGAAACAGTTTGAATACAGAAACGTCAGTTAATGTCTGTGGTGTCGGGGCGTTAAGAACTGAGGCTGCACCAAATCCTCGTTACGAGTGAAACCAGACACACGTTTTACAAAGGTTTTACCCTCTCCAAATTTTTATTTATTTTTTAAGGAAAGAGATGAACTCAATCGATTAAAAACTTTCTTTATTAAAGTATATTAATATATTTTATTGTGAGCGCAGTACATGGATATGCTGCTGAGTGGTGCTCACAGAATCCGTGCTTTCTTTAATAAAGTGTTTCAATATTCAAGGCTACAGTTTAAGTGAATAAACTGATCCAGGGTCACAGTGGCACGTCTTCAAGTTTGGAACAAAATGAATGTGCCGATCCAGTGAGTTATAATTATTTATCAGTGTGAAGACGTCATCTATCCGTAGAAGTGAAGAGAGTCCTCATCCAAGATGGCCGTACTAAAATGCCTCTACTTGGCTTTGGGTGCAAACGGGTTGTTATAACGAGACAAATCCATCAGAAATGTTCTTCATTTGATCAGAATGGGAGATAAACGAGAGAAATATGGAGGCTGAAGTTCACCCACCCGCAATGTTTATCAACCTGTACTAAGTTAGACCCAACAACCACATCAACATCAACACAAAAGTGAATGGTCGCCGTGGAAACATGCAAAGTTCCTGGGATGGTTCATAGTAATTGGGTAAAGTTCCGTAAAGGGAGTGACAACTTTCACTTTGAGAAATAAAACGAGTGTGTGTGTGTGTGTGTGTGTGTGTGTGTGTGTGTGTGTGTGTGTGTGTGTGTGTGTGTGTGTGTGTGTATGTTGCTGTGTGTGTGTCTTAGAGGTCGAGTGGTTTGAACCCTGAGAACAAAAGCCTGCAGATGCTTTAACGTGACACACACATACACACACACACACACACACACACACACACACACACACACACACACACACACACACACACACACACACACACACACACATCTGTGGGACATGTGCAGCTTGTCGGGGCGATCCGCCCAGCGAGGCGATGCCAGCCAACAATCGTCCGCTTCTGCACCACAAACAATTGCAACAATTACATCCTGCCAGGCTGCGCTGCCGCCGATTGGCTCACAGCTGCCTGTTTCCATGGCGCCCAATGAAGAGCAACAGGTGAGGAGGAGTAGGAGAGCGAGGGGAGGGGGGGACGGGGCTCTGTGTGTGGCGTGTTTAAAAGGACCGCATTTCTGCTTGTTGTGTGACAAGAGAGCGAGAACGTCGTGGTGCATTCAGGTACATTCACGTGTGTCTCAGGTTGACCTCTGGAGTCAGATGTGAGCGCGGTCACGGACATTTGTCCCGTTCCACTCATGAACATCACATGCTCCTCCTCCTCAGTTATGTTAGCGTTAACATAATCCCTGACGAGGTATTAAAACCTGAAAATTACGATAAAAAAATCATAGAAATCAACAAACAAAACGAGGAAACGAAAATTCGCACCAACTTGAGACTGGAATTAAATCTGACTCAAAATTAAAATTTACAATAATTGACAACAAAATCCACGTTGTTGACCAAATTCACTGTCGCCGATAACTAGAATTTAAGATATACATGCTAGGTAACGGCCAAGGTTCTTACGAATTCACAACCAAAATTGGTTTGAACTGACTTACAAAAATGAAAAAAACTAATATTTGTGCCGACTAAATCGAACCGGAACTAAAATTCACAATAATTGATGGAAAAATCCACTCTGACCGATAACCGTAATTTATGCTAGCGCACCACCAAAGTCTTACCTAATTGATCGATAAAATTTGTACCAAGCAACAAAACTAATTTGAACTAATATTAATGCTGCTTGTCATCGCTCAACTTTAGGTTTTCTTCAGCTTCCGTGACTTCTTCTTCCCTCGTTTCTTTTCTGTTTTCACTCTCCCGTTTCGTTTTATGATCTCTATTCAGAAGCTCTTCGGAGAATAAACTGTGCTTTTGTTTGAACTCAACCATATGTTTGCGTCCTCAGTCCACGCTCCCCGACACCGCTGAGTAGGCGCAATATCAGATCATCTTCCGAGTTTCTAAATGTGCGATAACAGCCGAGTCTTTTCATTTATCTATTTCTCATCGTTTGCAACATGTTAAAGAACAAATTGAAACTCCCGAGAGTCTTTCACAGCTTGTTGTCACTTCCTGAAAGAGAGTCAGCCTGTCGGCTTTGATGTCGAGCTGCTAACAGCCTCTGTGCGCACACACACACACACACACACACACACACACACACACACACACACACACACACACACACACACACACACACACACACACACACACACAGAGTGTGAGCAGTTTCACAGCTCCTCAGAACATCTCAGTTCTGTTACACTGTCGAGGTCTTTGGAGAGCAGAGGTCCAGGGACGACTGACGACATGAAACCAAAGCGATGGAGAGATTATTTCTGAACCCACAGCACAACAGACGCAGACGGTCAAAGCCATACACCTGGATACCTTATATATCATCTGGATTATTTGAAACCACACACACACACACCCCCCGACTCTTGAAACCTTTGGGAAAAACACCAGGAATCCAGAATTCTCTTCATTGAATCGAAAGAGTAAATCCATTCAGGCTTTAATGTGAGTGAGAGACATCAGAAGCTGTGTGGTGGAGAGAGCATGTCTCCTTTAAATGGCGTCTGACTGTGCAGAGAATGACATTGTTTTTATAACAATGGAACGTAAAGGAAGTAATAACAGAGACAATAGGCGAGGCCCTAAGATAGATCTCTGAGGAACGCCATGAGTCAGAGGAGCCGTTCAGGCCGGTTCAAACTCAACAAAGACTATTTAAATTGAACACGTTCTTCAAACTGAGAGAAAACAGAACTGAACTAATTGTGTTAAACAGACACAGGCTATTTGAACTAAACATTTCCTCCTCAAACTGAACACAGACTTTCTGACGTACATATTTACTTTTCAAACGGACGTGCTACTATTAAGAATAAAGCAATTTAACAAAAAAGAAAATCAGACGGTTAAGAAGCGACTTTCTCAAGTTATTATAAACAGTAACACGATTTCCCCCCCCCCCATTCCAGAACAGAATGTCAACGGGTTAAATCCTTTCTGAGCAGCACTGTGTTTTTCTGTCTGATCACACAGTCGGTCGGGTTTTGTGAGCATTCGCACTCCGATGACGATGAAACTCTCACACACAAGTTGTTTTGGTCACGATTCACACATGGATGCTTGTCACAGACTTCATTCTGCTCCAAGACTCTGAATGGAGGTTGGTTTGGTGCAGCAGACCGAACGGAGGTCTCAACTCCTCCATTCCCCACCAACTGCAACTGAGACTGAACGTTTGTCGACTGGTTTGGTCTGGGAGTTCTGCGTCGATGGTTGTAAGTGTAGTAGTCCACTGCCATGAGACTATAGAGTCCTCCCGTGTCCTGTGTTGCACTGGACGTGTAGTCAGAGGCTACTGGAGGTACGCGTTGATGCAAAGGTTCCCGGCAATGTGAAGTTTTCGCGTACTGTTCGGTATGGAGTTTTATTTTTTGGGGGGTCAGTCGTACCTCATTTTTTTGTAATTTGTCCCATTTCTTTATCCCGTGTTGTCATTTAGCAATCACATTTATGTTCAGCGTCACACTTTGGTCATTTGGCGCCCCCTGCAGGTCAAACATGGACCGAACACACAGGAGTTATAAGAACAACGGAAGGTGAGAGGAGATGCTAATGCTCATTCAAATGCCTGATGTCGACGGCTGCTCCAGTCATTCAGATTTAAAGAATAGGGTGAAAGTGAACCCCCCCCCCCCACCCCCTCCCGTAAATTCATCGTTACCATGGTGTTAGAGCTCATTACAAATTGCAGTTGAGGAGAAGTGGAGTCACGACTCGGCACACGTGGCGTTCACAGCAAGAGTGTCATGGCGCCCGTTATGAGCGCGTGGGAGTTGTCCTTGGAGACGGAGTGGCAGGAAGGAAGCGACTCAATCCGTTTCACGAACGCCGCGTTCGCGCGGCGGCCATTATCGGCTCGCTGCGTACGGCGGGGACAGAGAAGACACACCCCCTCCGCACAACACTCAGTTGTACCTCCGGAGCTCCAGACACACCGCCTGCATATCTACAGTCCGTACAGAGGTTCCTAGTCAATCCTGTGCGTGAGTGTGAAGAAAAAAAACCAGCGCACAGAGCAGTGGTCTGCATCTGTACGAGCTCTCGTTTTTTCGCTCCGTGTTTGATTCCTACGTTCGTCAAATTTCAAGTCGGAAGCTCGTTCCTACACGTGCTCAGTACCGCTGACGCGAAGTCTTTGTTTAATGCTCTGCTAAACCTTGCGAAAGCTCTGCCGAGCCCAGTAATGCTCTGCTAAACCCACCACTGCTCTGTGGGGAAAAAGATTTATTCAAACATGCCACATGGTAAATATGGTAGGAAGTTCAATCTGAGTAATGTTTTAATGGATTATTCAGACTGTTTAAAAGTAAAAAAAAAAAAAAAAAGAAGCCTAACGTGCTAGCAGCCTGTTAGCAGCTTGTTAGCGCCTCTGTCTGAGAAAGGCTCAGACTGGAGGATGTGTTACTCCGACGAGACTCTGCTGACGCCCACGTGACCGCCGGCGTGTGTCCAGCTCTGGATGATCCACAAACTCAGCCTCAACGCCCACGAAACACAGAAACAAACAGCAGCAATATTCTGACGGCCTGAAGGGGGCGCCGCAGTCGCGGCAGAGTCGCGGCACTGAGGCAGACTGAGGATGAGACGGACGGAGAGGAGGCAGAGTTGTTTAACTGATGAGTCAGAAAAAGTAGTCACGACCGTCTGTGTGTGCGTGTTATTGTGCGTTAACACACATGTCTGCAACAAAAAACAAGGACTCCTGTACGACTATTAAGAGGTTTAAAACACACACACACACACACACACACACACACACACACACACACACACACACACACACACACACACACACACACACACACACACACACACACACTTTTCTTTTTTTCCTATTAAACAGTTGGGAGCAGAGCGGGCGTATTCTTCATTGACTGACATGTTCAGAAGCGAATCACGCCGAAGCTGCGGTTGGTGCAGAGGCCACACCCACCAGGCGGTATCACAGGGATGAAGGGGCGGGGCTTAGACCTTGACACATTTGTACTGGCTGCGGCGTGAGGAAACGCCCTCGAGCATCACATATCGATCAGACATGACAACGGAACAGGAAATCTGACGACGAAATAAAACATAAATCCTGTCCGATATAAAAATGGATGTTAAGTAGAAGTTTGAAAACTGGCGGAGATTAAAGCTGAAAGCACGTCCCACTGACCTGCGGGGGGGGGGTCTGAGCCTCCCACCGAACAGCAGTGGATTATAAAACTGGGTGAGAGTAATCTGAATACTGCAGTGTCCTGTGATGCTCACTGGATGTTTGTGTTCAGGCGGGCGAGGAGACGATCCTGTCACACACACTCATAAACAGACCTAAGAGCAGCTCACACACACACACACTGTCTCCGTCACCACGGCAACTGGAGCCACAGGCCATTATACCTAATGGATATACCCTGGGCCCCTTAATGTGTGTGTATGTGTGTGTGTGTTCTTTTTAATAGACGTTTTATCTGGTCAAATTCTCCCACGGAAACCTGCAGAAGTCTCGCCTCCTCTTTATTGAATGTGTCACTGCAGGAGGAGGAAGAGGAGGAAGAGGGGCAGGAAAATACATCAAAATTAAATCGGACTCACTTTTTTCTGGCGTCGTATCTTCCCACGGTGTTTAGGGTCTGTGAAGGCAACACGGGGGAATATATAATGAAATAAAGTGTTTCCCCATTAACAAAACTATCATTTTTTGAGGAAATAACAAATGATCAGTAACTCGTCGGGTGAGAAGAAGAGACACATTTTGTACTTCATGTCAGAAGTTATTATTGCAGTTTATTTTCTACGTGATTTAAAAACCCACTGAAATGATAAGAATTGTAGGATAGAACACTAAGAATTAAACTGCCGTGATAAAGTTGTAGTTGTGATCCATTTAATGCATAAATTCTGTATTTTCACACGTTTGAGTTTTGTTTGAAAGCCTTTTAAGCTGAACAAAGACACACTTCAATATTTCAGGGTTGATACAGGTTTCTAGAGTTTAAATTGAAGACCTTTTTAAGACGACTTGGAACAGAATTCAGTGCCGATTTCAAAGCTTATTTCAGGCTTAGTGCAAATTGGTTCTTAATTGGAACCGGGAACACTAATGTTAATGCTGCTGGCATGTTTCCCCGACACATCTAAACACAATACACAGCAAAAAAAGAAAGGATGTCAACAAAACTCCAGTGCTGTCCCTAACGGCTACTTTTCTAACGATTAATCTTTCGACTAATAATCACATTTGCTCATCGTCACATAACCTTGCTTTAATTTAGTGGTCAGTAAGACTTCGTAACGACCCGCCCTGCTCTGCTTCTGATTGGCTCGTCAGCCCTCATGCCACACGGTAAAACACAGATCTTAACCAGCGTGTACGAGCCAATCAGAGGCAGAGTAGAGCGAGTCCTCCAGCCGCATTTATCCAATCCAGCACGTTACAACCGAGCCATGCCACATGCTACATGCTACATGCTAAGGACAGTTCGGGGCTCACACACCAACAATATCAGACATTTTTAAGGTCTTAAATGCAGATTTTGTAAATCAAATACTTTTAAGACTTTTTAGGTACCCCGAGGGAACCCTGTGTTTGTTAGAAAGAGCAAACACATGGTTAGCTGCAGAGGCACATTTGCAGAAAATAATAATCCTGGAACTGAACCGATGATGCTGTTGATCATTGATATTTATCAGCCTGCAAAAAAGTGCAACCGTGACTAATTTTATGAATTTTATGTGCCATATCGAAAAAGAAAAAAAGTGTATATGGATCGAAACAGGTGAGGGTTAAAAAAATGGGCCAAATTTTAAGTAACTTGAAACAACAACTTTGCTTAGTAAGGTCAAGAAAATATTCTTTGGGACAGAGATTGGAAGCGCGGAGTAATCTGACTACTCTGTGTATGTGTGAACGTTTTCTTCTCAGTTTTGCAGAGAGGAGAGGAGTTCGCCCCCTGCTGGAGGGCTGCAGAATAAAAAGGCAGAAGGTGGGGGTTATCAAAAACACCCAAAATGCAACTGGTATAGGAGAAGTGTTTTTGACAATTCATTGTATTTTGGACCAGCAGGTTTCATTAAAAGGAACTTTTTTTCTTGAGATTGTAGTCATTTTTAACAGTAATTGTTTGGTTTGGTGAAAATATACACAAAGTCATCATGTATACTCTGCACCTCAGCAAAGAAAAAACTTTAAAGTATAAATTTAAAAAAAAATCAAGATTATTACAGCATCATCCTGACTCCTGAATTAAAATAAAAATTTACCTCCCTGCAATAAGTAACCAGGATAAAAACTCGGCCCGGCTCGTGGAAGTCAAACAAAGTTTTGTGTTTTTAACAATGACGAAACGCGACGTTCCGCAACTGTTGCCCTGACTTAAATTACCCACAAGCAACGACGTCTGCGGACGCAATGGAACTCCGAGAAACACTGACCTGGACGCTGCGCAGCTTCCTGCGGCCTCTCTCCAGGCGGCCGAGCAGTCGAGGCGGCCGCTGCTCGCCGTACGCCACCTGCAGCAGACGCTCGTCCACAGAAACCGTCTTCCTCAGGGCCGGGCGCTCGCAGGACCACGCCGCAGAGGCTCCGCCCACCCGGCACAGGGGGAGGCTCCTCGCACCCGCCGCTCCTCCTCCTCCTCCTCCTCCTCCTCCTCCTGCTCCTCCTGCTGCTGCTGCTGCGCTCCCCCTCGGACCAGGGGGGGGATCAGGTGACCAGAAGTCCCTCTGCACTGAACCTGGAGAACGGAAACCAGAGACCCCCCCCCCCACCTCGCCGTTACTCGACACCACATGCTTTAAACACACGCACGTTAATATGCCACGGCGTCGTGTGTAGGCCATTTCCCTCCAACCTCCGCACGAATGCCACCCGAAGTGGCGCTCTGCTTGTAGGGGGAAAGCGTCAAAGACGGCGCCCGTGTTGATGCGGCTGAACGTTTCAGAGGCGACGGCGGGCAAATGACTCGCCGTGCGAAGGACGACAGGCCAGCGTCTTGAAAAGAATTGACTCAGGTCGTGAACGTCTCCAACGCACAGTCATCAGCCGGCCTCAGGTTTCTATTCATGCAGACTCTATTGTGTGTGTGTGTGTGTGTGTGTGTGTGTGTGTGTGTGTGTGTGTGTGTGTGTGTGTGTGTGTGTGTGTGTGTGTGTGTGTGTGTGTGTGTGTGTGTGTGTGTGTGTGTGTGTGTGTGTGTGTGTGTGTGTGTGTGTGTGTGTGTGTGAGGTATCAGGCTGCTGGCAGGTGTGTACCTGAGCTGCTGCATTAAATCTTGATGATGCAGCATGTGTGTGACGCATCAGGTCGGTTTTCAACTCGAGGGGGGAATAAAAACAAGAATAAATCAACAAGTTTGAAAAGCGATTGTTCAAAAGTAAAATAAAAAAAAATAAAAAAAGAATGTTAAGGTATGAAGTGCTGGATAGGAAGTTTCCTCTGGCTGGGGATGCTCCGTCAGACAACCTGAAGTGGTTGTTGAGGAAGATAAACTGAACCCGAGTGTCTCGCTCGTTGACCGTGAGGCTGCAGCAACAGCTCCCCCTGGTGGTCACATTGTGAGACAAAACGCCCTGCAGAGGAGGAGGAGGAGCAGGAGGAGGAGCAGGAGGAGAGCTTCCTCCCTGTTCAATTCGGTTTCTTTGATCTGATGTTTTACTTCTGATGCACTTTGAGGACTTGTTTGAGGACGTATTGAGAGACCATGTGGAATTATTCAATCAGTATTCACGGATAAAAACATAATTAAAATCAGTCTGTGATTCTTGTGTTTTTTCTTCGGGCCGGCGGAGAAGACCTTGCAGGCCCTGACGGCCCGCTACTGTTTGTTTATATGTTTACATCTTTAGATTTTGTGATCTGCTATTCAACATGTCCTTGTGTAAACAAACAAACACACACACTTATGATTAGCAGAAAGGAAGCAAGACCCCTCAGGAGTGTCCAAAAGGCTGGAGGCAGGAAACAGGAAGAGGAGGAAGAGGAGGACATGACAGAAGGACAGTTTTTCATATTTAACTCAGTTTTTTGTATCTGATCTAAACTCACAGAGCAGCAGCCGAGAGCTCCTGATGAAGAGGAGGAGGAGGAGGAGGAGGAGGAGGAAGAGGAGGAGGAGGAGGAGACGACGGAGTAATCGCTTCATCAGGAAGCTGATTATCATTCTCCTGCAGGGTGGGGTCAGAGAGCAGGAAGGAGAAGCCCGGAGAGAGTAAACAGGAGGAGAGAAACACGTCCTCCGCCAGATATTCCTCTCGTCCCAGAATGCATCGCTTGGAAACCTGCTGCTGCCACTGCTCTGCTAAACCTGCCGCTGCTGCTGTGCTCTGCCTGTAATTACTGCTTTGTTAAACTGACTGCTACTGCTCCGCTAAATGTATTGATGATGCGCTGCTAAACCGGCTGCTACTGCTCTGCTAATCCTGCTGCTACTGCTCTGCTAAACCTGCTGCTACTGCTCTGCGAAAACTGTAATTACTGTTTTATAAACCGACTGCTACTGCTCTGCTAAACCTGCTGCTACTGCTCTACGAAAACTGTAATTACTGCTTTGTTAAACTGACTGCTACGGCTCTGCTAATCCTGCTGCTACTCCTCTGCTAAACCTCTGCTACTGCTCTACGAAAACTGTGATTACTGTTTTATAAACCAGCTGCTACTGCTCTGCTAAACCTGCTGCTACTGCTCTACGAAAACTGTAATTACTGTTTTGTTAAACCGATTGCTACTGCTAAATGTGTTGATGATGCTCTGCTAAACCGTCTGCTACTGCTCTGCTAAACCTCACACCCTCCTTTAAGAATGTATTTAAACCGAATGTAATTTGTGTGGGACACAAGTAGACTAAATTTTGAACGTGGTTTTTAAGTTTTGTGAAAATCCAATTTCTGAATGTCTGTTCTCACCTGTAGGGGTCCAGTGGAGTCCACCAGGACTGGCTGCGAGCCGCCGCCGCTTCCTAATGTTGACGCCACTGTGAGCGGAGGCGGGGTCTCCTGCTGATGAGACGGGGGCGGGGGTGGAGGCGAGGAGGGGCGGCGGCAGCAGCGGCGTGGACTTGGACACGAAAGTGACGTCATCCCCCAGAGCCGGCGGCGAGAAGGAGGAGCTACGGCACCACAGACACTTCGTCAGAGCTCAGACGCCGCGGGAAATGCTCGAAAGCGTCGCGGACACGTCGGGACGTCCTACCTGAGCAGCGTGACGGCCTCGCTGGGCTCGCTGCAGGTGGAGCGCCGCGAGGAGGAGGAGGAGCCCGGGAGGGAGTCGGAGGACCGGTGGGATGCGTGCGAGGAGGACGAGGCGGACGAATCCATCGCTCGCGGCAGCAGCAGGGAGGACGGCATGCAGAGCCATGTCTCCAGGTCTGAGAACTTGGAGAAACTCAACATCTCCAGGACGCTGCAGGAGGAAGAGGAGGAGGAGGAGGAGGAGGAAGAGCTGTCAGTGTTTGGAGATTTCAGTAGCAAAGTGAAACAAACTTTGCTTTAAATGTGTTTTGACTGTGTACTACAGTTAAAACTACACCTGGACGCCTCATGATACATTTGCTACTACTGCTCTACTAAACCTGCTAGTGCTCTACTAAACCTTTTAATGCTCTGCTAAACCTGCTTCTGCTCTACTAACCCTTCTTCTGCTCTATTAAACCTGCTGCTACTGCTCTTCTATATCTGCTACTGCTCTGCTAAACCTGCTTCTGCTCTACTAAACCTGTTAATGCTGTACTAAACTTGCTACTGCTCTACTAAACCTGCTACTGCTCTACTAAACCTGCTACTGGTATACTAAACCTGTTAATGCTCTACTAAACCTGCTACTGCTCTATTAAACTTGCTACTGCTCCACTAAACCTGCTACTGCTCTACTAAACCTGCTACTGGTATACTAAACCTGTGAATGCTCTATTAAACCTGCTTCTGCTCTACTAAACCTGCTGCTACTGCTCAGCTAAACCTGCTACTGCTCTACTAAACCTGCTACTGCTCTACTAAACCTGTTAATGCTCTACTAAACCTGCTGCTACTGCTCTTCCATATTTGCTGCTGCTTGTCTATATCTGCTACTGCTCAGCTAAACCAGCAGTGAATGATGATAATGTGAACAGGCAGTACAGCATTGAGGAGGGGATAACACTCGTGCTGGCGCTCTCAGCGCGTTCGTGCAAACTACCTCTCCTCCGTTGGGATCTCATCTTTCTCGTCGGCCGTCTGGAAGATGCAGGACGTCCGAGAGTCTCGAGCCGACAGGAGAACGCAGGAGTTTTCAGAATCCACCGACATCTTCAGCCATGTCTGAGAGACGTCACGTCAGGAGAGCAGGCCGCTGAACGTGCACACGCTGAAAACACAGTCGTCGCCCAAAACGTCAATGAGGGCTGACATGCACGACAACTGGCTTGGTTGGTAGCTGATAAGTTTAACTAATAGTTGATTGATCAAATGACTTAAATGAACTTGTTGAACTCTGTCCAGCCAGTCAGAGCAGATTCTGACTGAGCTGTCAACTGGCAGCCAGTTAAAGTAAATTGTGTTCGACTCATAGCAGGAAAGTCTGTTCATAGATTTAGTGTTAAATAGTCACCTGGTTTAAAGTAAAGTTGTTAGCAACTTTAAGGTGAATTAGCCGATTCAGCAGGAGGGCTGTTGCCATGGAAACCACAGTCTGACATTAGCATAGAGATGCTCCTCATGCACACTCTCAGCTGTGACATGAGACCAAAAACTTCAGAAAACTCTTCAGGAATACACAGTTTTGTCTTGTTTGATGTACAAGTTCTCGGTGAGAGTTGTGAGTGTGAATTCGCCAAATGTAAAACTTTATTTACACTCAAGACGGCGAGAAAACAGTCTGAGAAGCAGAACTAGCTAAAGCGCTAACATCACACAACACGCACGCACGCGCGCGCACACACACACACACACACACACACACACACACACACACACACACACACACACACACACACACACACACACACACACACACACACCTGCAGTGGTTTGTATCAGGAGTCATCCCAGGGCTGTCCTCCTCCTCCTCCTCCTCCTCCTCCTCCTCAGAACCCAAAAAATCTGTGCAGGGGAACTTCACCGTGACTTCTCCCGCTCTCCTTTGTGTTTCTGCCGTTGTTTCTTCTCCTCGTCGTCTTTCTGTTTCTTCCTCCTCCTCTTCCTCTCGGAGCAGGAACATCTGCTCAGGCCGGGCCTCCGCCTGGAAACGTGTCTTTGTGCTGCTCCGTGTGAAACATCCCAAAATACACCGAGCACAGCTCACATTACAGCACATGTGGAGGAGGTCCGGTCTCAATCCTGCCCCGGAGCTGCCTCCATCTACAGGGAGGAAGAGGAGGAGGAGGGCCGGTCTCAATCCTGCCCCGGAGCTGCCTCCATCTACAGAGAGGAGGAGGAGGGCCGGTCTCAATCCTGCCCCGGAGTGGCCTTTATAGGGAGGAGGAAGAGAAGGAGGCGCATACAGCAGTGAAAAAGGCAGAAAGAGGAGGAACAGTGAAGGAGTGAAGGAAGGAAGGTTGTGAGGACAAAATGTGGGAGAGAGGGGAAAAAAATTGGGGAGGGGGGGGGGGGGTGGAAAGGAAAAAGAAAAGATGGAGAGAGGAGATAATGAGTAGGGAGGAAGGAAACGTGAGGGGAGTGGAATGGACGAAGGTTGGAGAAAGAAAGAAAGAAAGAAAGAAAGAAAGAACGATAGAAAGAACTATGAAACTATTATTATTTCTATCATTGTACTGACTGTCAGAGTAACTTTGTCAAACTGAGCTCCCACTGAAGATAAAAGTTTTGTTGTTGTTTTTTTCTAAAGTGCTGCCTGATTAGCGATACAAGAGATGTTGGTAAATAAACACGAAGAGAAAGAAAACACATGACAGCAAGTACGTTACAAACATAGAAGTAAGAATCACTCCTGGGCTGCTCCGTCTGCTTTACATGAGAGACTAATTCTGAGCATTTTCAGGAGTTATTTTACAGTGGTACCTTATATATAATTTGAACTTTAAATAATACTTTTGGTGTAGTTTGAGAGCTTTGTGGTTTTGGTTTCTTCTTCAGAACTAAACTTTTGAGGTCTTTACAAATATACAGTGTGGAAATGTCTAAAAGAAAGGTTGAAATGCCCTTCAAAGCATAAAAACAGATAAGTGTTTGTATAATTCTAATTATTAAGAATTACAGTAAGTTCATTGTGTTTTATTTTGAATGCTCAGGCACATAGTCCACTGGATGGATCTGTTTGTTTGTTTTTGGTTTGTTTTTAATGTTCTGAGAAGAAGAAAAAAACACTTTAGGAAAAAAGATCTTGATCAAGGCTTTTACAATTCATACATCAGATGGTGACTCTGAAAAGACTTTCAAAGATGCAGAACATAGTCGGGTGTGGAGTTGCTTTCTATATTTCTTCAGTGGGAATGAACTGGAACCAGCAGATGGCGGTAGTGACTGACAGATATTCAAGTGTACACATTAGGTTTACGACACATGAATACGTTTGTGTTGTTTATGATTGTGTCTGTTTTTTGTTTTTTTTTATACAAGAATGGCAAAAGGAATATATATATATATATATATATATATATATATATATATATATATATATATATATATATATATATATATATATATATATGTATAATTATTCTTTGTATATATATATATATATATATATTTTTTTTTATTTTTTTTCAGCTGACAGAACATAAGACCTTCAATATTGAATGTAAAACAACTGACAGTCTTTCTGACATTTGATATATTGATATATTGGAATAATAATTTAATAATGAAATGAAAATTCGTACTGGTAATCAATAACATAAATATCATTGATACAATTCTCTTTATGTTGTTAAGATTCAAAACATACATCAACAATACATTTCTTTGTTCAATAATTTTTAATCTAAGCTACAGAACTATAGTGCAGATTTCTTTTTAAAAAGGGCATAAATGAACAACTTAACACACATTTGTGTCGTAACTGTCTTTGATTGATTAGCACCGAATTATGTTTAATATATATATACTAACTCGCTCTCTCTATATATATATACACACACACACACACACACACACACACAGACACACACACGCGCACACACACACACACATATATATATATATATAAAAGCCAATCAGTTATCTATTTATTATTCTTTGTATATAATGCAGTCATGGGACATTTGATTTTGACCAATTTGAATTTCAAAATCGGCAGTAGCTCTTGTATCAGCACAAAATTGCCGTCCCTGTAGCTTGAGCGCATCCGATCGATTCTGACGCCCTTCAGGAGATTCCAGATTCACAAAACTTCATTCATCCCGTGGTTGACGATTCAAAAGCAGCACATTGAGGGGGAAGTGACACCACCATGCTGTAAAAGCAATAAAGTGTTAAAGATGAGCTGCAGTTCCTCACTGAACAACTGAACCTCAAACCATCTCTGTCTCTCCGAGTATCCAGCTATCAGGGCATCACGTGTCCATTTCAAAATAAACCTATATAAATTATTCACTTATTTCGATTTATTAATCTTAAGTCTAGATCAAAAATCTTATTTCAAAATGTCATAGAAAGAGGTAATTTTCTTCTCAAATTTAGTGTTTTCATCTTATATTTGCAAATCATTTTTTAGACATTTTATAGTTTCTTAAATGTTCAGTCGGTTTCAGCGATTACTAGCAAAATGAGAGCAGACCAACAAGTTAACAAATAGCATGAAGTGATTGGCAAAGAAATAATTTAGATACTTTAATGTTGTCATTGTGGAAAATTACAAAAAAATCATGAAAAAAAAAAGAAAGAATAAAAACAGTCCAGAATTCGAAAACCACCTGAAAGCACTCCACAGTCCAAACGACTGCTGATTGACAGCACTCAGAACATTAACCAACAAATATAAATTTTGTGGTTCACATTAATTCTTGTGATGATTCAAGTCTTTCCGGTTATTATTGAAGACGTGACTTACAGTCAGAGTCATTGTGAGGGCATTTGTTCCCAACCCGCCTGCCAGAGTGCTCAAAGCAATTAAAGCAGCTGCTTTACACGAAGACGAGATAATTGTTCTTTGGTTTATTTTATTGCCGACTGAGGAATGAAATGTCACAAAAGGAACATAGAACAAAGAACGGGCCAAACATGCAACAGCGTTTCATAACTGACAGGGATTAAGCGCGAGCAGGAATGAGGCCCAGCAGGTGAGATGTGGATGGTGGCGCAGCCGCCGGATCGTCATGGCGGAAACAAAGGAAATGCTCCAGGATGCAAAGCGTCTGCAATGACATGCTTTCAAGTGTGAAGCACCAGTATTAACACAATTTTGGGCAAACGACTGAGTCATATAATGAAAATTATTTTGAAAAGCATTTATATATATATGTAACTTGTAAGACACATAAACGGTACATATACATTAATGTGCGTCTCATGATGACCTTGTCTTTGATTTTAAAAATAAACTTTTATTTTCATCAATGCATATGAAGACGGACAAAAGACTCGGAAAGCATCCGGAGACGTAGGATTTTTAGGGGAAGTTTGCACCCCCAAATGAAATATAGCTATAAAATCTCCAAGAAAATGAAGATTCATTACGTGACAGTGGAGTTGACGCGAATCCGCCTGAAGAAGGGGTTGTTGAAGTCGATATGTTTAAAGAAAACGCTGAAGGCAACTCCCAACCACATCACCTCTGAGAAACAAGACTTACAGTCCAAGTGAAATGTAACACACTACTTTGCAAAAAACGATAGTTGGGGTACTACTTATAAGGTTTCTCCGACTCGCCCCACCACTGTTGTCGCATAACAAAGTTATTTGAATTTTGAATCTCCAGCCGACGAAATCGGGGGAATCCTTCTTCGTGGGCGTGACGTCAAGAGTTGTGCAGATCTCGATCTGTTGTGTTTATATTGGCTTGCGTTG
Source organism: Blennius ocellaris (assembly GCF_963422515.1). NCBI lineage: Eukaryota > Metazoa > Chordata > Actinopteri > Blenniiformes > Blenniidae > Blennius > Blennius ocellaris. The sequence goes on from NC_137670.1 coordinate 6,019,209, forward strand.
TTTCCCTCTAAAATATCCAAGTTTTTACAGTGTTTTGAAGTTATAGTCGGCGTTTTATGAGCCTTGACGAAAGATTGAGCCTGGAAGAGACCCGAGAGACCAGAAAAGGAGCACGGGCGGCAGGAGTCGCTAGCTCGGGCCGCTAGCTCGAGCCGCTAGCTCGGGCCGCTAGTAGACGATCAAGTAATACCTGGACTCATCTTCGGTGATTCCGCGCGGTTGGAAAAGCGCTTCGACAAGATCCAGGAATCACGATCTGCCAAAAGTCAGGACGCCTCAAAGCCGCGGTGAAAACTGCTGGCTGCTGAGGCGCGGACGAACAGTCTTCTGCTTCCTCAAACATGTTCAAAACGGGGTCACCAATGGCAGAACGACACTTTCTGTGCCTTCTTCATCAATCACTGGATTTGAAATGCCCGATGATGATGAAATGTCGTTAAATTCAGCCCTCTACGTCGTCAAAACTCTGTAAACACAACTTCGGCGTGTGCACAACTCGTGACGTCACTCTATTATTGTCAGAAGCTCCGCCGAGCAGCGCAAATAGCGCTGTTTATCGGCTATTTTCTCGAAGATTGCCGTGTTTTAGCATTTTACCCTTGGGCCAGTTAGCATAAAAATGTACCTAGAAGCGATAGCCAGAGTGTTTTGGAGGTCGAATTTTTCGAGGACTTTAAACGTACATTTGTGGGGTGCCAAGTCCAAAGAAAAGTCTAAAGAACGTATGAAAATATGCTTGTTAAGTCCCGCAACAAGGGGAACGAGAACCATAAGAGGTTCTAACAGGCGCCTTGCTGAGAGTCAGACGCACAACTTAAAAGACGACGTGCGCTGCAGGTATTTCCAGGCATTATATCTCCGAAGAGATCCGTGGCGTGTTTGACGAGTATTAAAACGAGTCGAAAAGCGAGACAGGCTTCACAGATGAATGCTCTAATGGTGTGGGATGATGAGACTATAACTCAACTCAAGCTTTCAACACATCGTATGCAAATACCTATATTGAATCCACACACGGCTTCGACAACAATGAACAAGCGTCACTTTCATGAGCCTTCAACTCTGCCTTGTGCAGATGACACTTTAAAGCTTCACAAATATGTTACCTGAGCTAAAGAGACAGAGCTGCAATATATATATATATATATATGGTCAAATTGAATCAGTCTGGCCCTCGACTGGTACCAACATTTGCAACGGTCAATTGCAAATTTAGATTTGTACTTGCACATCACTACACAATTGCATGCTTTGAAATGAGAAGGGGACGGTAACGCGAACGAGTCCAGAGAAAAAAGCTTGTTAGTTTGATGGAGAATGAATGTGTCGAGACGACGTTTGTATTTCCACCAAAAAAAAATGAAAAAGTGAATGTCCAGAATGCTCTTTTAGAAGAGACCGGAGAAAGATAAAACATAGAGCTCCATTGGTAATTTGGCCTACTTTTAAAGATTTCAAAGGAGAGAAACACTTTTCAGATCAGGACCTGGGTCTTCTGTCTTTGTTCTTTGTGAGTAGATCTAATTCTATATTAGCGTGTGTTATTCTGTTCCTGATGGAAGTTTTTCTTGGCGATTTGTTTACCATGTTCAGCAGCTCACTAAGGTGACGATTGACCTAAAAAACAAAGACCAGATCAAACCATTGCATGATCATGATACACAACAGCACTTAAGGGATTAACCCTCCCCAAGCAGGAATGAGGTACTTCGCCCACTCAGCAGGTGACAAGGCCTGTACATTTACTTATCAGAATACACGTGACGTTTCGTAATTACTGTATCGACGTGGAAGTAACATGGCAACTTCAATTCACTTACCTAAAAACAACATCACGCCTTTTACCCCCAAGAAAATAGAGCAAAACCTCTGAGGTAGGGACGCCCTAAAATCTAAGGTCAAGTGTCTCCTGAAGACCGCTGTGTTCTCTCTTTGGGTTCATAGTTTTTGCGAAAAGTTTGTAAAATAAATGCATACATACCAATAAATCAACAACGGGCACTCAGCACATTGCCTTTGTCAACACCACATTTGTTTGCAGAACCGAGTCAGCATCACCAAGGTGATAGCCGTTAGCCCATATCAACTCCTGGTAGCTATATCACTGTATGAAAGGTGACTTGTCCCGATGGAAACAGCATCGCGACCAGGTTACAAAGAGGCTGCAAGGTTTTCTGGGAAATGTATTAGTGTTATTTTTACCAGGAATTTTCAAAGGAAATTAGATGAAAGGAGATATATGGGACTTTTTTTTTTTTTTTTTCCCAATTTCCCAGTTTTTTATCAAACAGATTAAACATTATTAAACAGAACCGGCCGCTCCTCCATTCTCTGCGGACACAGACACGCACACAGTGATTGCAGTCATCTGATCCGCCCCCTTCTCCACTCTCAGCCAATCACAGGCCAACCTGCTCTAACAGGCAACAGAATAGAATTGGAATCAACCATTGTCATCAATAAACTTTAACATTGAAATAAGCCCCCACCCTTTTTAAATCAATCAGTCAATCAATAAAAGACTTTGATTCCATTTGTCCTTTATTTGCATAGAGCAGGCAGTGCAAATAATTAAAGAAATAGTGCAACAAAAGACGACAACTACATCTCTGGATCTGGAGAAGGGATAAGTAGCTGAGATGCATGACAGCTACTGTAGAATTCCAGGGATGTTGAGGAGCTTGAGCTGCTTGATGTGCAGCTTTTAGCACTCCATTAAAGCATTCCACACATTGATTTGCCTGACGGCGATATACAGTATACACCTGTTCATTATGTTTAATGCCATGTTCCTTTGGGTAAGATGAAACTCTCAAAAAGCCCCGTTTCATGAGGATTATTCCCGGACAACTGTTTCACGCAGAGATTTCGGAACCAACACACACGTTCCCGTGAATATCAGTGGTGCCTCTGCAGCTATATCATGACACATGAAGTTGTACGGCTTCGGCTCTTCAGGACGAGACGTTTTCACTCTCAACCACGCAGCTTGTCAAGGATTGTCTGTCAAGGTGTCGCGAATTCAGAGAAGTCCTCACTTTCACTGCTTTGAAATCAGAAAGTGGCAATGCAGTCAGCAGAGGAGAGACTTCAGGTATCGCCGATTCACTCCTGTTCAGGATCTGAACATATGTTGGCAGTGTGAAGGGTGGCGTCAACTCACGGTCTGATTCATCTGTTGTGATGACTCTAGATTGTTGGCAGTTCAGGGACGTTAATGACTCGTAATTAAGTTTTCAGGAGGAATGTTTGAAGGCCATTGAAGCTTTTATCTGGTTCAACAGCTCATTTCACTCAGCCTGGGTGTCCCTGCTCCCACAGTGGCTCTGCTACTGTCGCATAGTCCGGCAGAAACTCGCTGAACCAGAACGTCATGCCCTGGAAAAAGAGCTTCAGAAATGGCAGTCAGGTGATCTGGGCTCGGACGCAGGCCATCCTGAGAGACGACGCTACGTGGTTCTCACAATTACTACTATATTCCTTTACTCTCAGCCAATGACGATTGTGTGGAAAATGGATTAAGTTGAAAATTTACCTTAAGTTCAAGTATGACAATTAAGGTGCCCAGATTTAGTAGTAAGTAACATTTCATTTTGTATTGTCTGAAACACCAGACAGCAGGATTAATGAATAAATAGAAAATACAGCAACAGGGGGAAGTTTGGAAATACGAGCTCTGAAGTTTCCACGGACTAAAAATTCTTTAGAATAGTTTGATGCGGTTAGCTTTTTTGGGTAAAAACTGTTCAAATGGGTTTAATTATGTTGTTCGCCATAATAGATATGGATCACGGGGCCCAATCAGCAGGTGTTTCAACAAACTCCCTCGACCACAGACATTCCCAAAAATATCACTCAAAAAGAGTTTAGGAATTGCGGTATGGACGATGAAGGTATTCCGTACGTGTGATTCAACGCAATATTTTAAACTCTGGATATCTGAATCAAACTTCCCAGGAACTAACCACCAACTGTGAAAATGCTCCCCAACAGACATAACGTCCCCATTTTTATAAATTTGTTTGATGTGTTTCCAGGTCGGCTCACAAAGGCCTCGTCATTAATGTTCCTTTAACGCTTGTCTCATTGTCAGAGTTCAATTCCAGCAAGGCTCAGAATTATTGAGAAACCCTCCAATGGAACTGGAAAAACCACATGACTCCACTCTTTAGAAAATTATGTTGCCCTCCCGCTTAGCAGAAGTATTCAAAGTGTGTTCCCAGCCCTATACCTTGGCATGTAAACTATGTTTAAATTATTACCTATGGAATTGATTTCATTCCATCACCAGCTGCTTTAATTGCCCTCACAATGACAACGTATGGCCTATTTAAAATTATGCAGAAGCTCTCTGATTGGCTGGCCTGTGGCGGTGTTCTGAGCTCCATATAGATATAAGAGATGAGGTGGGATGAAGACGAGCAGACCTCTTTGAAGCAACAGGTGAGTGCAAACCCACCGGGGAACTGGTTCGTTCTGAGCTGAAGCGTCGGGAAGTCACGGTGTGAATCTCCTCTGGAAAACCCTGACGTTTGGACTATCGCTTGATTCTTGCAGCTCTTCACAGATCCAAAGCGACCACACATCAGTGTCCATCGGATCGCTCCAGAACCACCCTCAGCATGAAGGTGAGTCTTGGACTGGGAAAAGTGCACTGCACAACATTTGGTGGCGTTATCCAGGCCAGTGGCGTGTCCCAACGTTCTGGCTGAGGAGGAAGGTTGTAAACAGGGTTTATCTCAATAGCTGTGAAATGAAGGACTCTCTCAGTGAACTCCAAGAACTTCTCCTGCTCTCCTCTGTTCCAGCTGCTGTCGCTCCTGCTCCTCATCCCTCTGATGACCACATGTTTGGCCTCCGTCGGACCGCACAGCTGCCACGAGGTGGAGCAGGACATTGGGCTGCCCAGCGGGGTCTACGACATCTATCCAATTGAGTTTGGAAGCCCGGTGCCGGTACACAGTCTACTCACATGTCTTCTTTCTGTTTTATCCCGTCTCGTAGTAACTTGTGGTTCATGTCGTCTCATCGTCATCATTCCAAGCCATTATCTTTAGATGTCATCAAATTTGACTCTCTCATCTGGTTCAATGTAACCTCCTTTGTAATCCTGGATCCGATGGTATCTCCTCATGTTGTCTCCCCTGTTCTATGTGTAGGTGTACTGCGACATGGACACAGACGGGGGGCGCTGGACGGTGAGTTGTTTCCTCTGCTGTCGCACCTTCAGCCCTTCATAGTGCACTTGTCAGAAAAAAATTACAAATATGAGAAATTCCTCCCTGAAGTATGATCATGGTCCAAGCAATTTTTAATTTATATATAATTTTTTTTTTTCAAATTTGGACTTGGAAATGTAACTCAAGTCAGTAAAAAGTAAAGTTAGTAAGTACAGGCTTGAAGGGGAGGTTTTTATGTTTCCAGGTTTTCCAGAGGAGGCGGACCGGCGATTTGAACTTCTACAGGCCCTGGCTGCATTACAGGGAAGGCTTCGGATACCCTGCTGGAGAGTACTGGCTTGGTGAGGACTCAGACTAAACCAACAGCTAATCTGTATTTTGAGACTTATATTATACAATCATTTAGTTTCTTAATGTTTTTTTAAACAATTTGGACTGGTTACTTTCCAAACTGTGTTTTAATCGTCCCATAATTTTTTTTAGAGAAGCAACCTCAATCTACTATCCTTTCTGGTTAATTGTGGAGAAAATATGAAGCTACAATGTTACACAGCTGCTGTCCAGATAGCAGGAGCAGAGTGTTTACTCAATGCTGTTTTAATCAACATGTGCTCAGGTCTGGAGAGGCTCTACCACCTCACCAAGGACGGATCGTACCAACTGCGAGTCGTCCTGGAGGACTTTGAAGGAAACGTAGTCTACGCTCAGTATGATTCCTTTAAAATTGATGACGAGACTGATGGTTACACACTGCATGTCTCAGGATACACAAATGGGGGCGCTGGTGAGTCACACATTCTTTTCAAGGTGTTTATAAACTGAATGTTTGGTTCTGTGCATCTTTTTAGAAGTAATCCTGATTAAAAACAATTTAATGGTGTTTAAAACTAAAATTTATTTAATTAAAATTCACATTTACAGAGAGAAATCCATTACAAATACAATGAAGACCAAAAGGAAAATTATATTTCAAAATAAGAGAGACTTAACAGCCTTCAGTGGCACATTCATGACAGCTGCAGGTTTACATACATGGGACTACATTTTTGTGAAAAACTATTTTATAATGTCTGATAACTCGGCATCACATGTTTTAGTCCTTTAGCTGCAGGTGGATCGTCATCGTCTCGTATCTTTGTTTCTACAGGAGACTCTTTGAGTTATCACAGTGGAAATAAGTTCTCAACCTTCGACAACGACCAGGACCGCGGCAGCAGAAACTGCGCACAAACTTTCCTTGGAGCATTCTGGTACAATAATTGCTATCGCAACAATCTCAACGGGATTTACCAATGGGGACCCGTTATCGACTTCTTTTCCAATGGAATTATTTGGGCAAGGTTTAGGGGTAACAGATACTCTCTGAAGGCCACTAAAATGATGATCCGTCCCCGCTTAAATTTCTAAACCTGAAGGTCTCTTTCTAAAGTTTACCAATCTTTAAAAATAAGACTCTGATTCTGAACTTTATGGGAAGTCACAGGGTGACTTAAAAGGCTTCTATTTCACTTTAAACACATAGCACCAGTCACAATTCAGCCTCCTCGTGGCTGCTGGACAAAGAAAATCCTAACTATTTTATATGAGCAAAGGAGACCAGGGAGAAAATAGTAAAACAAACTTTTGTTTGATCATAGGGTTGTCTTTATTTTCTTTGATGTTTCTCTTTCTGTTTTTTCATGGAAAAACCCAACATAATCAAATAAATCTTATGCAACGGCAGCCTTTGTTTACTGGTCTTTATTTTGAAAGTACGTTTGTTTATAGCTTTTATTTTGGCAACCAGACTGAAATACGTTCTTCTATCTATCTATCTATCTATCTATCTATCTATCTATCTATCTATCTATCTATCTATCTATCTATCTATCTATCTATCTATCTATCTGTATATATATATACACACACACCAGTAGAATATACATGCACCAGTAGAATTATCATTATAACACTATCCAGGTATCCTTGTTTGTTTTCTGCTGTTATTCAACATAACGGTGAATTCATTAACTCATGTGTTTGCCTTGATTGTTTTGTTCATAGATGTATTTGTTTATGTTCAGTAAGTGCTGCTCAGGTTTCAGGTTGGTCTGATTGTGCAGCTGTTGTTGGTTTGGGTGGTTTTCTTTTTGTGTGTTTATGTAACCCCTCGTCACATCCAAGATATTTCGGTTTGTACATCTCATTGGTTTTCTTGGGCTATAGTATTCCTGTTAAGTCGTATTTTGAATCATCGACCCCACCACTATATTTAACATAATTTTACACATTTCGATAAAGTCCCATAAACTATGAGGTTGACTTATAGACTGTAAAATGTCCAGGTCACATCAGCTGTCGATCAGGTGACACACCTAATTCCTGCTTATGGTTCATCCCTGTATGAGTCATGAAATGCAATTACATATTCTGGTTTAGCCTGTTCTTTATTGTATTGTTGACTGTCACATTGATTCTTCAGATCCTTCAGATTCTTCCCCACCTTCAAATAGCAAGGTGGGGAAAATGTGATGTAGAGAATGTCATCATCACACATTTAAACAGAACTTTGTTCATTTCTGTAATCCGGGTCAGACTGAGGAGAGCTGGTCCACTGCCTTATTCAAGGGCTCATTCAGGATCCAACAGTGTCCACAGACAATGGTTTTCAGAAGCGTTCATCAATGAAAACGTTCAGAAAGCCATCGGCCGACCAATCAGAGCAGGACTGTACTTCTCAGCAATTGTATGACCTAAAATCCTCATTAAACCTCATGTTCCAGATCCATTTCTTTCTTATTGGGAGGATATTAATAGTCAGAACAAACCAGCAGCTTATTTTGGATGACGTTATACAGGCTCAATTAACACATAGTGTACATACCAATAGGAAGGGCGGGGCTCACGTCTGTCATCCTCCTGCTGAGTGGGAGGAAATATCTCTGCAGGAAAACACCGTGGTTCCCATGAAGCCCTTCGTTTCCTGCTGTGCTCTGATGATGGATTTCAGAAGTGTCTCTGTGGTCATGCGCTAGTTTAGGCTTGTTTTCAGTCTGTTTACCACACACGATAACATTCGCAAAATTCCTTGTAATAGTCAAGAAACATTTTTGTCGGATGTTTGCAGTCTTTAATAAAGATTACTGTTGTCATCATTACTCCTGAAATACTTTGTACCCAGTCATAACATTTTCATTTTGTCCAAAATGTTTAGTTGTCATTGAATCGTTTCGTAAATCTTGGGTAGAAGCATCATTTTGAATGTTGCAATTGTCTGCATGAGTGACATAGGAAGTGTCCTCCATGTGATGTGTGTATTTAACAGTTTTATCAAGGTTATTAGGTAAGACAACTGATTTTTCTCCAGTTAATAGAGTATTTAAAAATTCAAGAGAATGTGTCTATTAACTTTATTGTTTCAGGAAGAGAAGTCTGTGTAGTTTACAGGAAGAGTAACACATCCTCTGCGTACAGGGATATTCTGTGAGTTACATTTTGCCGTTTGTATTCTTTTCGTATTATTGTTCTGTCTGATGAGCTGGTGAGTCACATTTATTTCATTAAAATGCACATTTTTAGAACTGGATATGATATAAATCAACGAAGACAAAAGGAAACATGCATTGTGGAAAAAGAGGCTGAAAATGTATCTTTGTGTTTCTACAGGAGACTCTCTGAGTTATCATGATGGACAGAAGTTCTCCACCTTCGACCACGACCAGGACAGAAACAAATCAAATTGCACACAATGTTTCTGATACAAGCCATGTTATAACACCAATCCCAATGGGATTTACCAATGGGGACTTGTTCACGGTCACTTTTCTCTGTTGATCGGAAAAGTTGTTCTCGACCTAAACCCTAACACAAAATCCTTTCAGATAACCCAAAATCATATGTATATTGCTTTCTTCTTCTCAGGTAAGTAAGATATTAGTTACACTTCCAATGAGGATGGTAAAACACTTTTAAAACATGTCATAGGTACGTTGCTTTGAATGTTTTGGTGTGACAGAGAATGTACAGTGTCATAGCATTTCATGAGTCATAGAGATTAACTACACTCAGGACTGAGGTTTGTCACCTGCCCAGCAGGTGATGTGACGTGTATGACTTATTGTCTGTATGTCAACCTCAGAATCGATGGGATATTTTGTAAATGTGTAAAAATAAGCTAAATGCTGTGGTGCATTGATTATTCCAAATTCTATAAAACAGAAAACTATCTAAAAACCCAGATAAGATGTGAAAACAGAAAGGTTTTTGAACAAAGAATCTAGCAGGAGTAGATTATGAAGAATATTGTGGATTTTATCGTTTGTGGTGAATAATGCTATGATCAAGAAGACATCTCTGGACCCAAAACTGAAAACAGACAGAAATCGTGAACACTTCTGAAATCCATCATTAGAGAACTTTATACAAGTTGTTTTGATGGAAACCATGGTGTTTTCCTGCAGAGATGTTTCAGGAGTATCAGAGGCGTTCCCTACCCTGCAACCTGGTATGTACACTATGTTTTTAATTGAGACTTGTCATGGAATTGATTTCGGTCCAGCATCAGCTGCTTTATTCTCTTTGTTTGTTCTGGTTTTCAATATCTTCTTCATACCAAAGATTTTTTTCTCCTCAATGACACTGTATAAGGACGAACGGATGATGTTTCATTGGTTCGAACTACCTTTAAAATCCATTCATGACCCAGCCACATGCATGCAAATGTTGTACTTCTTATGGTATGCAAACTTCGTACTACTTATGCCAAGAGAACAAGTGAACTGGTTTTATTCACGTGTATGAAGATGTTTCTCTCCATATCCAAGCAACGTCAGTAGTTCATACTGTGCCTTTGGCTTTAAAAGATTCCACAGGAGAGAAAAACATCAGAAACACTTTTCAGATGACGCGTTCTGACACTCTTTGTTCTTTGTGAATGGATCTAAACTTTTGATTGTGTGATTAATTCTCATTACATAACCTTTATATTGTTACAGATGTAGTTTTTCTTGGGGTTTTCATTGCGATGTTTGGCAGCTCAACTTCAACTGTTGAACAAGGAAGATTCTTCACAGTTTTCAATATTTCAAATTGAACTGGACATGTTATTGTGGTATATTTCGGATAATGGCTGTTTTATTGGTGACTGAAGAATCATTGTGACAATTGACAATAAAACAAAGAACAAGTTAAACCAGAACTCTCTCACAGAGGGATGAACCCTCCACAAGCATGATTAAGGTGTGTTGCCTGCACAGCAGGTGATGTGACCCGTAGGTTTTATTTTCTGTAGGAAGTAATTGGGACGTTTTATAAGCTGGGCCCCTGGCCTGTGGGACATGGGGGTTCTGGATTGTGCCTGCACCTGGCTTGGTGGCAATTGTGTCGGGATTCGGTGTCCCAAGTCCCTTCTCCTTCTCTTGCAGGCTCCCCTTGTATGGTACTGGTGTCACCAACGTGGCTTGTGTTCAACCCCAAATGGGATTGATGTTTCTCATTCTGACAATGTTTGTAAATATTCGTGAGCAAAATGTGAATTGCACAGTGTGGCAGAGGTGTTGATGTATGTCGTGTTTCCTGGTTTCGCCAGAACCTCGGAGATACACAGCTCAAAAAAATAAAGGGAACACCTAAACAACACAATGTAACTCCCTATCGACTTTTTCTTAACCCCGGAAGTGTTTTGTGTGGCGGCCATGATAAGGACTTACCGATTTCTCAATAAGCAAAGAAAAGGAAGCTCGTTGCTTCCTTTAGAGCCTCCTTTAGCTTAGGAAGCACTGATGCATCCTTTAACAAAGGAGACGAGCTCATGCTGCCCCACAATTCCTTGCGGCGACAACATTTCAAAGGTCTTCATCTGAGCGTTCAGGGAAACTCATGATGACTTAAAAACCCAGACCTGAATCCAATTGAGCACATCTGGGACATCCTGTCTCACCAACCACAGGTTGCTCCACAGACTGTCCAGGAGTTGACTGATACCCTGATCCAAGTCTGGGAGGCCGTCCCTCAGGAGAACACCTACCGCCTCGTCAGAATCATGCCCAGGCGTTGTAGGGAGGTCATCGTGGAGGCCATACACACACTACTGAGCCTCATTTAGACTTGTCTTGAGGAATTTTCACTGACTTGGAATCAGCCTGCAATGTGATTCTACACTTTTATTTTGAGTATTGATTCCAAATCCAGACCTCCGTGGGATAATAATATTGATTTGCATTGATAATTTTATGTTATTTTGCTCTCAACGCACTCCAGTAAATATTGAATAAAGACTTCCAACTGCAATATTTATTTAATTGAGATCTAGGATGTGTTATTTTAGTGTTCCCTTTCTTTTTTGATGCAGTGTACATTAACAGAGTTATTCGGTAAGACAACTGATTTATTCTTGTTAATAGAAAATTCCAGAAGAGAAGAAGTCTATGTATTTTACAGGAAGACTAACACATCATCTGCATTCAGGGATATTCTGTGAGTTACATTTGCCGTTTGTATCCTTTTTATGTTTTTGTTCTGTCTGACGACTCCTGCATGTGATTTGATGAATATTGCAAAAAAGAGAGGGACAAAGTAGACACCCCTGCCGGGCGCCTCTTCAAAGACTGAAGTTTAACCTGAGCTTTTCAGCACTTTGCCATTGTGTTGGTATTTTTGTGCATATTTGCGCAGAAGCCTGAAATACACTGACCTAAACTCCACACTTGTAAGAATGATCGCTTGTTCCTGCAGAGAGCTTTTCCTCCCCGTCAGCAGCAGCAGTGTCAGGGGTGTGTCCTTCCCTGGCCTCTGGTATGTAGACTATGTTTTTAATTGGAATTGGAATTGATTTAATTCTCACAGCAGCTGCTTCATTCTGTCTTACCTATTCTCACCTTCAACGCCCTGTTAATAACAATGCCATGATCTATTTCGGACAAACAAAGGTTTTGACGTCATGCAAATACTGAGGAGGAAGGTCCTGCTCTCTGATTGGTCGGTGTACGGTGGTGCCCTGAGCTCTGTCCAGGTATAAGCGATGAGCTGAGGCAGTGTGGCAGGATGAAGACGAGCAGAAATCTGTGAGACAGCGGGTGAGTCCAAACCCACAAGAGAACTGATTCGATCCGAACTGAAGCGGCAGGAAGTCACAGTGTGAATCTCTTCTCGACTGTTGTTTTATTCTTGCAGCTTTTCACAGATTCAAAGTGACCCCTCACATCAGTTTCCACCGGATCGCTCCAGAACGACTCTCGCCATGAAGGTGAGTCTGTGACTGTGTTCAGCTCCACAGGGAGCTGACACCTGCAGGAGTGCACTGAAAGCGGCGACTGATCACGACTGACGGTCGCTGTCGAACATTGAAGTCGATGAAGGACTTTCTCAGTGACCACCAAGAACTTGTCCTGCTCTCCTCTGTTCCAGCAGCTGTCGCTTCTCCTCCTCCTTCCTCTGATGACCACATGTTTGGCCTTCTTGCCACGCGACTGCAACGACGTCGAGCAGGACATCGGCCTGCCCAGCGGGGTCTACACCATCTATCCAGTTTTGTTTGGGGACGGGGTCAAGGTGCAATATCTAACCTCATCTCATGTCATCTAAATGTATCCAATCCTGTCATATTGTGCCTCATCTATAATCCGATGGTATCTCCTCTCATGTCATGTTGTCTCACCTGTTATGTGTGTAGGTGTACTGCGACATGGACACAGATGGGGGGCAATGGACGGTGAGTTGTTGCCTCTGCTGTCGCACCTTCAGCCCTTCATAGTGCACTCGTCAGAAAACTGTAATTGTTTGGAAAATTTCATCTCTGAAGAGTTGGTGAAGTACATTGGACTACCTCTACCACTTTGGCATAAATAAACACACTTGTGTGCAAATGTGAAATAATCAAAATCATTGTATAATATAATAACTTTGGTAAAATTCCACACAATTGAAATGTTATTGCATTATAGCTTCATTGATTTCAAAAGCCAGTACAGTTGCATGATTTTCATTTATCAACCACTGGGAATAAAGTCAGTTTCTGGCTCAGTGAAGAGTTTTATGGGATTTTTTGTTTCCAGGTTTTCCTGAGGAGGCAAGATGGCGAATTGAACTTCTACAGACCCTGGGCGCAATACAAGGAAGGCTTCGGAGACTCTGATGGAGAGCACTGGCTTGGTGAGGACTCAGACTAAATGGATAGTCAGTGAATAGACTGATCATGAACCACATCCTCTGATTCTTGATCAGACACAGCAAATCTCATCAGATTAAAGTAATATTTTAATCAACATGTGTTCAGGTCTGGAGACGCTCTACCACCTCACCAAGGACGGATCGTACCAACTGCGAGTCGTCCTGGAGGACTTTGAAGGAAACAGAGTCTACGCTCAGTACGATTCCTTTTATATTGACGCTGAGTGTGATGGTTACAAGCTGCATGTCTCAGGATTCACAAGTGGGGGCGCCGGTGAGTCACACGTCATTTTAAAGATGTTTCTTAACCCGCTGGTGGGTGAGGGATGATCGGAGTCTCAATGTATGTTTATTTCCCTGAAATCCTGGTGGTTTCTTCTGGTTTACATAAATGCACATATCGAGAGAAAACAAATGTATTTTATTCATGGACATAAATACACGAAGACTTCAGAGAGAACTATCAGTGTTCATCTGGTTTCTTTTATCATATTACTGATAAAAGGAAAATTACACATTATGTTCTTTACATAGTCACTCGAATAAACTCCAGATGTCGGAAAAGAATCAGTCATGTAAAAAGGCTTGGTATCTCAAACATGAAGAAATAAGGATGAAACCACTTTCTGGTTTCTTTATTGGAAAAGTGTGGCTCTTCATTATCTGGTATCTGTGTCTATTTACAGGAGACTCTCTGAATTTTCACGATGGACAGAAGTTCTCCACCTTCGACAACGACCAGGACCGCAGCAGTACAAACTGTGCACGACGTTACCTCGGAGCATTCTGGTACAGCGCCTGCTACAACACCAATCCTACTGGGATTTATCAGTGGGGGCCCGTTTGCGATCACTATTCTAACGGAATCATTTGGTCACGCTGGAAAGGTTTCAGCTACTCGGTGCGGGGTTTCACTATGATGTTCCGCCCTCATTCGCCACCCGTAGAGCATCGTGGTCCGAAGGATCACTAACGCTCTATAATCTTCACAACCAAAAGAAATCATGCTATAATCTTCACAACCAAAAGAAATCATGCTATAATCTTCACAACCAAAAGAAATCATGCTTAAATCTGCGGGAACTTCTGGGGGTGACTTCAAAAGCTGTATCAGTTCATATAGTGTCCCAATTATAACTTGTATAAGAATCCCAACAATCTTACATCAGATGACAAGCTGATCAACACAACGTCGACACGATGAGAGCAGAAAATACATGTAACGTCAAATCAAGTCCAAACTGAATCAAAATCTTATTAATATACCATCAAAAATGTCCGTATCTTGTCTTCCTGTCAAAATAAAAATTGAAAGAAAGTTTGGCTTTGAAACAGGAAGTGATTGTCACATGACTTTTCTCTCATAAGATTGTCTTTATTTTCTTTGACATTTTTCTCTCTAATTCCCGATTCTTTTCATGTGGGGAAATACAGTGAAATAAATCTGATGAAATGGCAGACCTTTGTTCATTGGTCTTTATTTTGAAAGTACAGTTTCTTTATAGGTTTTAGTTTTGCAATTCAGCCCGCAATAAGTGTCTTCTTTAGTTTCCTTTTGCTTTTCCCTTTTTGAATTGAAATCAAATATTCCATTTCACACACATTCACTCATGTAGCTGCTCTAGTATTGACTCTCACACTGACTGAGGTTCTCACTTCCTGTCTTCAGTGCTTTACTGACCAGTTCTGATTATTGAACTGGTATATTATCTTAATATAAAATTGTACTGTTCCAGGTGTAAAGAAAATAATATCATCACAAAAGCAAATGGCTCTCACACACTATGAATGTATATGAAGAGACACACAGACAAAACAAAAAAATGACCTAATGCTTCTCCGATGGACAGGAGGACTCTGCATCGCCATTTTCTGCATGAGATCAATGTAGTGCTTCTTCGTGTCAGGTTCCCTCTCCTCTCCAAAGACATGTCATTGAAAGACGCTGCCTGGAGGAGTGAAATGTTAATGGCAACCAAGCCGTTTCCTTTTTGATACACTTCTCTTGATAGGCCAAGAAAAGTTTGATCATCCAGAGACAATCCTGGCATTTCGTCTTCTCAAAAACTGCAAATTCCAGTGAGAATAGTTAAAGTGAGATGGCCCAGGCTTGTGATTCTCCTTCAACAGGATCTTTTTTTTTTCTGAGCACATGAGCTTTCAGCACATTAAGAGTTTTTGACTTATGAGTGGTCGCCAGGCAAGCTTCCCCCACAACAACCCAACCAAGGTCAAACCTGGTGCAGCTGGAGCACCACGTGTCTTGTGCAATTACAGATTACGTAAAATCAACGGCAACAGAATGGCTGCAATGACTGACACAGAGAATTCAGACAAACTGGCAATACGACCTGAGCCTGAAGCCACGTATATAACTGCTGTCACCTGGTGGAGACAATCACACACTCAGGCACAGGTGAAACACATCAGAGCTGGCAGCAGCAATCAAGACACAAGGAAGGGGAGTCGTTTGTATATGGAGTACGAATTAGACTTAATGGCATTTATTAAGTACTCGCATCGGTACTCTGTAGTAGACAAAATTTGTATTCGTTAAACCACCACAGACACAAAAACAAGAGGCGTCGCCCAAGAACCAGGGCCAGTCTCTGAGGGGATGAGGCAATGAGATCATTAATACCCTGTTCTGACCACTGGGGGGCAGCAATCGGTAAATGTTCACCATGCTCAGTACATACAGTGATTGTGCAGAAGCTCAACAGCTGGCTTGTTGCAGGTTTATATATAGAAAGTTATTGTAGTTGACAGGACGAATCTGATTGCAGTCACACGGTGTTACGGTGTGTTTGATCACTGAGATCTGCCACTGAGGAGCCCCCTTATTATTACTCAGCGAGTTTTTACACAGGATGCACTTCCTGCCACAACATGGATTAACCCCCCCCCCCCCACACACACACACACACACACACACACTGAAGCTTTTCTTAGTAACCAAAAAACTGCAAAGTCGAAGTTTCCACACAGTTCGGAGCCTGCAGCGGTTCCACACAGCGTGTGCACGGCGCCCCAGCTGGAGGAGGCAGGAAGAGCAGCGCGTGCTCGCCCCGTTACCCCGTTACCCCGTCATGAACATCTGCTCGGCACAGGAAGCAGGACAGGACACCTCCAGAGACGGCCCCATCATGCCTGGGCTGCGGAGCAGGAGGAGATTCGGGCGGCCCGAAGGGGGAGGCGAGCTTATCCCCCCCACCCCACAGATCGATGGGCCACGAGACGCCTTGCAATTACCCAGCGTCTCCTGGGGTGACACCCTGCCGGGACCACAGCATGAAAGATTGAGTCCCTTTCACTATAGTGGCTCCAGCACTGCAATCTGAGCTCCAGACAACAGTTAAAAACAGTGATGGAATCATTCAAAGATGGCCGTTTCTTTATTTCATCATAGTGTTGTGTGCTGCGGCTGGTAAACTGTCCCTTGAAGGCTCAAGGTTGGAAGAGAAGCAGGACGATTGGAGCGTACGGATTCGACATTGAACAATCTCATTCAAAAGAGTCAGAAAATATGGAGAAATGTCTGAACGCAACGGGCAGGACTGAATACAGGAAGAAACCACGACACCACCTGCCAGGATTTTCCAAAAATCATTGTTAACACTGCACAACAATTTCGCATGGGAGCGCTTCTGTTAACCACCAACACTTTGTAAACCACAGCCTGCAAACACTGTTGTTGGATTGCTGCGATTGTTGAGACTCAAACGTGGATCCTCGAGGCCTCCATCAGGACCTCTCTCTCTCTCTCTCTCTCTCTCTCCCGCTGTTCCACCGTGTCAAACCACTTGCCTCTCGATATATAACTTTTAACAAATATATCAAAACAACATCGCAGCTAAGCTGTTCCACAAATTTCTTCGACATCAAAACGCTTAACTGCAACTCCTACGCAGTGTATTTTTTCTTCCCAGTGCCCAAATTGGTCAAGACATGCTCAAGTGTCTTCTCTCCGCTGCGTTGTCTGAACCTGCAGCCATTCAGGTCATTACACTCGTCGTCATTCAACAAAGAAATGCTTTGCAGATCAGGTTTTTTTTTTAAATGGCCGAGGTCGAAGCAGTGGCAATCAGTAAACAGTTCTTATATCGATGGACAATAAGAGCAATGTTTGCCTCCAAAGTGTCCCGACTCCCAGTCCACCTTCGCACTCATCGAAGCCATTTGTCTGTGGATGCTTCTTTTACCCGTGAGAGCAGAAAGTAGAGCGACCAGATCGTGTTTGTGGTCGCCTCCGCCCTGCAGCTGGAACATGTGGGAGGAATCAGCCCGGCTCTGTTTATTCTGCTGATCTGCGGCCTCTCCGAGGACAGCGAGGGGCTTGGCTCTCACGTCCACGGTGGTCCGAAGACGTGTCCGCGGAGCGCAGCCTGGGCCACTGTTCACTCCACTGTGCACTTCTCACTTAACTGAGGTCTCTTTTTCTCGAGTTTTTAATTCCCTGCATCCATAAATTGCTGCTGGGAACCATGAAAAAAAATCACTTTTTTCTCTTGGTTTGAAGCAAAAGAAGAAAAAAAAGTGTGCAAAATAGGTCACAAACACACAGGAAGCAGTTTTATCATGAATCTATGCATTATTGTGGAAAGAAACGACAGGGTGGGTCAGTTTATTCTTTTGAAAAGAAAAAAAATCCCTTGTGCATTTATACTTTTTAAGAGTATTTTTATACTTTCCAAATATATTGTACTGGATTCTCACTTTCCATCCTGGTATTTTAATAATTACAAAATAATTGTAATATTTAACAATTGGGAAAATGTCACAATTTTTAATACAGTAAAGCATTTCTAAGAAACACATTCTATAGGGGCCAACAATTACATCTGTTTTTTTATGGTCTCTGGAATGACTGAAAGAAAGAAAGAAAGAAAGAAAGAAAGAAAGAAAGAAAGAAAGAAAGAAAGAAAGAAAGAAAGAATCATTAGTAACATTTAAATATCAAAAAGTTTGAGGAGTTTTTGAGTTAAAGAAACAGAAGAGTGACTGAAGCAGAGAGGAAGGAGTTAAAGTGTTTCCCCTCAGTCTGAGAGGAGGAGGAGGAGGAGGAGGAGGAGGAGGAGGAGGAGGAAGAGGTGTTCTCCATTGATATCCATGTTGTCCATTCTGTTGGGAGCTGAGAGGATGTGGAGTGATGAGAGGACGCTGTGGAGACTCCGACTGACTGCAGCTGACTGTGAGTTTGTTTCTGATTCTGCAGCACGACTCCAAACATCTGATGCTTCTGATCACTGTGTTGTATCTTTGTTCTTATCTGTTTTAGTTTTGTTTTTATCTCTGTTTGCACTCCGTCTTTTTTTTTTAATCTGGGTGTTTTATCGGTTTTCACTCTGCATTTTATCAACGTTACACTTTCTTTTTTTTTTTTATCTGTTATATCGGTGTTTGAGTTTTATTTTATATATGTATTTTTGAACAATGTCCAAAAAAACGAACAAACAGAATACAAAAAAAAAGACAAACATCCAAATGAGTAATCCAGAGTCCACATGACCCACACTCCAATTTTACAATATGGGTGTTACATGGTCAAAAAGAGGGGAGGAAGAAGTGTAACTGTTTCAAATCAGTGTATTTTCACTGGTCTGCATCACGTGACAGCTGCAAAGGATCAATTCGCAACGTTTCTTCCACTTTCTCACACAGAGATGACAAACCCTCTCGACATCTTGACTTTTCTCAGTATTTTTTATATGAAGCTGCAGCAAAAGCCACATTATCTTTATTCGCTGTCATTTATGAACATGTTTCACTTATTTCACTGTTTACAAAGCCAGTGGCACCCAGAAAACTGACATCATTCTAATAAATGAACACTTTTCTCATTATTGGATGATAAACTTTGAATTTAGTGGCATTGCATCCAAAAAGTTGGAAGATATGATCTTTTGGCTATTTCCGTGATATTTGAACTTTCATTTTAATTTATCTTAATTCATCATAGTTTGACTTTTTGGAAATAAAAATACATTTGCCTTTTTTATGAGCCTCATTTGAACTTTTTTTTTTTTTTTGACATTTTTTAAACTGAATTATTTTGTATTTCTTTCTTATTTATTTACATTCATGTATCCATGGAAGTCATTTCGAAGTATTTCATATTTTAAGATGTTTAAACATTAAATTATTTTTAATTAGTCACTTTTTGGGGGGGACTTTTGTTTTAATTTTCAACATTTATATATTGTTAACATATTTATTTATTTATTTTCTCATCAACCTTAAACCTTTATTCTTTAGATTTGTCTTGCTTTATCCTCTCTTGTCATTATTAAGGTTTTTTTAATTTTTTATTTCCTTATTCTTTTTTTTTTTCTAATCTTGTAAACCAACGAGAAAGCTTCTGTTTTCCACCGCGAACCTGTTTGATGGTTTGAAAAGTTCATCTTCAGCTCCCCCCCCCGGTCATTGCAGTCCTCCTACGCAGTAGAAATACTTCCAACAGGGTGTTTTTTGTTTATTTGAATCCTCTTCGTTTGTTTTAATTCGAAGCGCAAATGTCATTGAGCGGCCGGGGAAATGAAGTTAACGCCGGGCGGCGTCTTCTTCCAGCTGGTTACGCCCCTGTTGGTTTTTCCCACTCCTTTGTGATCTGATCTGCTGCTCTGAGAGTTTCAGTTTGCACGGCCATGTCTTGAAATCGATGTCCGTTTACACACGAACGGTAGAAATTATGAAAACGATGCAGTGAGCCTGCCAGGCCAGGAGTTGGCGCTGTTGGTCGTTTTTGTAATTAAACTACACACACACTACTACTACTCATAATACAATAATACAACTGAGCTATTTCACTTCCTGTGTCCAGCCAGTTGCTCTGTCATTGGCTGATCGCCGACACCAGTACCCAGATGGCTCACCTGTTCCTCGCCAGTAAGATCGCCATGCCAGACGACCACCACAGCGGCAAAGGTGGCGTCCGGGTGCCGCCGTCCGTCTCCGCCGACAAGCTGAGCCGCGACCTGCCCAGGAAGGACCAGCACGGCCTGGTGGTGACCCGCGTCCCCCACATCAACGAGGTGCAGCTGACGGCGGCGACCGGCGGCGCCGAGATGTCCTGCTGCCGCTGCACGGTGCCGTTCGGCGTGGTGGTGCTCATCGCCGGCGTGGTGGTGACCGGCGTGGCCTACACCTTCAACTCGCACGGGTCGACCATCTCGGTGCTGGGCCTGGTGCTGCTGGGCGCCGGGCTGGGCCTGCTGGGCTCCAGCGCCCTCTGCTGGAAGCTGCGGCGCAGGAAGAAGAAGAAGGACAAGCGCAGGGAGAGTCAGACCGCCCTGCTGGCCAGCCAGGGGTACTGCGTGGCCTGACCGTGGAGGAGGAGGGGTGGGAAGCAGCGAGCAGGAAAAAAGGAAGTACGAAGCTCAGACTTTACCGACGCCGCCTGCAGAACAAAGAAAAGTTTCTTGATAACGATTTTGACGGTTATTCCTTGAAGAAGATCCTGACTGTGGATTGGAGGTTTAATTTAATCTCTGGATTTTTCTGGTTCAACCAACATCATTGTCACGTCTCTCCAAACAAATCAGACATGGCAAGAAGCATGTGATGGATTTTTATGGATTTTTCGCCGATGGGGACGTTTTTTAACTACTTGGAACTCTCTCTCTCTCTCTCCCTCTCTCTCTCTCTCTCTCTCTCTCTATTTTTTAAGACCTTTTCATCCTGAAGATGTTTACTTTCAGACTGAAAAGTTATTTCAAAGCTGTTAAAGCTTTACCCTGATGAAGAAACAGAACAAAATAGCACATTTGAATATTTTTGGTTTGTTGCCCGCCTAAAAGGAGAGCGACATCAAAACCAGGTTTATTTGCATCAAAGGGTGGGTTGTTTAACTTTCATAAAAAAAAGTTAACTCCTCCCCAAAATATACAATATCTTGAAACTATGTATTGTTAAATGCTTATATTAAAAAACATTTTTTTTAACATAGGATAATATTAAACACAAAAAGCATTGTGTCCCCCTCTTTATCGGCCTCACAATGGTTTGGTCCATCTTGCTGCCTGTGGACAAGTAGAAGTAAATCTAATTTCCAAAAATTCAAGTTAAACCACAGTTTGATTTCCTTTTACTCAATCTCACTATGTACATTTTTTTTTTCTAAGTATAATTCCACTATACTGCTTTGAAAATTGTTTATATGGCAGGAAATTCTGTCCTGATGGTTGATTTCAAAAGTCAAAATCTATGCAAAAACCCAAATAACAACATGGACCAAATTTCTGACAGCCCTCAGTTTGACAGGAAACATTAAGAAAAGCAGTTATTTATGTCAGTAAAAATCTGTAAAATCTGGATGTTGTGAGAGTTTGAAGCCGCAGTTTAAAAGCTCGCTGATGATATCAACAAGCTGAACTCACAACATGCTGCTAATAAGCTATGAAAGACACAATGAAGGTACTCTTGTTTTTTATGTACAGGTTTTTTTGTAATCTCTTGACATTAGATTAGAATTGTAAATTGATTTTGAGTTCAATCTGCAGGAAGTTTCTGATTTGACACAAAAACACAAGAAAAACGTTAAATATGCAAACAAACAAAACGTGCTATTAACCACAAATGTGGCAGTTTATTTCCTTTGTTTTCTTATCATTTTATGTCTCTGTGATTAAACGTCTGCTTTAAGTACCATTTGTGGTCCCAAATGCAGCAAATCTTGATTTCATAGTGCCATCGGAGGACTTTTAGTCAGAAAGAAGAAAATATAAGTAATAATAATGGTCATGATATTATGTATTATGTCTCTGTTACGTAATATGTTATGATTCTAAAACTCAAGAAGTCAGACTTTTCTCATGAATATGTTTGTTCTTCTTCAGGAAGCTTAATGAAAACAGTACAAACTGTACACTTACTTTTTGGGTTCATGCAAAAACAGTTCAACTCCTCGTCTTCGTCATCAGATTTTAACGTGAAACGTTTTTGGTCACTAAGGTTGTTTTGTGCTGAATGCGGTACTTTGTTTAAATTGTCCATGTGATTAACGACATAGTATTAAAAAGTACAAAAACCTTGTTCTTTTTGTATTTTATCCACTGCTGAACCACATTGTTGCCGTCATTATGTAAATAGCCACAAGGGGGCAGCATCACGACCTTTTTGGGTCTGGTTAGTGCAGTTTGACCTGATTCGATACGACTGAAAAAGATCATTAAAATTCAGGTTAAAATTTTATTATTTTGAGGTTATATTCAAGGTTTAAGAACTAAACACACATCTATGTGTAAAAAGGAAAGGTTTGCTTTGATAATTTTTGAAATTTTAAACACAAAAACACTCTTTAGCAGGTTTATCAATGATAATTGTAAATACACACAAAAAAAGTAGTTTTCAAAAAGGAAATATCTCCCTTGATTCTTGTTTTTTTCTCTTGATTGCTATGGTTGTAATTACTCTGACCAGTGGCAGGTGACAAATCGCAGAGCTTCCCAAACATTTCCCCCCCCCATTTTGTTTTGACATGGCAATATTTCAAGGCCTCCATCCACACAAACTTCTACTCATGTTTACAGTTAAATTCTGCTGCATTTGTTTTTATTAACTAAAGGTTTGATATAAAGTGTAAATACAACAGTAAACAGATAAAAAAAAATTTTTGTAAATCACATCAACAGGGAAGTTCTTAAAAATGCTTCATGTTTAAGAATTTTTGTTTTGTAAAAGGGAATTTTTAACATTCAGTGCTTTCAAGATAAGTTCCAAAAATGGTCTCTTCAAACAAACGTAGCATCTGAAAGGAAGAATAGAAAAAGACTAACCCTGAAGGTCACTACTCTGGGTATAATTTAGACCTCCTCCCTTATCGATATGATGTGATGAAAACCTTAAAAAAAACCCACAGAAAAAAACATCCTGGAATTGAGTGAATTGATGCCTTAAATAGACAGTTTATATATATATATATATATATATATATATATATATATATATATATATATATATATATATATATATATATATATATATATATAAACCATAGGGCCTGCTCACGTTCACACGGCATTATGATAGAGATTGTGTTTAAAATTTAAAGTGAAATACCAGCAAAAAAAAATCTGAATTGAGCATCAAGACCTGCAGTATGAACATATAGATCCAAATGTATTCACTTATGAAACTTGTATATTGAGGCACAACCCGAATCTCTTTGCTCAGCAGGTGTCTCGTTATTTATTCTGTAAACTTGTGATATTTGTGTCATTAAACTCCAGATTCAGACTCAACAGCTCCTGTCTGATTGACTCGTTGAGGATCAGCGTGAACACAGGAACACTCCGCATCAACTTCGACACGCCGCCCGATAACACACAGAACATGATTGTAGGGGCGGCTATTGCTAAGCTAACAAACAGTTTTTACCACATGACCCTCAAATTAAACACCAATCATCTCCGAGCTTCGCTCTCCTCCTCTGCTAAAGTCTTTCCTCCGGGAAAATAGCTGGGAAATACCATAAACACACACACACACACACACACACACACACACACACACACACACACACACACACACACACACACACACACACACACACACACACACGCACTGCTCCTCTGCTGCGATGGAAACACAAGAACCAGAGAAAACAAACGTTGAGATGATCTTGGGGGGGGGGGGGGGGGTTCCAACAGGGGGCACCAGAGCTCCCAGAAGGGGGTCCAAAGCTTTGTTTGCTCTGAGGTTGTTCATATTACATTCGCACATGCCAACAAAAACCTGAATAAGACACTTTGTACAGTCTCAAAAGGGAAGTTTGGACCTGTTTGAATTTTTTGATCAAACAATCTTTAACCAGTGCTAAACCAATCCACAACCATGTTAAAGATCCGGTTCTAACTATTCTCACAAACCAGTCCAGAAACGGATCTAAAACTACATATATATATATATATATATATATATATATATGACTTGTGTTGTTCTGTCTATGTTCAGTCAAAATTTTATCACAGCTCACAGTTTAGACGTTAAAATATGGCAGAAGTGGTTTTGGTTCTCAGTGTTTGGCCTCGGGTCGTGTGAGGAGGGTTCAGAGGGGAAATCCCGACCCTCCCTTCCCTTCCTGTAACACAGTGACCAGCCCGAATGACCAGAGGTGTAACACCCCCCCCCCCCCAACACACACACACACACACACACACACACACACACACACACACACACACACACACACACACACACACACACACACGGAAAAGGCCTGGCACGCAAAGCGATGGCAACTCGGCAGCCGTTTAAAGGGAATCGGGCTCAGAGCAGGAAGGCGTTTCTGTTCCTGCACACCCTCTGAAACTTTGAACTAATTCCCTCTCAGGCGTGAGATCGCTCCGTCATCACAGGAGAGTCAAGGTCAGCTGCAGGCGGAGAAAATAAGCCATCAGAGAGCCGAACCGACACGACTGTTTTTTTTTTTTTTTTTTTTTATCACGGAGACCAATACATCTGACCTCATTAGACTTCCTCATCATCCTCCTACCACAATACAATCATCATCATCGTCACGATCAATTAATTTGCTGATGATACGACCGTGTTCATGTTAAACCATATTTGCTCTGAGATGTGTGTTTCCTATCAAAGTAAAAGCAAAGCAGGATGATTTTTTTTTGGCTGATGATACACTTTAATTCATACTCAAATAAAACGAGGCATGTGGTTCAAATGTAGCACGTAATCCCTTATTATTAAACACACACACACACTGCAATTTTGTGTTTAATATCGATAATTCACAAACTATGGAAACAATGGGATCAAATTTGTATCCACACTTTTATTGGAACCATCGCAACCATTTATATAACTGAAATCGAAGTGAGTTTTCTTTGTGTGTGTGTGTGTGTGTGTGTGTGTGTGTGTGTGTGTGTGTGTGGTGAGAGTGGGCGTGTCCACCAACGCTTGTCTTCATTGTCATATTTTAGCCGATCAGAGACGGGAGAGGGGGTCCACAGCCTTTGATCGAAGGAATCTGGGGGTGTCCCGGCGCCAACACATGAATAACAACCATCTGAACCAGCATCCTGATGATGATCTTCGGATTTGACCACTCTGTGGTTGAATTTAAGCCGCAAAGGCAGGTTTAAATTTGATAGGCCTGCAGTGGTGTGACCTCAGGCGGCCTCTGGTCCACACACTCCTCTGAGGAAGAGAGGATATTAGTTTGCAGGCAGCAGGAGGATATGAAGACTTAACCTCTGCGGCTCCATGAACTCCACACTTCAAATCACTTCCAGAAGAGGAGGGGAGGGAAAGGAATAGAAACTGGACTGCTTTGGTCTAAGGAGTCTGCAGAGACCCTGAACCAGAATGACCAAATAAAGGTGTGGACAAACGCCAAACTCAAAAACTGTGTTTGACTCAGGAAAGAGTAACAGAGCACATAAATGTTGCAGTAGCAGTCAAATGGCTTCACCCATAAAACATATATAAATGTAGTTTAGCTTGTGCAGGTCACTATAATGTGGCTTCCGAGCTCTCTGACCGTCCGATCAAAGGACGTGAAAATGGTGACATTGTCTAATTCCCACGAGACGACCCCAGTGTTGCTTTCTCAAAATCTGATTGGTTAAAGCAACAGTTTCATTGCCATTTATTTCAACCAACAAGCGCCTGAACTGTTGATTTCTTTGACCCTCGCAACACAAGATGGTGGAAACGTGACCGGAAAACAATCGACGTAAACATGTTTATGAAAGCTGCACGACCAGAAGAAAAGCTACAAAATGAAAATCACAATTTGAAATGACTAATAAGTACATATTGATTAATATTTAAAAAAATGATTAAACTATAATGAATGATTCTGATTGGCCTCATTGGCCCGAGAGCCCACTTCTGTTATAATATGGATGTTGGATGAAATGCCATCACTCAGTGAGGGGGGGTGCTCTATGATTACACAGTACACATCACACACAGTAATTTGATTGCACTTTTTTTAATTTATTGGCAGAGTTTCACATTAATTGTTTGCAACACCAGAGTTGAATGAAATCTGAACAAACATGTTGAAGTTCAGTCCTAAAATGGCTTCTCTCGGCAAAGTGAGAATGGAGAACAATCAATGCATTTTGGACGAACATTTACATGACATTGGTGTTCCTTTGTGAGTTTTTCTGAAACTGAAATGCAAAAACAAAGTGTTTTCACTTCAAACATTGTTGTGTAAACAGGGCCTCAAAAGATTTGAGAGAGAAAAAAAAATTATTTTCTGCAAACGGAAGTCTGTTTTCTGATATTTTACCTGCTCCAATGACATCTGATTTTATTACATTGAGATCCTTCATAAAAAAATAACAACAACAGGATTTATCCCTTAAATAAGAGCTCAGAACTCAGAAACACCGTGTACAGTATCCTCAAAATCCAGGTTTTTACCATTTTGATACAGATTATTCAACCTATTACTATTCATGGTACAATATATATTGTGGTTATTGTTGCAGTTTTAAAATGACATGTACACCTTTAAAAAAAAAAAACTCATTACAACACTTTTCAAACTCAACTTCAGTGATTATTACGAAAGCTAACCACTACTTAGACACACTTTAGTTTTCATCCAGAACAACAGTAATGAAGCCACTGAGGAAACCATGAATTGATCTTTATACTTATGTTTAATAGTTTGTTGTTTTAATCCAGAGAATAAAGACACATTGATCAAACTTTTTGTATTATGTCAGAAAAGAAGAAAGTCAACTCAGGTCTCACAGTGCTCCCACACAATTATAAACCTTTATAAGCATTCAATTTGGATGCATTTTATCAATCACCCTGTTGGTTTTCTGTGTTTTTAATGTAACTATTAAACTATTAAGTTTATACGGTTTAAAGATAAAAAAGCTCAGAATGTAGAAAATGTAATTTTTTGTTTTTTCTTTAATATAAATGGAAACCAAATTTCAGATTTCAGGAGTTTACAGTGTGAATGAACATGTTTGTAGATCTGCTGAGCTTCAGACATTCTGTTAAGTTTAGTTAAATTTTTATTCCTTGAAAACTTCTTAACTGGTACAGTACACACTTTTTTAATTTTAATCCTGAACAGTATAAAAAAAATTACTTACAGTTTTCTGATTGGACCCTGAAATAAGAATATTGGATATATAAAATGTATCTCCAATAAATATTGAAGTACAATCACTTTATAAACTGTGATTCTTTTTCCACCTCCTGTCATACATCAAAGTACCTCTAGGGGTGCTACAGACACATCTGCAGTAACACTGTTATTTTAAGACATAGTTTGTCGACCATCTGTTTTTGTAACTATAATTTTGTAGGTTTTAAGGATGAAAACTACAAATCCAGTACAGTACAAAGTTTCTCTGATTGTTCTGTTATCATGTTAAAGTAGATTTTTAATACTTCCAAAACACACACACAAAAAAACCATCTTTAATTTGAAAAAGGCTTGTATCTTCTCGGAGCGAGTGTGTCCTCCCTCTGCGGTTTGAATTACGTCATAGATGGGTTCCAGTCATTGGCATTAGCGGCGGCGTTGCGTGCTCTGTGCACCCTTGAGCCTCGTGGCGGTTCGAGATGAGCCGACAGGTCAAACCTGAACATGACAAAATCTGCACCCGTCGACAACCTGAAGCTTATGTAACGTTCCCCAGTGGACAAAAACACTGCAGCAGAGGAAACACATAATACATGCTCCTAATACAGGCTCCACATAATCCACTAACATGAAATATGAAGTGGGGAGGGGGATTGTGCAACAAATATGATGGATGGGAGGCCGCCATTGGTGGGCTGCTCAGCTGGTGGTGGTAGGTTGTTTTTTTTTTTTTTTTTTTCTTTTTTTTATGTAAGAGGATTTGTCCCATCGAGGGCCTTGGTGGCACGAGCACACCAACGACTTGGTGGTGGGGGTAGGATCATCCGTCAGGCAACGCCACAGCCAATGAGCAGAGGGGACCGACCCTGGACGGGGGACGGCGTCAGGGCGAGAGTCTTTTTGGTGGAGGAGGATTTCATCATTTCAGGAAGGAAAGAGGGATTAAAGTGCCAGTTTGCCATTTTTTTCCGCATCTGTGATGTCACCGCTTGACCTTCAGTCAATAGAAGTTAATGCTGCATTCATCTCTTGTTGTTGTTTCAAGAGTTTTATCGACTCTGTTTGTGTGGTTTTAGCTCAACACTCACGTTGCCACTTTTCTTTGTGGCATGACCTGAAAATGCAAAGTGATGCTGTGTGTCTGTGATTATGGCTCCTTTTTTTCTCAGAAAAAAGTCACATACCTGCTTTGACTCACATACAGTCCAATCAGTATGAGGGTGAAATAGCCACCACTAGCCACTATTAGCAGCCAATTGTCACAATTCTGGTTATCTTTCATAATCCACAGTCAGCCATTGTTATTGAGATTCTGCTATCCACGTATATCCAGAGGAGGGTCAACCCTCATCAGGTTCTCATCAGCCTGTAGGAATCCCAGCAGCAGAGTGGAGTCTAAAGGGTGTAGCACAGGGGGATTCTGGGATTTGTAGGTGAGGTTGAAGCCCTGAAAGAAAAAAATTGCAGTGATTAGACCTGCATGATTCCAACTTAAAACCTTGTACCTGTGCTACACAACAGAGTACCTGAACACCACCTGAGACATGATTCCTGTAATATTAATGTCATCATGTGACCAAGTAAATTAGATTGTGCAGGCTATCCAGAGTGAAGTGAAGTATTAGATGGAGAAGATATGTTCCCGAGCTTGTATGAAGAATCTGTCAGTAAGACATAAACAGGATGTTTCAGTCGGAGGATTTCCCTTCGAACTAACGTCATCAGACATTCTCCATCGGCTTCTTTAACACCATCAAATCTCCACTAACACCAACATCTGCTGCCACCCCCCCAACCCCTACCCCCACCCCGCCACTGCCGGGGCCACCAAAGGGTTAGTACTGCTGTCCGCCATACGTCAAAGGGATTCGTCCGTCCATTCATTAACTTCACTGTCAGCAAAGGGTTTATGTTGTCAGCTCACTTCATCTGTGCGATTGGGGGGGGGGGTGTTGTTAGTGGTTTACTGGTCGGTTCTAAGCTTCATGCAGCAAAAGAGAAGACATGAAGTCGGGGGGCCTCAGGATAACCAGTTTGGGGTTAATTATTCACTGGTTAATAAACTGCTGCTGCTGTTTTCATGTTTCTCTGTAACTTTTGAGACAAACTCCAAACACCAAGGACTAAGAAAACTGAAGCATCACACCCTTCTAACACCAATGACTCCAAAGTTTTAACTTTCTTCGATCACTGTTGAAATTACTGCCTGAAATCTTTGGACCATCGATCTCTCCCACAGAAATGTTGGTCTCATGAGAGCTGAGGAATTCATCTACGTCTTTCTGAGTGTCGGGTAAAGCTAGTGTGACAGCGGGCTCTCATTATGTCTTTAGTTCAAGTAACATTCAGCGCCGTCCGGATTTCACAACCATACACCCAAGGTCCAGACAAATGCATGGAACAGTGGTCATATTTATCAACATAAAACATCTCTTGCATGCTAAACATTTAGTTCAGACATGTGCAAACGTTAACCCAATTCATGCATGTTTCTGTAACATCTGATTATAGCATCCAGGAAGTATGATGCATCGGTGTAAAACTGTTACATAAACATGATTTATATTAAACAGTCATGGTCTCATCTCCGTACTCCTGCAGGAGAAGTAATCATCCTGCCTGAAGATGTTCTCCAGTCAAACAGGGAAAGAAACATCTGTGGTGAAATCAGACCAAGACATTTATGACCGTTTCCACATGGAGATCAGCTTCATTTCAAAGAGTTCAGAGACGTCAATTGCCGGCAGGAACATCTCAGCACACGTGTTTTAAAAAAAAATCTATTAAACTACTAAAACTTTTAATAATACCAGCAAAAAACCTCTACATGAGGATCAGATGAAAACCAAACAGCCTGGGTTCAGTTTAGTAAATGTTTTTTCAGCTTTTTGAAAACAACTTTTCTTATGCGCTTCATGTCAAAATTATTATTAGATTTGCTCTAGTCGTTTACATAATGTAATGATTTACTTAATGTTTTATTTCATAATTTTATTTTGCAAATAATTTAGCTTTAAAAGATTTTTTTATCTCTTGATTAATTTCATTCATGTTTGATTTCTGAAACTGGAAATGGTTTTTGCTTATATAGCACTTTTTCAACTACTTGAGCAGTTGCAACACACTTTACATCGTCAATTACGTTCACCCATTCACACACGTTCACACACCAATTTATTTATATAGACTTTAACTGAACATGAATGTGATGCCCTGTTGTGTTATACATTATACATTTTATACATTTGTGTGAGTCCATTAGTTTGTTATAGCATATTCAGGTGTCCCTTCAACAAGACTTTTTTTTGTATCAAGGTTGAATTTTATTTATTTACATTATATCACCTTACTGAATCACGTTTGTGATGGTTGCCACCGTCACTGGCAAATATCTGTTTTAACCTCAAATCATCCCATTTTGATAAAACTAACCAAAGACATGGAGTTCTCAGTCTTCTGCATGAAAATGTCTTTAAAGTTACATACATTATGAGACTAAAAAAAACAAAACAAGTGAATTCAATGAATAAGTAGTTTAGCCCTCATCATAACTTATACGTTCAAATTAGGAGCATTATGTCGGAACATTTACCACCAACAGAGAAAGCCAGACAGTTTAATGGTGTTTTAATGACTTGATGCTGTTTTCCTTTTAAAAATCCATATCATGAGATAATCTGATCTTTTCAAAGCTGCCATGTGCAGATGTTGCAGGAAGCATCCGATATTTGCTAATTTCGGGATAATATTGAGAGCATTACATTCATTAATGTGCACATTTGCAAAGTGTTAAAGCTGGAGGAAAGGATAAAACGTTCAGTCTATTAAGTGCCAGCAGATCAGAAACTAATAGATTGCTTTAACTAACTAATGAGGTTCATGTTAGCTGATGATGAGATTAACAAACAGTAGCTGTCTACGACCTCCATCAATGTCACACTGAGAAACCCAGTGTGATGCTCGCCATTGATTTCCATGTATTTGTGCATATGTATGATGGATTATAGCCTGGATGTGTCCCATATTTATGTATGATTGTATGGAACAGATGTCCTCGGCAGAGTGAACTGCCACTAATGATCACATGCACAGCTGCAGGTCCTTTCACACAAATCTCTTTTTCTCAACTTTGCATCGGCCATTTTCAAACCAACAAATCCCCTCAGTTTGTTTCCTCTCATGGTTTTGATCTTGTTTTTAATCCTCATGGGACAGACGGCGAGCACTACTCAGTGTTTTTGATGCAGCCACTGTACCCGAAGTGATGTCGGACAGAAACATTTTGTTCGGCAGATTTGTTGCTTTGTGCCACACAAACCGTGTGTGTGTGTGTGTGTGTGTGTGTGTGTGTGTGTGTGTGTGTGTGTGTGTGTGTGTGTGTGTGTGTGTCACAACTCTTGGTAAATTGACAAGTTCCAAGAAGTCAAGAGTGCCTATACTGTGTATTAATTGACTGAAGTGTGGGTCCAAAACATTTAATACATACTTGCTTTGAGTCTGCACCTCATTGGTAAACGAACCAGTGTGCGTGTCCATTTTGTTGCTAAATTAAGAGGTGTGGGTCTCCAATTGGTTGCTAAACTGACAGATGTATTTTTCTCACTCACACCGTAAATCGACAGATCTGTGTGTCCGCTTTGTTGGAAATCAGATGGGTTTGTGGCCCTATTTCATCACTAAACTAGCGGGTGTGTGTCCCCAGTATATTCGTAAACTGAGAGGTGTGTCCCCAGTAGATGAATAAACTGGGAGGTGTGTGTCCCCAGTATATTTGTAAACTGTGAGGTGTGTGTCCCCAGTATGTTAATAAAACTGGCAGGTGTGTGTCCCCACCTTCTTAGTAAACTGGCAGGTGTGTGTCCCCAGTATGTTTAAAAAACTGGCAGGTGTGTGTCCCCACCTTCATAGTAAACTGGCAGGTGTGTGTGTTCCCAGAATGTTAATAAAACTGGGAGGTGTGTGTCCCCAGTTTCAACATACAGCCACACGGACACTTGTTGGAATACATTTCTTAAATAATAAATGTCAACCAAAATCCATTTTTCTTTTGGCAGTTTGTATACAATAATTCTCGCCTAACTCATTTCTGTTATAATTTTGCAGTTTTTTTTTCATTACTGATGCAACTGTTATGTTGATATTAAAGGTTTTATAGTAACACTTTAATTTTTTTTGTATTTTGTCAATAATTAATTGAAATATTAAATTCAGAATATCATTTTATTGTGGTATAACTAAGTTTTTTTCATTTACAGCTTCTGTAGATTATTTATATTCTCAACGTAATGTAGGTGTTATATCGATATTTCTAAATCAATCTTATGAACAAGAACTTGTATCATTAATACCAGTCAAAAAAAATTCTTTGTTTTGTTTTTCTTTGTACTTTGAATTTATACAGGTACTTTTCCACCTTTTCATCACCTGATTCTTACCTCCTGCTGACTCCCAAGGACCTCATCCACACTGTCCAGGGAGGATAAGATTTCAAATAAGAGTCAGAGAATAGAAACCCTGTACAAAGTGATGACACTTTGGCACCTCCTCCTCCTCCTCAGACCAGCGTGCTCCTCTTCTCCCTCTCGCGCTCCCTCTCCCCTCGGTCCCGGCTCAGGTCGGGGGTGGGTGGCTCGCCGTGGCCGGCTGTGTTGTTGGGCTCGTAGCGAGACGAGGCGGGCGAATTCTGCATGACCACGAGGCGGATGGGCGACTGCGTGGGTGGTGGCGGGGCATTGTCGGGGGCGTACTCCTTGGTGGGGTCCTTGCCGCGGCAGTCGTACAGGATGCAGGAGATGAGGAAGACCAGGAGCAGGATGACATAGCTGGCGACCAGGATGATGAGGTTGAGGGTGACGGGGTCAATCTCCAGGTAGAACTCCATAAAACCCATGATGGCGCCTCATATCTCGCCCCGGGTCCGGGGGGGTGGGCGGCTGGGGTGGTGGGGTGGGTCAGTGAGATATCAGCACCCGAGACGGGGAAGAAGGAGAGCGTGGTGAGGGACGGACGGCCAGTTGGAGAGAGAGAGAGAGACAGAGCGAGCAGAAAGAGAGCAGAAAGAGCATAAAGAGAGCGGCGTCGGGTGAAATGAAGGATGAGAGGAGGGGGTTGGGGGTGGAGGTGGGGGTGGGGGTGGGGTTGGGTGACAGCAGGCTGGTGAATGTGAGGCTTTAAAAGACATTAATCCCCCGACCTGGACTCCCGGCAGCCAATGATGATGAAAGCTGCTCAGTTTTAATAACTTAAGCTGCCATTTTGATTTCAGCGGCCGGACACTTTAGAGCGCCGCCAACCGAGCCACACTCAGCCAAATGGAGGCGCGGGCGCACACCTGTCAGCACATCTCGTCACGTAACCCAAATTAAACAGGCGCTGCGTGATGTCACCGCGAGCCACCGCAGTCCACATCTGAAATTAAATCACACTAAAAGCAAATCAGAGTGAGCACGCGCAACATTCTGCTGAGGGGCTTTTTCACCCCCGAGGTAGACCCCCCCCACCTTCAATCTGCCCGACACCAGCCTTCAAACTGGTACGAAACTTACTGCTGGACTGGTTAAGAAACTGGTTTGAAATTGGTTATGGACTGATTAGAAAGAGTTTTCCTGACTGATTTTGGGATGCCATTCAGTTGGCTTTTGAACTGGTTTAAAAGTGCTTTTAGACTGATTTCAAACCAGTTTGAAGCAGTTTTTGGACTCGTTAGGTCTCATTTGAAAGAGGTCACTGGACTCTTACGAAACTGCTTTTGAAACTGGTTTGTAAATGGTTTAAGGCTGGATGGAAACTGGTTTTTGAACTTGTTTTCAAACTGCTTTTCGACTGGATTTAGGCTGCCTTTTAGACTGGTTTCAAAACCATTTTAAACTGTTTTTGGACTGGTTGGAAATTGGTTTGGGTTATTTTTGAAAGAGGTCATTGGAGGCCTCTGAATTGGATATCTCAACTGGTTTGAAACTGGCTTTTGGACTGTTTTTTTTGGGCACATTTGGAACCAGTTTAGGCCCAGTTTTAAATTGTCTTTGAATAAACCAGGCTATAACAAAGTAATCCAAAGACTTCCCCCAAGGTATACAACAATTAGGCTCAATATAAGACTTGTCACCAGCAAACTCTATAAACGGTCACAAAGAGCTGAGAGCTCCTCTAAAGACAATCCTACTGAAGAGAAACAGAACTGCAGTCAAACTGATTTAGGTGTGAAACGAAACAGTGTCTGCATGTTTTGTGACTAGACATTCAGCACTGGTCAAACTAAATAAAAGCGTGTCATGCACATCACTGGCTGCTATGGCCTCTTTCTTTATGCTGTTTAATGGAGTAAAAATGGGACGTCTTTAAAACGGGACACTTTGTGTCTGAGACAGAACTCGTTTGCACACAAAGGGGTTAAAGTGCCGTCAGGATCAAGGCCAATGCTTCCTGCACTGACATTCAGTAAGACCTCCATCTGCATATATATATATATATATATATATATATATATATATATACACACATATCTATATATACATATACATATATATATATATTTTTTTTTTTTTTTATAAAAAAAAGGAAAACCAGACAGCAGATGGCTGAAAAAAACCAAACAGGACGTCAACCTGGGACATGTCCTTCCATCCTGAAGGACTCTGAACAACCTTTTTTTTTGTGTGGAATTTACTGCACTTTTCCACATTACTGTAGATAAGGATATTTTGTTTAAGTTGATGAGGACCACAAGATTTTTGTTTCGCATTAATATCACTGATAAATACAAAACCTGATTATATTGATTAAATAATGGCAGCTAGAGTTGTTTTTTTTATTATGATTTTTTACGTTTCTAAAACACAAGGTTGTTTTTTTTTGCACATTCAGTGGCATGCTGCCACCTGCTGGCCATCTGTAAAATAACATGCAACGATGTTCATCTCCATCAACGTTTGTTACTGTTTATTTGAGCCACTTTGCATTTGCTTTACATTTCTATCTGACTCAGATGACATTCTTTATTTTTAATGAAACAGTAACACCTAGTGAACAGATCCGGAACTGCAGTTATTTTGATTAAAGTTGGCTTCTCACCCCCCCTAATCCATGTTTGGCCCTTTTTCAGACCGTTTCTTTTGAAGTGAGACAAAGTCGACAAAGAGACAAACTTTTTCTTTAATATTCTTTAAAATACAGGAGAAGAAAAATCTCAACTCTGATAAACAAACAAACAAACAAGCGGAGAGGAATGCTGTTTTGGCTGAACACATTCCTCTGAAAATCAACCTACAAAGCAAAAACAGAAAAGTCGAGGTCTTTCCAATGTGTTAAAAATACACAGGGAGGTTTTCCATAATGCCCACACATCAACCTGACACATATCTATACATCTGTCTGGTCATATATATCTATTTTAAGTTTATACATTTCTGAGGATGAAAACTTTTCCAAAATACACACAAAGAGAAAATCTACATAGGAAAAGAGACTGTACAAGAAAAACAGTCTGTAAAAACATTAAAACCTTTTCATCATAGCAATATATCCTCTTTATATTTATATTCATATAACAGATCTTTTTCTTTTTTTTTGGTCTGTAGTCAAGAGTACTGAAGTAAAAGACATTACAAATATACATTCATGTCTCACTCGGCCACCGGGGGGCGCACTTGTCTCCGAGTGAAGTTAAAGGTGCTGACAAAAAAGCTGCTATTGCGCCAACAACCCCAAAACGAAAGTTTCTGCTTCTATGGGTGTTTTTCACATTTTATGGTAAATTTAAATAAAATATAATAAAATAAAAATTTTGAAACAACTTGAAAAGAATTTGACATTTATTTAATGAGAAACTCCTGGTAAATAGAGAATTATTTGTTTTTAATTTCTCAGAAAAGGAAAAAAAAAATCTGTAAAACTGAGCAGCATAAAAATCTTACAACTCAAATTTACAAGACATGTTATCAATAATTTTTGGAACTTTTTTGGAGTTAGATTTGAAGAAAATAGTCAGAATTTTGTAGAATATTTAAGATTTTTTTTGAAACTATAGGTAATTAAAAAACATCAAATTCCGGGAAGAAATCTTTTGTAGGTATTAAAGAAAATTAATCATTGAAAAAAATGTAAATACCAATGTTAAAATGTAGCAAAAAGAAATACATTTAGAGAAAAAATATGAAATGTCGAGAAAATAAAGACAAATAATTCACTTTTTTTGTTCCAGTTCCTTTGAAAATAAAGAACACAGCTGATTTCACATACATATTTTTTGTAATTGCTTCTATTGAAAGTTACTTGGCAGTTTGAGAATTTTTATTTTGTTAAATTTGTCAGAAAGTTTGATGTTTTTTTGTGAATATTTGAATACTGCTGAAGGATGCAAGAGCAACAAACAAATGGAGAGGAGGAGGAGGAGGAGGAGGAGGAGGAGGAGGAGGAAGAGGAAGAGGAAGAGGAGGAGGTCTGGACAGGTGGGAGAGGGGAGGCAAGAGTCTGTCTGTGGCTCCAAAGTAAAGAGGAGGTGAAATGAAAGGTCAAAGACCAGAGGTCAGTTGCTGGTGTTGGTGAGATGAGCTGAGGAGGAGGAAGAGGAGGAACTAATGCCAGTGTGTTTGAATCGACTTGCAGATGAAAAAAAAACAAAAAAACAACCTTGCATCATCCATGAAAAAACTCCGTTGTCATGGAAACAACAAGCAAGAGGAGCTTTTCACATCCTTCATCTTATATAAAGTGTCAAAAACCAGTTATTCTCAATCACGCCAAGTGAAACTGTTTCTTACATTTACACCCAGAAATACTTTCACAGTCGACTGTTTGAAATTCATACATACAATCATTGATAATTTCTTGGCTATAGACTGTAAATAGACTATGGAAACGTCAAATGTTCTTTTTGACAAAACGATAAATCACCAAATAAGAAAACAACAACTGACTTGTCTGTAATGAAACTAGAGGCTGGAATGAACGCAAATTATCGGTGTGAATCAAAACCCTAAAGGTAGAATAATGTTTTGAATTGTGTTTTTGAGATTTCATTTTTTAATTGATTTTGGAGTGTTTCAGATATTTGGGCCCCCAAGAGTTGATCTCTGTGGAACACCACATTATATGAAAAAAAAAAAAAAAGTCTGTATCCTTGATTAGATATACATTCCTCGTATATTTTAAGATATTTTCCTCTTTTTTTAGAACTTGTTTGAAAAGACAGAAATAAAAACATTTTTCAAAATCAATGTATGTACATACAATATGCATGTATATTACGTATGTAAAAAAAATTTTTAGGATTTGATAATCAGGGTATATCAAGATACTATAGAGTAGTTTGTTTTTTTAATATATTTTTGTTGTGATATTTGAATGAATAAACTCTGGAAAATTCGAGACAGTCGACCGACTCATCCGTCACGTAACCATTCATTAGTTTTTGCCTGAGTATTCGGGATAAATGGAACTTCAGGGGCCCCAGCAATGATCCCTGCGGAACTCTGAAGTTAAAATAAGTGCATTCATAGTAGAATCACATGAAGAACCATACGACAGAGAGTCACTGAGTTTGATTGTGTTGATGAGAAGTCGAACTCTGAGAACTTCTTTGTTGATTTCAATCTGCCAGAACGTGAACGACGCTTGTGTCCTCGGTCTCTGAATGTGTGTGTGTGTGTGTCTTCACAGCGGCCCGTGCTGCGCCTCGTACTTGGACAGGATGCTCTTGGTGCGTCCGAGCTCCTTCCTCAGGTCGCCCACTTCCTGCCTCAGGGCCGAGTTCTCCTTCTCCAGGAAGCCGGCGCGGATGGCGATCTGGTTTTCCTTCAGCCGCCGCGCATCGCGCGAGCGTTTGGCCGCCATGTTGTTCTTCCTGCGCCGAGCCCAGTACCTGTCATCCTGCTCGAAGGGGGAGGAGTGGGGGAGGGGGAGGTGGTTGAAGAGAGACGGAGGGATTACTTCAAATGTTCGGTATGCCCCTTAAGATTGAACAGCAATAAAACTGCCACTGACTCACTATTTCCCCCTGTGGTCCAGGAGGGGTGCTACCATCAGAGGGTGATCAATGAAATATTGCCAACAGATTTTTCACTCTCTGCTTTGAAATGTTAATGTTTAACCGATGAGAAGAACTCAGTGTCATCTGAATAAGAGCATGTCATTTTGACAAAATTTCTAAAAAAAGTTTTCCACCAATGAAAAAACAGTAATGAGCTGCAGGTTTGTTGACATTAATACCACCATTTAGGAATATTACTATTTTGAGACAACACTAGAATCTAAATTCTAAAATCTAAATTAAATAAAAAAAAACAAAAAAAACAACAACAACAACAGCTTCCTATTGAATTTAAATGACAAAAAATATTTTTTCCAAGTCTGAAGACTTCAGTTAATTTTCTTAAATGGGTTAAATTACTTAAAAATCATTTAAAAATGACAAATTCAAAAGAATGTTGAGAGATAATAAACAAACAAATAAACAAACATTTTTTCCAGATAATTGGGTTACAGTTTAATTATTAAATTATTCTATTGATTCTATTAATTTAAAAATGTATGTATTTATTTTGTCACCTAAATTAAAGATGTGACTTCATCAGAACACATAACCATTTTTTTCTTAAAAAAAACAAACATATTTTCCGCTTTAGAAAGTGTTTTAATATAATTCGATTATCTATAATATATAAAGCAGCGCTATTTCAAAAACTTTCCTGTAGAAGTGTCTGAATGTATGAGTAATTTCTTCACGACTCCCTCGGCTCAGAACCGGCTCCCACTTACCTTCAGGTCCTCGGGGATGAAAATCTTTCGGGCCTTCTTGATCATGGGCTGAGGTTTGAGCTCCTCGGCCGAGAACTTCCGCTTGCGCGGATCGAAGATCTCCTGACCCGGCACGCTGGACAGAGCCAGGTCGGCCGGGTCCGGCTCGTAGCCCACCGGGACCTGGATGGAGTCCGGATCGATGGGACTGGGAGTGTTTCTTGATCCTGGGAGGACTGGGAGCAGAGGGGGGGAGGGGTTCAGCAGATGCACATATACAAGGTTAGAACTTCACA
Organism: Blennius ocellaris; assembly: GCF_963422515.1. Classification (NCBI taxonomy): domain Eukaryota; kingdom Metazoa; phylum Chordata; class Actinopteri; order Blenniiformes; family Blenniidae; genus Blennius; species Blennius ocellaris. Next base: position 6,058,643 of record NC_137670.1, read on the forward strand.
TGTGACCTTTCAGGTGTGTTTTTTTTTGTCTGAGGTCGATTTCACTCCATTTTTTAATTCTTTAATACAACTGACATTCCAGCTGCAGCCACCAGGTGGAGACAAACACCCAGAAAGAATAAAATCAGACCAGAGGTCTGATTCTTATCGGGTCTCAATCGTTTCAAGCCAGTTTCAGATTGGCTTTGAATTAAGTTCCGACCAGTTTGAGACTTGTTATATACCAGTTTCAGACTGGTTTACAGGAGTTTGAACCAGTTTTAGTTTAAAAAAGCGTTCGGACGTAGACCTCTCCATTTTGGGATCAATGTGAAACACTGATCAGAATAAACATGATGGAAGTTTGATAAAGATCTCCTGCTCCCTCTTCTGACTGCCGCCTAACCCCCCCCCCCCCCCCTTTCCTCTTCTTCCTAGTACTCCCTCCTCCCACTGCCCCCTTCTTCCTCTTCCTCCTCCTCCTCAGTCATGAGGTGGGAACCAGATATGTGAGATTATTGAGATTAAGTTTCTATATTTGGAGACGCAGCAGCAGATTCTTGCAGAGAGGAAACGTTACGGCGCATGTTTCTACTGTCACGCAGGAAAACCTTTTGTTTGTTTCCGAGCTGCGTTTGTAACCACTGAAACATTTTTGGCTCAGAGTATTTGTCCACCTCATCGCTCGGCCATGCACAAATTGAGCCAATCGGTTATAATGCTTTTTTTTTCTTTCCAGAAGCTGGACATCACTGGCAACTCGGTGTGAGTGTTCATGCAGCAACACCACAGGAGTAGCAGGAACACAGATGTAACCGGTGTTCAGTAAACGCCTCGTGGGGAGAAACTGTAATTTGTCCGTATACCAATCCGCAGGAAAGTAAAAACTCCCGTTAGAGAGGACATCCAGAAGAGGATCAACGACTCAGGAAGACACAAAGATCTTCATGTATTTTAACCATAAAGCCACGTTACAGGACGACGTTCAAGGAAAGTGGGATCAGGAAAGTACGAGGATCAGACGATACTTCTATTGAGCTAGATGGCCAGAAAGTCTGATTGAGCTATACTGACAAACAACAACTGATCAACCAACCAACCAACAACCACTAATCAAGCAACCAACCAACCAACCAACAACCACTAATCAACCAACCAACCAACAACCACTAATCAAGCAACCAATAACTAATCAAGCAACCAACCAAACAACCAACCAACCAACCAATCATCACTAATTAACCAACCAACCAACAACCCCTAATCAACCAACCAACCAACCAACCAACAATCACTAATCAACCAACCAACCAACAACCCCTAATCAACCAACCAACAACTAACCAACCAACCAACCACTAGTCAACCAACCAACCAACCAACTATTAACCAACCAACCAACAACCAATCAATAAACTAAACAACCAAGCAAACAACAAATCAACAAAATAGCCAACCAACCCAACTCATATATTTCTCGGGTCTTCTTCTTTTACGTTCATTGAAGTAATTGATACATTTTTGTTGTTGTTGATTTCATTCTCATTTAGTTGCAGAAACTCACAAAAATCCAGTGACAGCCGGGATATTTACAGCCCATTTTCTCCTCCTCCTCCTCCTCCTCCTCTTCAGTGAGTCAGTGAACGCCTCACCACTGAGTTGATTGATTTTTCTAAGCAAAGATTTAGCCCCTCCGTCTGTGGTTGGTTTTTTTGTGTGTGTGGTAAAAACAGATTCCAGCAGCGAGAATTCACCTACACAAACACGGCAGCTCCCAGAAAATCACAGGAAAAGCTGAGAGGACGTGTAGGATGTAGAATGTTTTGAGGAATATCTGTAAACATTAGACCCAACACTGGTGCTAATATAATCCCAGTTAAAAGTACCTCAAGGATACGTCCTGGGGCTTATTTTGTTTCGTCTTTCACCTTTTGCTGATGACACTATGCTTTACCACCACTGAATGATTCATACGTAGAGTAAAATGTACCTCAATGACAAATTAATATACTTAATTAATACTTCAATCCTACATAAGCGGATGTGGAACCTCACTGACGAGTCTCTGAGACGGTTCCTTGTGGTTTCTCGTCTCTCAAAAAATGTGAGAACATTAACAGTTCATCACATTTTTTGAAAAAGCCTCAGCGTCCCTCTTCAGTTGAGTTTCTCGCTCTTCGCTCTTTCCTGTCACTTCTCATTCACTTTAATCTTTTAAAATGAGCAGGAGAAACACTTCAGACTCGTCCACAACATTGTAATGACACAGGGATCTCGCGGTTGTCGCGGCGATGGAGGCGGAGCTCCTCAGGGTGTACCTGCTCTGGCCGGGCTGCTGTGCAGGCAGTTTGGCGACATGACGGAGGTGGAGGCGTGGCTGCTGAGGTCCATCACCGAGGGCGTGGCCGGGGCCGGGGCGTGGCGCGGTGTGGCGTGCTGATGGTGGTGGTGGTGGTGGTGGTGGGAGGGGCTGGAGGGGATCCCGTTCTCGGACAGGAACTCCTCCAGGTCCATGTACTCCAGCTGGAAGCCGTCGCCATCGTACGACAGTGTCTTGTCCCACAGCGTGGGTCCCAGGAAGGCCGACTGGGGGGCGCTGCCCTCCTCCTCCAGACTCTTCTCCTTCTCCTGCTCCTTGCTGAACCCTGCAGGGCGACAAGAGGAGCCAGGAGGGTCACACACTGGACAGATCTACAGCTCTTTACTCCACTCAATGAAACATCAGGCAGCCTCTGTCTATTTAAAAAATTATATATATATATATATATATATATATTCAGTCTGTTTCACTTTAAAAAGTAAAATGGTAAAATAAAGCTCAAAACAGGTCAGAAAAGCTCTGAAGGCCTAAAATGTGTTCTAAGACTGTTTTGGAGGCGTTTCTAGGGTGTTTTAGGAGTTTTCAAGGAGCATTTCAGAGATATTTTAGTGGCGTTTCAAGTCCTTTTTACATTCCTAAAACGCTCCTTGAAAAAAAAGCCTTAGAAATTCCAGAAGCATTGTTACATCTTGTGTGCAGTTTTACCCCTCCTGCTGACACACAGGCTGAAAGGGGCAAAACACAACTCAAAACAGCGCAGAAGAGGCAAAACTCACAGAAGTGCACAAAGGGTAAAAACAGCTTCCATACAAGGGAAAATGAATAAATTAGTTCACAAACAGCACATGGGGGTAAAACGCAGCTCCAAAATAAGGCAGAAGGGGTAAAACAGCCCACACAGGAATTGTCCCAGCAACCACCAACGTGTTATTTAGGAGAAATTCTGCCCCCCCTCAAAAAACAAATAAATCTAACTTTCCTTTAATGTTGAACAAAATTATTCAATTCAAAATATATTATTGTTCCGAACAGCCCACACTGTTTTAAAAAATATTATTAAAATTATTATAAAATAATAATTATTGCGTGAAACTTAAACTGAGTTTGCTCTCGATTTGTTTTCGAATCATACAAAGACTGAATAATAATTATATAACCACAAAGATTTAAACATTAAAGCCCTTCATCGCTACACAACTTGTGTAAATTGAGCTCATGAGCGCGTGCTCGAGTCGAGTTAAAAAGTTTTTTTTCCCCCTGTGGGGTCACGGGTTCGAGCCCCGGTGCAGACGGACCTTCGGCATGGTGGCGCAGCGGCAGCTTCACCGGGTTCTCCAGCAGAGACTTCAGCACTCCGTGCGTCGCTGCGGGTACGAAAGCCAGGCTCATCTTCTGCATCATGCCCGCCTGCGATCCGTCCGTGAACCGGGGAAGAAAGAAAAAAAAACAACAACAGCGGCGTGAGTCGCCGGGAGGAGCGAGTCCGCGGCGGAGACGAGCGAGCCGAGAGCGGGCTGCAGGAGTTTGGACACAACGAGGACTGAGCGCCGGGGACGGAGCACCGAGCAGCTCCTAGTCCGCGTGTGACCGCAGAGGACTGCTGACGTCAAGCCTGCGTCTCCCTCCCTTTCTCCCTCCACATCACGCGCACCCACACGCGCGCACGCCTTCACTGTGCACGTGGAGCCTCGCTGCCTCACCTGCACCTGCTCGGGTGTCGTCCTGCAGCCTCGAGACACACACACACACACACACACACACACACACACACCCACACAAACACGCATCGTGAGTTATTGTAATTAACTAGACAATAATATAGATTACATGGTGTGAGAAATATAGCATTTTTAAATTTAAAAAAATCAGGAATTACAAATATTAATAAAACAAAATATGTCTGCAATACAGAGTATTTATATTACATCATTTTCATGATATATTAAATTAATATCAATGGTGTGAAATATTTTGAACATTTAAGTAATATCACATTCATACGAACTATTCATGCACAGCAAATATTCAGGTTACTAATAGTAATGTGTTACTTCCAAACGCATGACAAAATCAAAGATTACGTGATTTTAAAAGTTAAATGACATTATTTCAGGAAGTATTTGTTCAAGTACAATTCCCCCGAAATGCTGCTCAATTTGAGTAATGTTAGTACATACAGTCCGTCACATGTTATTATGTTAAACTGGTGAAGTGGGTTACATGGTGAAAGTGGTACTTAATAATGAGACAAATCAGATATTTATTTGTGAAACAGTTTAAAAAGCTAGAATAATGTCATAAAAGGCAAATTTTTGCAAAGAAAATGAGAAAAGAACAAAATGACACTAAAACAGCTGTAAAATGGACAAGGGGCAGTGAAATTATCAGAATATGAATACATGATAAATATCAATAATCAGAAGATTACCAGAATAAGAGACACAGAAAAGTAGAATGCACATTTATGACCAGCAGAATTGAGACAAAATATTAAACGATATAAAAAGAGATGGAGAAACCGCCAGAGAGACGCGGCAGAGGAATGAACAGACTGAATATTAAAATAAAAAACAGAATACAGGTTGTGATTGAAGGTACAGGATGGAGTCGCCACAACGTGTCTTCATCGGTCTGAACTTCTGTTTTTGTTTTCAGGCTTCATTCATGATTTCCATCAGATGTGGAGGCCTTGCTCGCAGGATGCCGCTCACAGTGGCGGGCGGGCCTGACCTACTTTGAGCCAATCAGAGGCCTCCTTCTGCAGCACTCCTCCCTCCTCCCTCCCCCCCCCCCCTGCTGCAGGTCACATTGAACCTCATGTGCTCCGGAGAAAAACAAATCCGGCGGGTGAGAGCGGGGCGGCAATGAGCGAGAAAATCATATCAGAAATAGGAAACATAAAAGTTAGAGAAAGAAGCAAAGTGTTGGAGAAGAACAACATTTCTCCAAGAGGAGAAAATATTCAGTGGAAACTCATTGGAAAAGTGGGAGAGGGCAGAAGTATTATAACACCAGAAGAAGCTGAGTTTATTTACTCTGAGCGGCACGTCATCAGGTGGACGGTTTGATTCCCCCGCTCGCTCATTAAGAGCTCCTTAGCAACAGCGGTTGCTATGGTGCAGCGGCGTTGTGACAAGGTTTGAGTGAAAGTAGGACAGTTTGAGTCATCCCTCCTGCACGCTCTCCGTTTCCCCTGAAAGCATCGCCTCCAGCGGCTGCCCGGGATGCTGTCGCTATGGCAACGGGCCCCGTCAAGGCATCTTGTACCTGGAGACTGTGAGGGTACAAAGGATGAAGGTGTTGGAGCTGCAAAGTGTTTTCTGATCCTGAATCAGCTGCTGATTGTGTCTGTGGATGCAGTTCGTGACCTTTGACCTGTGAATTCTATATGTTGGGTGACAGAATATAAATAATTTTTAAGGTTGCGTAATGTGTCTGCAATAATGATCATAATAATTATTATTGTTATTGTTGTTGTTTCACAACAAAAAAGTGAACATTTCTTCATATTTGTATTATTTTTCTGTATTTATAGATGTAAAATCGGTCCAAAAATGCAATTTAAGACATGCAAGCATTGTGTGTGTGTGTGTGTGTGTGTGTGTGTGTGTGTGTGTGTGTATGTGTCTCAATGTTAGCATTTCCGAGAGCATTGGATATTTTTATCCACACTCACGAGGACAGAAAATCAATAGTCAAAGCCACGAGCATTAGGAACACACACACACACACACACACACACACACACACACTCACACACACACACAAACTCCAGAGGTGACCAAAACACAACATAAACAAGTCTTTTCCTGACCTGTGTGAAGAGTAATCTGATTACTACGGACTTTTATTCAGTTACCTTTGACATCACAAACCAGCCTGTGGAATGGTAAAAAAAAAAAAAAGCGTGGCTGTCTGAATCAATCCGACTGGATTATGTAACACGTTACAGTCGAATAACAACACAAACACACACAGAGCTGACGAGGTCCCAGACGTTTGTTTAAGCATTTATTTATTTATTTGTTTGTTTGTTTGTTGAGGGGGAAAAAAAAACTAAGTAGTGAGTTACAATGTCATACTGAGATGATGCAATAAAAAAACAGAGGAATTTCTTCTGAGGATGGCAGCATTTCATTCACATAAACATTCACTAAAAATACATTATTTTATTCGAACAAAGCGTCAAAAATGTTCTATGAGAAAATTTTGAACGGGAATTAAAGTAAACGTTATATAAACTTACATTAGTATTGAACTTTCAGATGTTGAAAGCAAGTCGCCTGACTTTTCTTATGTCATTTAATAGACCAGTAATCTTCAAAGTCATGGTATCAGTATTACCGAGAGACCAGTGGTTATTTGTAATAACCAGCGGATACCTGAGATCTTAATCTCATGCAAACACGCGCAACTTCTGTAGTTTTGTTGTAACTTTTTCTATTTGCGTTGCTGATTTTTACAGATGTTTTGCAACTTTTGTAGTTTTTTCTTTTTTTTTCTTGTGCTTTTTGTCACAACCTTTGTACCTTTTTGCATAAAAGACGTGTGTTCATAGTTGTGTTGGACCTTTTGCATTTATATGAGTGTTACATTGACTTTGGAAGAACGTAAAACACTAATTGTGAACGTTGGATCGTCTTTGGACTTTTATTAGGTGGAGTTTGACAGTGTCCTTATTTGCGCGGGTGAATTATTGGGATGTTTCTACATCTCCGTCTCGATGGACGGATTCGGCCGGCGGTCTCCCTCTTCTGACTCCTTGTCCTCCTCCGACGGTGGCGTTCTCGCTGCTCCTCCTCCGCCGCCGCCGCCGCCGCCGCTCTCAGGAAGTGTCCACGACGTGGTCTGGGTCACGTGACTGTGGAAGGTCAGATTCACGGAGGAATTCATCAGACTGTCACATGTGGAAAACTGCCGAGTGCCGCCTCGCTGCTCGTATGTGAATCACATCTTATTGGAAGAGTTGAGTCAAAAGCAAGGAGATCAGAGAAATATACAAATCTAGTATGTCTGAGATATAAATCCCCATTTTGATTTTAATCTGACATTAAAGCTGGGGGGGGGGGGGGGGGGGTATTACAAACCATTAATTGTTAAGACAGCCGGGGAAATTTCTGACAATTACTAAGAAAACTGAAAAATGTAAGCGATTCTGAGAAATTCGAGTTTATATTTAGAAATGTAACTTTTTCCCTTGGAGGTTTGCTGAGAATTTATTTTATAAATGTACACAAATGGATTGAGTTTGCTTTGGGGGGGGTGGGGGGGGGGGGGGGAGAAAATCCTTAAATATAGAAAATTATGACTTTTATGGGATTGACTTGATGATCAATGTAAATGATCTATGGGAATTATTGATATTCTAACTTCGCAAAGAAACGCTAACCTGTTTATTTTGTGTGTTTAGTGAGCATACGTTTCAGAAAAGTTGTTTTCTCCCCGTTGCCATGTAGATGGAGCTTTTTTTTTTCTTTTTCTTTTTTTTAAAGTTCCACCTTGAGTTAAAAGAGCCCCCCAAAAATTGCATTTTCAGTGGCTCTGAGCACCGTTGTTGTGTAAACGGACATCTCAGCTGAAACTCAGTGAAGCGTCTCTGCAGTCGAGGGTTAATTTCTCTTACTTGATGTAATATTTGACTCCGTCTGCCGTGTACGCCTCCTCCCAGCCGTACGCAAGCCTGCAGGGCCAAAACAAACATTTGAACACTTCAAAAACACATCCAGGAAGACCCATTAGGGTGCTGTCTCAGGGTGTGTGTGTGTGTGTGATTGGGTTTCCACCCGAGAAGCTCCGCAGACCCACGGTACCCCCCCCCCCCCCGCCTCCGCTGTACTTTTCCAGCGTTATCTCGAATGTCTCGCCACTTACGACAAGAGCCAATGAGGCGAGAAAGTCTCTTAACCCCGTTTCAGAGAACAAAAGATGCCGGCTCCCCGGACAACAGAGCGCAAGCCGACACCGAAGCCTCACACCTCTGCAGAATGGAGGGGCTTTGAGGTGGGAGTCGGTATCAGTGACCTGGGGCCCCCGTGAGGGGCGTTCTGACACGACAACAGCAAGAACAACGTGTCAGGAGGTGGTTTTTTTTTTCAACAACATGATTTATTAATCGCACCTTTCGCTTCGACTGCACTTTGATTGGTTTTGTCGGCGGTTTCTTCACAAGAGGGTCAAGCTCCACACACTTTATGGCTGATGTCATGTCACATCGCTTAGCAGAGGAAGATGCTCTAATATCTGTAAGTGGCGTCAGTGATTTTATTTTATTTTTTTACATGATTTTTGTTGGTATTCTTATTTATTTGAGGAGCATGTCAACAAAACACAAGCCGCAAAAGAAAAGAAAAATGCAAGTGACAGAGAATGTAGAGTGAGATTTACAGTTAAGAGCTGAATGGATGGGTGTGTGTGTGTGTGTGTCTGTGTGCTGTGGTGTGTGTGTGTGTGTGTGTGTGTGTGTGTGTGTGTGTGTGTGTGTAGACAGTCGTTCTCATTCTCACCCCCTCAACAAAGACACTCGACCTGAGGTGGGACGCTGCTTTGTGGTGTGAATAACAAAACACCTCATTCTCAGATACATTTCATGGGGCAGGTTTTCACCCTGCAGGGAGGGGGTGGGGGGTGGGGGGGTCTGGAGAAGATTATAATGATAAAACCGAACAGACCGACAAAGACGTCCCCAAACATCAAGTCATCTAAGGCAGTGGTTCCCAACCTTTTTTGACCAGTGTACCCCTTGAGCTGGTTTCCATGTGAAAAGTACCCCCTCTCTCGTGTGTGATTATTCGCCTTAATGTGTACTTATATTTAACCCTTTGTCTTTCTATCTATCCAACTGCTCATTTAAATAAAACAATTATTGTGAGTGGTAAAAACATACCTTTTAATGAGACACTTGCGCTTGCTTGTCTTTCATAAGTCTTTCATAATTCCTTTTTTCACTGGGCTCCCCTGTGCCTGCGTCCGAGGCGACGGTAGCAGTAGCGGTAGCTGGACGTTTACTCCTGCCTAACCATGCATCCATGTTTACAGTCGGTATGCAGCTAGAGTTAGCTAGCTTCGTGAATCGTGCGCGCCCGCAGCAAGAACGTGAACCTTTTTTTTTTTTTTTTAAAGCGCGCCACTTTATAGTCTTTTCATATTATGTGATTGTAGTGTTACAATCACTGTGGATGAACTGCTACTCATGGAAAATAGAACGTATGGCCTTACTAAAATTCATGATATAATACAATATAATATAGTATAACATTTTTTTTGTGTGTGTGTGGATACTGTAGGCTAATTTATAATCTTTCTGCGTACCCCCTGCAATACCCTCGCGTACCCCTAGGGGTCCGCGTACCCCCGGTTGGGAATCACTGATCTAAGGTGGAAAAGGTGACATTCATCCATTGATCATTGGCCACCCATCCATCCGTCCGTCCATCCATCCATCCATCCATCCATCCATCCATCCATCCATCCATCCATCCGTCCATCAGCTTAGTGTTAAAATCACAGTGTAATAATTCACCTTAAAAAAGGCAGAGTTTCTGTTGAGACATCTTTCGTTTTCTTGTTTATGCTTCTGTCCTTTAGTCGTTTTAATAAGGAGACTCAGGGAACGTCCCCCCCCCCCCCCCCCCCCCCTGTGCGATGGCCGCCTTTTATTTCGGATTCAACAGGAAGAAAGGAAAATGAGTCGTCGGCGGGCCGCAGCGCAAGCCTTCCATCACCTCTCAGACATTTTTGGAGGGGTGGCTGGAAGGATGCGGTCGCCATGGCGACAGTGTGAGGAGGATGAAACCGCTCAGTGCAAAGTGATGAAGAGCAAGTCAGGTTGTCAGATGATGTGATTTCTCTCTCTCTCTCTCTCTCTCTCTCTCTCTCTCTGACCTCCTTCCTCTTGTCCGTACCTCCTGTTTCCCTCCCAGTGAACGCTTGTGTTTCTGAATCTCGTCATTTCATTATGTGTTTTCATTCTATTCCAAGCTGAAATGTGGCCCCCGTATGCGTTCCAGCGCCTGGTATTTCCTGGATGTACGTAAGACCCACCGTGTCCTGAATGAACATGTGTTTCTCTCCATTTACTGGACGTGCGCTCAAACTCTCAGGCCACTGAAAACCCGAACAAAGATGGTATTTAAATAATTTATTTTACATAACTCTCGGGTCATTTTGGTTTGTTAAAGTGTATTCTAATAATTCTCTTTTCTCTTGAGCCTTTTTAACTGATTGTACATCAGAGACAGAGAAGACAGAGAAGAGACATTGTACATGCCACTTTACTGTTTATATGTTTATAAGGTGTATAGATTTTAGATGTATAGATTTTTAAGTCTTTATATTGTTCTCCTAATATATTATTAAGCTGTGCACTGTGGGTCTGAGAGGACCGGAATTTCATCTGGGACTGTATGCCATGCATATCGGCACATTTGACAAATAAAGCTGACTTTGACTTTGACATTGATGTTTGAGATAATTAAATGTCTCTTTATTGGCGTCGTCAGGTCTCTGTGTTTGTTCCTCGGTCAACATTTTGCTATTTCTTTTCCAGTTTGAACACATCATGTGCTCAATCATTGTATTGTTGAAGTATTTTTGATTCTTCCTGGGGCCTTTGAGTGCTTACATTTCATCCACTTAGTTTGAAAGTTTATTGTTTTCAGTAGTTTTGCTCTTTCATCATGATTTCCCTTCATAGCTTTGGGGCTCATTTAGGTATTTCTCCACTTAATTCTTTGTTATTTCGGTTCCTTCTTGTCATTTGGTGTCTATATTTGCCTTTTAAATCTCTTTAAGGTCAAAATGAGAAGTGTTGATGTTGGTGTGTGTGTGTGTGTATTTGTGTGTGCGTGTGTGTGCTGTGTGTGTGCGTGTGTGATTACAGTAATTTTCCCACCATTTCGGTGACATTGAAATCTTGAAAAGAGTTGCCCGTGTCAGCCAAAGCTTATCTAACCAACCTTTATTTCGTGTCATGAGCAGGTCAGACAGAGAAAATGACGACAGACAGAGAACCACCGTTCATCTGCAGCTTGTTCCGCGTCGCCACTCTACAGCGCCCACCTTCAGGTCCCGGAGCCGTTCTCATCAGCTCCGGGACGATGGAACGGTTCCTCCCCTCCCTTCCCGCTCTGGCCCTGCTCAGCCTCTCGGCTTTGGCTAATCTGTGCACGAACATCTGGCCTCTGGGACACTAAGACGGGCCAACGGAGGGAGGGATACTTGATACAGATGTGGGAGGTCAAGGGGATCCAAAAGGACCACACCAACGTTTTGGGAGGTTTGTCCACCCGCTTTGGCACCTTTTTTAAACGACTAAATCCAACTGAAATTTCCTTTGGCGTCTCGGGGAGGGAAGAAACCACTGGAGCACATTTCTCTTTTTTTTCCCTTTTTTTTTTTGTGGCCACTTTGAGGCACAAATACATGAAATGATCACGTCAACCTCTGGTGGAGATTCATCGTACAGTGGTTATGAAATCTGAACGACACCGTAGAAAACAAAAGGAAGGGGGATTTTTAAAAAGTCCGCCATGTCGTTCGTCATCGTCAGCCTTTCTCACTCCATAATGATTTGGAATTCCCTTTAAAAAAATTTTTTTCAAATAAATCCAAAATGATTCAAGGGAACAAAATCCTCCTTTTTTTTTTTTTTTTTTTACAGTCTTGTACTTCTCCCCCTTTCAGAGCGAAAATAGAGCACTGCTATGATAAAACTCAAGGGACATTCAAAAAAAATGGCAAAGAGGACTAAACATTTTCAGCATGTTTCCATGGATACGGATATAATTTTCAAAACGTTTACATCGAAACACAAAACCTTCCCGAAACGATAACACAGAAACGCAATGCCTTTTTACCCGATATGTTGTATAAACCAGGCCTGGATCTGTCCGCCTTAATGACACAAACTCAATAAAACTTGTCTATTGTTTTTTTTCTTTTTTTAAATCACCACATTTTCCCCACATTAAAAGATATTTTGTACGTCAAAAGTACTTTAAAACCAAAACAAACAAAAACAGAAAACATTTGACTCATGTTTGAACAAGCAAGAGACGAGATAAAACAATTTTTTTTTTTTAAAGATACAGAACTTGCAGTTTTTCCATTAATTTAAAGTCAAAAAGTTGTCTCTTACATGGCAACCTTTGAGAAAAGTGGAAACAAAATCTTTGCCGTCAGATCTCCTGTTTAAAACACTGCTGAGATACTAAAGAACACCAAGAGACCTTTTTATTTTCACACCAACTTCCTTCGAACTTTTCCTCCACTTCCATCAACATTTTGAGTTAAAAACGCTAAACAACCACCTGACTTCAGATTTTTTTTTGGTCAAAAACAGAAACGAAGATTGTCTTTAACTCGGGATATTTCCTGTTTGATCCACTGTCGAAACATGAAATTACATCAGAGTATTCAGAAGATGAGTGTGTTTCGTGTTATACAATCAGTTTTACTGTAGGATTTCTAGTTTTTGTGAATCGGTTCTAATTCTGATCTTTTATCTGTGTCTATTTTTGTCAGCAGAATGCGTACGAATCGACAGCTGATTGGCTCAAAGAGTCTTTCTCGGTCTATTAGAATCCATTGGGACACTTCTGATTGGCTAACGTTGAAAGGAGGACCAATCAGAGGCGAGCACTGGCTCTAAATCGACACTCCAAACTTCTTTTGGAGGTGTGGGGGGGGAGGGGGGGGGGGGGGGGGGGGGTGGGGTGGTTGTTGTGGTCTGTGGTGCTGTTAAGCCAATCACAAAATCTAAATGAGGCGAAGTGGACCAAACCTGAAAAACCTTCATATCGTCCATTGAGTTGACACTGGTCCGGTGTGTGAACCTGAACACACCGCAGGTCTGCCCTTCTGTCTGGGGCGGGCTTGTTTTTCGGTTCCTGCCGGCGGCTGCAGGTTCAAACCCCGGGAGGAAGGGGTGGTGGTGGTGGGGGGGGGGGGGCTTGCTATAGTTCAGCGGGTCGATCAGAAGTAAGTGCAGTGATGCTTCACAGGAACACAAGAGTCATGCAGAGTAAAGACGGGAGTCCGTGGGCGAGTTCTGAGGAGACGAGGAGCTGTCGGAGAGGAGGGCGTTCGGGGGGGGGGGGCGGGCGGGCGGCGTCCCGCTGACTTCTCGCCCGCTCGGGTCCCGGGTCGTCTAGAAGCTGAGCACTGAAACGGGGAGGACAGTCACTCACAGCGGCAGGCCGGCAGGTTTTGGCCTTGTCCTGCGGGCAGCGCATGCAGGATGGTGAAGAGATCCGAAGGAGGAGGAGGAGGAGGAGGCGGAGGAGGAGGAGGTGCAGGAGGAGGTCGAGGGGAGCCTGTATTCATGGACCTGGGATCACTTACAGTCCACCTCCAGGATGGCTCTGACAGTCCGGGAGAGCTCCTTCGCTTCCTGAGCCAGTGTGGCCGCTGTCCACGGACCCTTCTTGTAGTGAGGGGGGAGGCCCTGAGGGGACGTCCCAACTTTAACGTCCCCGGAGCTGCCGAGACAGAGGAGGAGGAGGAGGAGGAGGAGGAGGAGGAGGAGGAGGAGTGAAGTCAGTAAAAAGAACAACTATAATATCTACAATGTGACAACATGATGACTGGGGTCCCATCTCTCACACCGATCTCACACCTCTTCTCCATCCATCCATCCATCCCAGGCAGCTGAGGCAGGCCGTCTCTCAATCGAAAGGTTGCAGGTTTGACTCCCTATCTATCCACACGTCAAAGTGTCCCTGAGCAAGAAACTGAACCCCTGAATTGCTCCCAGCAGACGGACTGAGCACTCTGCATGGCAGCCGTCACCATTGGTGTATGAATGTGTGTGTGAATGGGTGAATGTGATAAACAATATAAAGCTCTTCGGTCCTACTCAAGTGGCGGAAAAGCACAATATTGGTGAAATCCATTTAGCTATTTACCGTCCATCTCTTCAGTTTCTCTCGCGCCTCCTACATTGTTGCTGCCATAAACACTACAGGCTCTAGGGGGCGTCATAGAGCGTTCAGTCGGTGCCTGTCTCGATACTTCTGGGTCTGAAGCGGAGATCAGTTGGGTTGAAGCTTCGTTGAATTCAAGAATTTGTTTCATTTCATGTTTTTGAAATGTTCTACGATATGTGAGGGAGATGACCCCAGCGACTTCTCTGCTGATCGTACTCTTCGTATTCTGGAGCTGGCTGCCGTTTGAATAAAACGAGACATGTTTTTTGAAGTCTCAGAGGCTCTTGGTGTTCCTGCTTCCTCTTTATCACAGCACAATGGCTGACGGTTCTAATCCCAGGGACATTCAGGGGACCGACACTCATCATGAAGCCCTGAAAAGGAGCATTTATCCACACAAAGACACAACAGCGGCCCGGCTGAATGGACCGGCCGACTTTCCAGTGCGGCAGAGAAACTCAGGTGAATACAAAAGGAAAAGTGATGAGGAGCGGGGGGTCCCAGTGTTACGAAAGGAGGGCCACAGTGTCCCACTGACCTGTACTGAATCACAGAAGATGGTGAAAAAACAATGTGACCGATTGACCTGATTCTTTGAATTACACAAGAAACACGGAGGAAGAGGAGGAGGAGGAAGAGAAGGAGGAGGAGGTGGGTGTTCAGGGTTGATCGACATAAAGGAAAGATGAGAGCAGTCATGGCTGAAACGATGGAGACAGCGAAGGAAGGATGGAAGAAAAGAGTACAATAAAGGTCAGAATAAAGACAGCCGGGGTAAGAGGGACAGAATTTAAGGATGACGAAAAGAGGAACATAAAAGATAGAAAGGGAATGAAGGAATGAGTGACGAAGGGCAGGAAAAGATGAGACATAACTCTCAAATGACGGGATGAAAAAGTGGATTCACGCAGTTTAACGGAGGGTTGTTACATTATGGCGGCAAAGTCATCTTGAGATGAAACCACTTATCGGGAAGAGCATCCGAGGCACTGTATGTTTTTTTTTTTTTTTTCTCTTTCTGGCTGTTTACGTGACTGCTGAGGAGATGATTGAATGCTAACGGACAAACTGTGACAGTGGCGTTACGTGAGCCCCCAGCCTCACTGCAGGAGGCTATTACCGCCACATAACTGCTGTCTTACCTGGCTGAAAGTGGGCCAGAGAGGACCCCCGAGAGAGAGAGAGGGTGTGTGTGTGTGTGTGTGTGTGTGTGTGTGTATGTGTGTGTGTGTGTGTGTGTGTGTGGGTGTGTGTGTCCTGGGCTAATGAGTTCTGTTCTCCGCTGGATCACTCATTACCCCCGATACTCAAAGAGCAAAAGAGCAACACAAACTACAAAAAAACCAATAAACGAGGTCCACACACACACACACACACACACACACACACACACACACACACACACACACACACACACACACACACACACACACACACACACACACACACAGTGTACCTGTAGCTCTTTGTGGGTCCGTGGATCTCGAGCAGGAACTCTTGAACATTCTGCAGAAACAAAGTGTACATCATTTTGATTTTGATTTTTTTTTTTTTTATCTCTTGTTCTATTAATCTCATGTCCATTTCATGCAGAGCTGCAAGAACCGTCTTCACACTACTGCAGAAATCAGCTGTCCTATTTGTTTTTGTTTTTTTTAATTCACAGTTTTCATGTTGGAGAGTGAAAACCTACTGAAACATCTGATGCCACACATGAATGTGGGAAAAAGAAAACCTTCATTTGTGGCTCATCTGTCAATAAGGAGCAGTGTAGAATGGAGCAGGCTAAGTTCTGGGGTTTTTGCTTCTATTTCTTTTGGTTGTCCCTTATTTCAGACATGGCAGTCGAACGCAGCTCGGTGGGACTACTTCCTGCGTTGGAAGGATGCTTTTACCTCCACGAAGCTCAGCAGCTTCCCCGTTGACATCTCCAGACTCTTCCTGGCCGCTTCGCTCTTCCTCAGCTGACACTCCAGGACAGCCACCTTCTTCTTCACCTCCTCCAGATCCTCCTGCGGCTGCAAAACAGACAACAGACAACAGACTGTCTTCGTACTCTCTCTTTGGCCTCGCCATATTGCTGCTGTGATCATTTCTACCACCACTAGAGGGCGACGGTTCGAGGCAGATTAAAACCCGCCACACCGTCTGAAGCTCAGCCGAGTGGTTGCGTTTCGTTTTCGTCACCTTCGGCTGCTCGACCCTCTGAGTCTTCAGCTCCGCGATCTCGGCCTCCAGCAGGTGGATCACCTCCTCGTAGTCCATCTCCATCCCCCTCGCCTGCTTCTGCGCCTCCTCGGCCTGCTGGACGCGGCTCCTCAGGGCACGGCTCTCCTCACCACCCAGTTTCACCTCCTGACAGACGGAGGAGGAGGAGGAGGAGGAGGAGGAGGAGGGAGAGAGAGTGGGAGTGAAATAAAGCTTTCCAGCTGCTGACACAGACTTCTGAGCATTAGGCTCCGTTTATGTCACAACATTTTCAAGTGAAAACGGTGCTCAGAACACTGTGACTCCGTCGCCATAGAAACAGGAGGGGGGAAAGGACTCTGAAAGCTGTGTCACCCCAATGGTAATAACGACTTCGTCGTCGGTCCATACGACTGTCCATGTAATCGCACTGTTGTGTAAACAGGCCATCACTGTCCTCTCACTTGAGAATACTTTGATTTTTAGATTAAATTATACTAGATTAGATTAGATCAGACTTCACAGCAGCTTCACATTGCGCAATTAAGAAAGAAGTAAGAGACTTTTTTTGATTTTCCATCAAATCACATTGACCTGGAGCTGTAAAAACACGTGGACCCTTTAAAATGAGGCGAACATAGAATAGAAGAGAAGAGAATAGAATAGAAGTACTTTATCAATCCCAGAGGGAAATTCTTTTAAGCATTGCTCCACACAGAATAAATAGAAAGTAAAAAATCAAATAGGACAGGATAGAAATTAAATCATTTTAAATATAGACATCTACAAGGCTTCACATCGATAAAAACAAAAGCACAGAAGGGAACACAGTAAACACTCTTTACAGGGAGGAGTTATACAACAGGAAGGAAGGACATTTTAGCCATTTTATCTCTTTTATTTGTTTTAGTTTTAATCCCCCCCCCCACCAACCACCACCACCACCAAAAGGCTTTTAAAAAAGTATAAGTGAAAGTTAGAATTTCCATGCTGTCCTTAGGGGAAAGTGTTCATTTCCAGTCTATCTGCGTTCGGCGTGCGCGACCTTCCTGCTGAGTGTTACATAACGGAAACACAAAGCTGCAGCAGTGTGAGAGTGCTGCTGAGTGAAACCCCGCCGCAGCTCTCACGCTTCAGTAAAACGATCCTCGCAGGCCGAGGAGCTCCAGCAACCACAGCCAGCGGTGGGTTTAATCACCAGGAACATCTGACCCCCCCCCACCGCCTCTGTGGCATTGATCGCAACTCCACCCGGTGACCTCGTTTCCTCATGATCGACTGCGTGTCCGAACAACGACACCTTCATTTTTACATTAATTTAAGGTTCTTTGCCATCGTTTTTTTCTTCTTTCTGAATATGTCAAATAGCTCATTTGGTGCAAAAACCTACCCCCCTAAGTAACCTGCTATGAGTCAATTTCTGAATTCAAAAACGTTATTAACTTTAGCACGGCCCCTGAGCAGAGCGTTCCACATAAAGACAATTCTATTTTCTCTGACAGTGTCGCCTGGCAGCTCCGTGAGCCCGTTTCCTCTGCTTGTAAATATTAACACGCGCATGGAGCAGGAAATGAAGCCAACCTGGCAGCTTCAACACCCCTGCAGTGCAGTCATATGTGTGCGCGCGCACACACACACACACACACACACACACACACGGTGAGAACAGACCATCTGCTACCTTCACTATTCGTCGCAGGATTTTTTTAAATAAATATTCTGAAAATAACTCCCACGAAAAATCCCGCTTATTATACATTGTGAGGACCAGCAGCTAGTGAGCGGTCCCGCTACAAATAGCATCAGCATTAGCATCCACGCCAGCTGTGGTTAGCATTAGCAGCTTTTCCTCCAGGCCTGCGTGGACTCTGTAATGTTCGGAATAGTTTTCCACCGACGAGATTTGTGTTTGGTCTGATTCTGACTTTGATCGGAATAAGTTTATGTGGCTCAGTTGGTGTCAGTCGCAAGGTTGCAGGTTTGATTCCCCCAGTTCTACACACGGAAGTGTCCTTGAGCAGGACAGGGAGCGCCACATTGCTCCTAATGAATGGCAGCCGTCGCCACTGGAGTGTGGTACCGCTGAGGCGTTGGCAAAAAATGCCAACTTGCACTTTTGGACTCTAATATTGGAAATATTCCCAGCTAGTTTGAGTGTTTTTGTAAAAAAAAAAAAAAAGTCTGGTCCAGTTATGGATGGTGTCGGACTTTTCTTAATATCTAATTTTTTTTTGGTCTGACTTGGTCAATATTAGATTTATATGAATTCCATCACTTCATTGGACCAGGTTTGGATTCGACTGATTAATTATGAACCAGTCAATATTGCACCGGGCGAGTTGTGAGCGTTTTTTAATTTTTATTCGAGCTTTCTATTTTATTGAGGATCCACCTGGATCTGACCTGCGCTGTGTGACCGGGGTCCGCCAGGGCTCCGGTGATCTGAGACGGATCCCGCCGGTCCAGGTTCAAAGAGAGCCAGATTCAACTGCTTCCAAATTTGGCCATCGATTGTTTTATGCAACGGAGCGGGAGGCGACGGGCAGCGAGTGGACGCGGGAGAGGCCGAGACCCTTCAGGATGAATCACAACAGACGAACGGAGAGGAGGAAGACGAGCAGGAGGAACTATTTTCGAGCCGAAATCAAAGAGGCAGCGGAGGCGACACGATCCTCCCACACACACTCACACACACACACACACACACACATAGACACACAGTGTATGTTGAGGGCTCCATCTGCTGCTTTGTGATAAAAGCAGGATTTAGCTATGTTCTGCTCACTGAGCCTCAGTGTTGTCATATAATTTACATCATATTGTTTTTCACTCCTCCACTCGACTGTATGCTTGGTCTGGGCTCCGACATGCAGACGACTGTTCGACGGTGTGTTTCCAGATCCCGTCCAATCAACTGTATTTATTGCAGATTGACTCCAAGGGAGATCTAGAAACATCTGGAGGATGATCAGTGGACACATGTCTGTGAAAACATGTGGCGACATTTCCCACATAGTGGTCAAGGGGTGTCGTGTGTAGAATTTTGAGGTAAAAGATTAATTAAATCCATTTTGGAATGAAAAAAGTGAAGCGCACTGTATTTAATGACGTTTCATACCGTGATCTGATTACATAACGCCTGGTTGCATTTGAATTACAATTGCGTTGGCACCATTAATCCAACAATGTTTCAAGTGGGCGACGCGTCACTTTTGTGTTTCCGTTTCAGAAAAGTTTCACATGTAGACGTCGATGACTGCCAACTACTAAACTACTAAGACTATGGACTGGGAGTCAGGACACCCTGGAAGCCGCCATGATTGTCATTGTCCATGTGCTTGCGCACGTGCAGAACTATTTACTACTGTTGTCTCAAATGTTAGTATTACCTGAGTGACTTTGCTGAGCTGCTCCTCCATCTGATGGTGAACCCTCTGAGACTCCACCAGCTGCTCCTGGAGACCACACAGAGGGTCAGCGGGGTGACAATGGCATCACTTCCTGTACGATTCTGCGTGACTTCCTGTGTGTGACTACCTGCAGCCTCTTGATCTCCCTCAGCGCCTCGATGTGCTCTTTCCTCAGGCGCTCCATCTCCTCCAGGTCCTCCGAGTCGGACCGCGACGGCTGCAGACAGAACCGTTTCACATTCAGCTCTGATATTTCCACTTTTTTAAATTTCTTTTCACTTGACGTTGAAGCGTCAAGTCTTTGCCCTCAGAAGCTCTTTGTCTCCTTCTGGTGGTAGCAGAGAGTATGATCATAACAATATGGAGAGGAAAGAGTTTTTGATGTGTTTTTTTTTAAGTGCAAAATGATCAGCATTGAATTGACAGTCAGTGTGAAGCACATTTTGACAAAGCTAACAAGCATACTAACTACATCATTTTCTGCATTTCTGCCATTTCTGTGTAACGCTTCCAAAATGTTGCTGTGTAACCAGGAACCTTTTTACTTGAAATGTTGTGTAAACGGCACATTAGGCAAGCCAAAAAATAAAGGCGTCTCAGTGGTGAAAGAGGTATAAATGGCCCCTATAACCAAAAATTCTATATTAACAATAATAATAATAATAATAATAATAATAATAATGCTTATTGATTGAAAGATAACCGATGAATGTACCATCACAGTCTGATAGTTTATTGACTGTGGCCTGCGTGCGTCCCCGTGCATCAGGAGGACAGATGCGTCGATAATGGGGAGGCGAGGGGGGGGCGGGCGTGACAACCACGAGGCGGCGTTCACAATGTGTAGCTCGTAAACAACGAGTTACTGAGGTCTCTCTCATGAAGGAGTGGTTCAGCGACTCAGTGAGCAAATAGATCAAGATAGATCAATCTAAAATATTTGACTTCGAACTTCTTACTCTACTATTGGTTCAAGCAAATCTTTAATCAGCTACTACTGAACCTGGTTGTACTTTCTCAAGTGGGGTTTTCATTTCTTGATTAATTCATTCCATTGTCCAAAACTGTACAAATACTGAAAATATTGTAAAATCAAAAAGCAGGCCCTCTTTGAAGCAGCAGGTGGACGTACCCTCTGGTTGGTGGGCGACTCCAACAGACCGGACAGAAGGTCGGACGTGACGGTGGAGGTGGACTGAGGCCTGAACAGCTCCTGGATCACGCTCTCAAAGTCTGCCGACACAAGCACAATGCAAAACATCAGCAGGAGCAGGGAGTAGGGACCATCTTCCGTCGTCCTACCAATCTATAAAACAACCGTCCCACCAACAATAACGCAGCCGTCCAACCACCTCCCCAGCCATCCCAAGAGACGACCATCAACCAGACAATCATCCCACCATCGAACCATCAACCATCCCACCATATCATCAAACGTCCCAAAAGATCAAACAAACCGAGACAATCATCAACTTCCTCAGCCATCCCAGCAGACAACCATCAACTAGATAACCAATAGCTGTACAATCACAACCCATCTAACCCTGCAACCATACAATTATCAACCGGACAACCAAGAACCACGCAACCAGCTCACCATCTATTACAACAGACAACCATCAATCTGATAATCATACAGCCACCAACCATCCTACACCATACAATCAGCAATCACTAAATACCACACCAGAAGAACGTTTCCAAATGTATTTTCCCAGCATGCCCTGTTCTGAATCTGAATCATTTTTAAAAGAGAAATTACAACCAAACTGGTAGTAGTTGTTCAAAAAAAAAGGAGGGGGAAAGGATTTCACTCTGCCCTTACTGTACAGACAAAGACAAACTCAGCTGAGCGTCACCAACACGAAACACCTGAAGCTGGATTAGCCCCCCCCACCTGGGCCTGACGAGCCACTGTCACTCACCTGTGAGCGAGACCGTCCCTGAAGCGTCGGCGTGAAGTTTGGACCGGAGAGTCTGAATCTGAGACTCCGAGAGCTGCAGCCCGATCACAGCCAGAGCCTGCACACACACACACACACACACACACACACACACACACACACACACACACACACACACACACACACACACACACACAAATCAATACAAACACATACACACACAGTAGGGGGAGGACATTGGCTGTTTTGTTTCGTTCAGTTAGAAGCTTCTTTCCCAGACTGGAATTGAACCGACGCTCAGCTGATATCACGCTATTTTCACATCATCTTCCTCCGGGTGTCAGGCCACTGGCATCACAGCATGTCCCACCCTGACAGGAAGTATCGTTCAAGCTGGTAGTTGTTGTTGTTGTTGTTGTTGTTGTTGTTGTTCAGGAGTGCAATGTTTTTGTTTGTGTGTGAGAACAATCACTGACCTGCTCCAGCTTCTCCAGTCTGAGACGACGGCTGCTGCTGGGGGAGCGTTTAGTCCGACTGCCGTCTGCGCACACACACACACACACACACACACACACACACACACACACACACACACACACACACACACACACACACACACACACACACACACACACACACACACACACACACACACACACACACACACACACACACACACACACACACACACACACACACAAACACAGAGCTGCTGACTGCAGTCAAACTCACAAAAGTGACCGTTTGGACTGAAACCGTCGGCTGCAATCAGTCAAAGACAAAGTGAAGCGTGCAGCTGATTCTGTCAGATCCTCATCAGTGAGAATCGATCGGCGATCGACACGTACAACGGAATCAGAGCACCCGCAAAAACAACAACACAATACACACACATGGAAAAGACCTATAGTCACTCCAAACAAGCCCAGAGGTCAGAGAGGCAAGGTGGCTGAAGAGACACATGAAAGGACAAATATGTATCAACAAGAGACGACAGTCACTGCTTCAAAAAAGGATGACAGACAAAAATCAACAGAGACCTCTGAAGTCAAACAATTAAAAACATGAAAAACTTCACCGGAGACCAAACAGGAAGTGACGTCAGAGACGTCGCTGGTGTCGGGCTTGTTTTAGGTTCGTTTTGAGTCAAGTTTGGACAAACAGGCATGAATACATAAATAGAATTCAAAAGCAAACACAAAAACACAAACGAGAGGTCACAGGTACAAACCGGCGTGTGCGTCGAGGCCGCCGCCCTCCCCAGGTGAGGACACGGCTGTCTGATCTGTTCTGGCAGCACACACACGAACCTGACAGAAACAAATATAGCATGTTACTCAAGTGTGTGTGTGTGTGTGTGTGTGTGTGTCCGTGTATGTGTGTAGACTTTTCATGTTTGTTCACAAGCTCACAAAAAAAAACAAACCCACAAGCAACAGAAGACGGACACACAAACCTGCGTCACGCTGACCACCGGCAGCGTCTCGCTGACCGGGTTCCTGCTGGACGTGATCTTGGTGACCACGGCGGGCTGTGGCGGGGCGACCCCTGACCCCGGGGCTCTCGCCTGGGGGGCGATGGGACTGTGGGGGCCGCTGCTGGAGCTGGACGACGACCTCCGCCTGATGAAGGCGATCTCCACAGTGGGGTCCGGTCTGCAACACAGACCAGTCCGACCATCACTTCCTGAGTCGGAGTCAGACTCTGACGGACTCTGGCTCAAGGTGTCTTTGGTGGCGGGGGTTTTGTTGGACCTGAGTCTGGTGCGGGTCAGGATACTTCGCGCCTCCTCGTACGTCACTCCAATCAGAGACTCTTTGTTGATGGAGACCAGCTGATCCCCGACCTGCAGCCGGCCATCCTGCAACGGCACCACGACGCATAAATGTCAGCGTGAGGAGGAGGAGGAGGAGGAGGAGGAGGAGGAGGAGGAAGAGGCAAAGAAGATGAGTAGCGACCAAGTTACGAGTTACTTTCTTATAACAGCAACAAAGGCAGCAACTCCCCTATATTAATCATAACTACACCAAGATTTATTTGATCAAATAATCTATTACTTTTTAGTTACTTTGATCTGGCAGTAAATTACAGTATGTGTGTGTGTGTGTGTGTGTGTGTGTGTGCATGTTGACCTTCTGACAGTCTCCTCCAGGCACTACTTCCTGAATGAACACCATTGGTCCTTCGGCACGGTTGGCTCCGCCCTTGATGACGAGGCCCAGGCCCGTTCCCTTGGCAACGCAGATCAACTGAATACCGCTGTCACTGAGGAGAGACGAGGAGGCGAATCAAAACCTCTGTGCTCCTTCTACTTTTTCGGTAAAGTTTCGAGGAGGAGGGGGGTGTGGGGGGGTTGTGATTCCCCCTCGGCGTACCTGAAGGCGTGCGTGTTCGTGTGTGCGGCGTAGGCGGGGTTGGGGTTGAGGGCGGCGACGCCCTCTTTAGGGCTGAGGAGCTGAGGGCTCTCTGAGCGGGAGGAGGAGGAGGAGGAGGCGGTGTCCGTCAGCTTCCCTGGAAGAGAGAGAAGAAGAAGAAACCATTAATTAATTAATTAATTAATTAATTTCAGTGAAGTTTATTTCCATCAAAAAGCTTCTAAATATTTTTGGACATCGAGAAAGGAAGGGTGTTTATGGTTGTTTGCCTTTGGTAATATATTTATTAATGTCTGTTGGTGTTTACCTGGTTTCATGTGTTTGGGCTTGTTTTGTTTGTTATTGCATTATTGCTTGTTTATTTATTCATGTGTTCAAATGTCTGCATCCTTGTTCATTTGTTGGTTTCTCTATATGTTTGTGTTATCTATCTGTGTCTTGAGGTGTTTGTGTGCTCTTTCTTTTTTATTTGTTCATGCATGTGTTTATTCAGTCTTTGTTCATTTTCTGCCTGTGTCTTTCTATTTTGGTCGTTTATGTATTTATTTGATTGCTTGTGTGTTTGTTTATCTGTCTGTTTGTATGTTTATTCACGTTTAGGTGTTTGCTTTTTATTTGTTTATCTTTCAGTGTATTTTTTTTCTCTGTTTGCCAATTTGCTTGTTTGATCCTGTGTTTGTTCATCTGTCTCTCTGTTTGTTTGCCCCTCTGTCTGTCTGTCTGTTTGTTTGTTTGTTTGACCTGTGGAGGTCTGCGGCGGAGAGATTCGTCCTGATGCCACCACGTTGTTGGAGCCATATTTCTCCATCAGCTCGATGAACTCCCTCCTGAAGAAGAAACCAGAACCTCTCAGATGATTTAAATACTTAAATCAAGAAAAACCAAACAAACACGTTTTCAAATCGTCCATCTGTGACCACACTTTTATTTCTATATCTGGGATTAATAAAAACAATTTCATAATTTACTATTGGATTTCCTCCACATTCACAAGTCTGTTCCAAAAATCTGTCCCAACAGTCAGTGTGTATAATAAACATGCTGCCAGACTGGTTTCTATCAGCGTTTGTCTCCCTCGTGTGGTCGCAGAAGAACAACCAGGAACCTTTGATCCTTTAAACAGGATGTGGACTGAAATCAGGCCAGAGTTCCCATAAATACTCAACGATTAGGGATTACTATGTTACTCCTGTTACTATTCTTGTTGAGGAATCCATGTGCGTGGTTTTATTTGATTTCACGAAATGTTTCTTCTGATTGCTCTCGGTAATCTTCCTGATGTTTCTTTTAATGTTCCTGTTGATCCTTGTGATGTTCCTGGTGATGCTCTTACTGATATTTCTGATTTGTATCCTGATGGCCTTTCAGATTTTACCCATGTTCCTCCTGCTGATTCTCCTCCCGATGTCCCTGCACTGCACTGTGCTGTTCCTGATTTTCTTCCTGATGTTCTTCCTGCTGTTGCTGATTTTCCTCCTGAGACTCCTGAGGTTCCTCCTGATGTTCTTCCTATTGTTCCTCCTGATGTTCCTGATTTTCATCCTGAGGTTCCTCCTGATGTTCCTGGTTTTTTTCCTGCTGCTCCTCTTGCAGTTCCTTATTTTCTCTTATCTTCCTCCTGCTGTTTCTTCTGCTGTTCCTCCTGCAATTCCTGATTTTCTTCCTGGTGTTCCTGATTTTCTTCCTGCTATTCCTCCTGCTGTTCCTGATTTTCTTCCTTATGTTCCTCCTGCTGTTCCTGCTGTTCTTCCTGATATTCCTCCTGCTGTTCCTCATGCTATTCCTGATTATCTTCCTTATGTTCCTCCTGCTGTTCCTGCTGATGTTCCTGGTTTTCTTCCTGGTGTTCCTCTTGTGGTTCCTTATTTTCTCTTATTTTCCTCCTGCCCTTCCTTCTGCTGTTCCTCTTGCAATTCCTGATTTTCTTCCTGATGTTCCTGATTTTTTTCCTGCTATTCCTCCTGCTATTCCTGCTGTTCTTCCTGATGTTCCTCCTGCTGTTCCTCATGCTATTCCTGATTATCTTCCTTATGTTCCTCCTGCTGTTCCTGATTTTCTTCCTGATATTCCTCCTGATGTTCCTCCTGACGTTCCTGCTGCCGTCTGCTCGTCTGCAGCTCTGTTGTGGATCTCAGGGGTGGTGGACAGGCCGAGTCGTGTGCCCATTGTGTCAGGACATGTTCATCAGGCTGACGGGGAGAAGCCGCGGGGACAGCAGAGTGCCAGGTCGGCGTACCTCGCATGCCGTCACCTCAGGGTCCACGCCGAGGACAGACGAGACTCCTGACGGGCTAGGTTTCTGTCCTCTGACGGGAGGCCGGATTTTTAACCCCCGACTTCTCCGCCACACTGCTGAAGGCGATGACGTAAGAAGCTTAAAGGCTTCAAGTGATTCTCCTGAAATGACTGTGAAACATGTGAACACCTGCATCTGTGAGGCGTTTCTGAGGGCAGCAGGCGAGGCGGAAAACAGGAGGAAAATCCAGCAAAGTTTCTGATGCACAGCTGTTGTTTTTCTTCACGTCCCGGAACGACCTTCAGCAGTGAAAGAACTGCCGCTACCGTGAGTCTGACGAGCGTGTGCACACCGAAACATCATTATCAGTATTACTCATGTTTATTCCACTCCAGCTTTCTCTTCTGTATCCAGCCCAACTATATGAAGTGGATGAATGTTCCAGAGTCTCATGCTCTATAATTGTTGTGTATTGTGCTGAATGTCCCTGTAACAGTGGACTCTGTGGTCCCTCACTCCAACTTCTGTTTTGCAACTTCTTTCATGGACACAACTTCCTTTCCACATTCAGAAAGTGTGTACATTTGGACATTTTCCTTGTCTTTCATCCAGTCTGAGTCTCACAGTGATCGGGACCAGGTTTTAAACCAGGACTGCAAAATCAGGCCGAAAACTGGGACTGAAATTAAGCCTGAAACCAGGTCTGAGACCAGATCTGAGACAAGAATTGAAACCAGATTTGAAATCAGAGTAAGACCAGATTTGAGCAGAGATTAAGTTTGAGACCGGTTCTGATACAAAATCTGACACCAGATTTGAAGCCAGGTCCCCTGCTGTCAGATCTTCTATGTCCATGTCTTTATTTACGTTATTGCCCACACCCTTGTCATTTTCAGAAACATCACCGTGTCTTTAATAGGACTATATGTCTATATGCAGATGATACTAAGCTCTTGATCAGAAGGAAACATTCAAAACAAACACAACAGAAATGTAACGATGTCTTGTGAGCGGGGCGGGAGCAAGTGTCTCAAAAAAAAATCACTGAAAACAATGGAAAATGAGCCGAGTCATCAGTCATGTTAAAGTTAGAAACACACACTGACTGAATTATTGTCCCGAGAAGTCGTAAAGGGAACAGAAGAGTCAGAAAAAAAGCCAGAGATGATTAAACGATACCTGGATTCGTCATCTCTGGCGATCAGCAGTGACATGTGATTAGAGAGCGAAGACATCCTCAGGATCTCCACCGCCCTGAAACACACATGAACACAGGACGCTGCAGGAGTAGTTTACTTTGTATTATGTATATGATGTACTTTTTACACTGAATTATTGCTCAAAATGTATCAACAAAAATAAGAAAGTAAAGCTTAGAAACATGCAGTCATTAACAAAGGCGTATTTTAACAAGCGTCCTAATAAAAGTTAGGGAAAGGAACTTTTTAATAATTCTCTTAATCTATTTTACACATTGTATTCATTGCTGCAGTAATGTTCACTACAGCCAACAGAGGGCGCCCCCCCCCCATAACTTGTGGCTTGGATAGGTGCAGTTGGTCCTGTTAGCTACGTGTCTGTGGCTCAACCTGCCTGGACTGCTGGAACCTATTCAGATGTTTGGTTTCTGAGCTGTCAGCACAGATGACATTGAGGCAGAGCGCACTCACCTCTCATTCGTCACCCCCATCAGACTGATGTTATTGACATCTAAAATCAGGTCACCTGACTTAAGCCGACCTGGAAGAGCGAGAGAGAGAGAGGCATGGGGGGGTGGGGCAGGGGTGAGGTGAGATAATAACAATAACAAGGACAATCTGTCCGCATCCTCTCAGTGGAAAAGTGAACTCACCGTCCAGCGCTGCCAACCCACCGACGATCACCCGCTTTATGTAGATGCCGAACTCTTCCCCCGTCAGCTCTCTGTAGCCTCCGATTATTTTCACGCCTGGAAACAAACACAAGAAACAGATGCTCAGAGCTTCACATGTGGAGGAAGGAGCTTCTGCATGAAGCCTAGGGGAGGGCGGGTGGGGTGGGGGGGCTCACCCAGTCCCTTCCTGCAGTCGCTGAACTCCAGCCGGTGGACGGCTCGGCTGATCCCGTGTGGGCCCATGATGGTCCTGCCAGGCAGAGAGCAAACACAACAGGTTCACCAGCATGTCGGCATCCTGCCTCCCGCTCGCTCCCCAAAGCTGCGCAAAATAATCAAATCATCGCCGGATTTTGTCATTGTCTCCCTCCCTCACCCGCCACCCAGCCACATCCGACCAATCGGAGCCTCCCTCCCGCCCTCCCTCCCTCCCCGGTGAACGCCTGAGCCACGCGGTGTCCTGGATGTCAGCAACAGACACAAACAATGACTCAAAATAATGGAAGGAACATGACAAAGCAGTTCTTTAAATCCTCGGCGGGGTGGAGAGGTGGTGGAGGGGGGGGTGTTGCTGGCAGCCGGCGGTGTGTCAGCGGGGGAGATTTATGTGTGAGGAGTTTCAGATTAAAGCTGCAGAGGCTCCTCAGCGGATGCGAACATGATCCCGAGGCTCAGCTCAGCTCGGCTCACGTCGCTTTCAGAGTCTTTACCCAAGAGATTGAGAAACAACGTCCAGAACAACACAAGTCGCTGGGGGTTGGGGTGGGGGGGCAACCGAACGTGAACTTGTAGGGACAAACTTCACCTACAAGAGCCAGAAGGGCACAGTTACGTCTCCCCCTACTGGACATTAGAATGATGACAGCAGCAATGGAGAACGGTGGAGACTCACATCGGAGCCGACAGGGAGTTCATTCTGCTGCCTCCTGTTGGCCAATGAAAATTTCACATCACTGAATTATACCAACAGTATTTCAGCATAAATGAGAAAATTACAGGGACTGACTTGTGACTTCTCATTCCATCCATAAACACTCATTAACTCGGTCTCCGGCTCATTGATATGAGCTAATAGGGCCCATACTAAAGATGTATGTTGTCTTCTAACGGTTGTGGTATTTATAGCAAGAGTAATGGAAATAAAGCTATAAATATGAGAAAGTGACAAAAACTGACGAAATGGGAAAATTTCAGATATTATGTTTTCAAATAATTCTGCTGCAGGCCAGTAAAGTGTCAATATGTTTTGCCGTATTTTACTAGTAAATGACAATTTTACAGAACCCGACTCATCCTTTCCGAATTATTAAACACAAATACACTTAAAAAATATATTCAGTAGTGGTGATATAGATTACAAAGTATTAACTGCAGTTCTTGCCCTCTAGTGGTCGTAATAATGATGACATTTGCAATGTAGAAAAACGGGATTGTGTTAAAAGAGGGAGAAAGTGTTCAGTATTTCACTGCTATATGATAGTTTTACAGACTCTTTATTGCTTTGCACTATTGCACATACATATAAATTAAAACTGTTTATTTGAAGAAGTTTAATCGGCGAGTATGGGACAAATCTAGTATATGACACACTCCAGTGGGGAGACCGGAAATAAACCTGAAATTCTGATAATGGTTATGATTGTTCTGGTGATAAATTAGATAAACAGATGAATTAGTTTTATCCTCATTAGTTTAATTAGACAATAAAACTAGAAGACAGTCAGACTGAGTTCAACCGGTTTGGAGGATTTAGATTAACGAGTGTTTGACATATTGACACACAGACCAGAAAGCTTCAGACCTCGTCACGCCTCATCTGACCAGCGACCCCTCAGTCCTATATATACACGCAGTTTGACCAGATTAACTCTGGTAATCGGTCCCACCAACCAAAGAGCTTCATCTATGAACGAAACAAGCGCTCCTCGCAGGGGTAGCGCCTCCTTCAGTACCACAAACGGCGAAGCCGACCAGCCGGGACACGAGGGAACAATTAAACTGATCACCTAATACCCGCTAATCTGCTCCACCTGCCACTCGCTATTACGGTGACACGCAGGCAGGTTCACGCCACAAAGGAACAACAACAAAAAAATAATAATTAAGCTCTGGCCAAAAACCTCACTCATGAAAAAATAGAAGAAAAATAAAAATAAACACACGAAGGTTAAAAAAAACAACAACTGCAAATAACTACAACAAACACACAAAGCAAAGAAATACCTACAAACAAACAAACAAACAAAATGAATGCAAAATTATACAGCCAATCTATAAACAAACAAACAGAAATACAACAAACACATACTGTAAACTTAACCAGCTTAGAACGTCATAAACCAACCAACCACACACACACACACACACGCACACACACACAGACAAACACACACGCACGCATGCACGCATGCACAAACAGCAGACCAAATAAACCGACAAACCTCACAAACAGACATAATCAAATAAACAACAGACACACAAACTATCCAAAACCAAAAATTAAACCTCACACAAAATAAACCCACACAAAGCAAAGAAACCAAAAAAACACAGAAAACACACAAGGAAATCAATAAACCAACTGACCAACACCCCAAACAAAGATACAACAAAACAAAACAAAACAAAACAAAACAAAACAAAACAAAACAAAACAAAACAAAACAAAACAAAATAAAACAAAACAAAACAAACAGCACATATCATAAACCAACCAACCAACCAACATGGCAAATAAATGAACACAAAAAACAAATAAAGAGCTAAACAAACAAGTTTAAAAAACAAACAAAACAACAATCAACGAACTAAATTAAAAAAGGACTAAAGAGTTGGGAACCTTCAGCCTGGGTCCATGTCTTCATTGTTTTTGGTCCATTTTAAGTCAATTGTGTAGCTTTAGTTTATCTTTGTCGACTCTTTAAAGCTCTTATTGTTCAGAATAAACCGAACCCAGGAGATGAAAAGGAATTAATCTGGACACAAAATTAGTTTTCTTGAAAGTGAAGTGGGTTAGCCTTGAAGCTCACACGGGTTCGGCGCTGCAGAGGAAGCTGCTCAGATACTGTATATCAGAGCAGTGGACTCTTAGAGAAACGGACTCTTGGAGAAACGGACTCTTAGAGCATTGGACTCTTAGAGAAACGGACTCTTAGAGAAACGAACTCTCAGAGAAACGGAATCTAAGAGCATTGGACTCTTAGAGAAACGGACTCTTAGTGCATCGGACTCTTAGAGAAACAGACTCTTAGAGAAACGGACTCTTAGAGAAACGTACTCTTAGAGAAACGGACTCGTACAGCCGAAGCTGAAAGTGAAACCCTGGCGTGTAAAAGTGCATGACAACGATCCACCTCGTTACGTGAGTCCCTGACGTTTTACACTGGATGTCTGTGACTCAGTGGGAGGCTGAAGCTGCTGCAGCCTCTCGTCTCTTCGTCATCGCTACCAAACATCTGCCGCTCCCGCCTCGTTTGGGGCCGACACTCCGACATACGGCAAACAGACAGGAGGAGATTAAATATGCGAGCAGCAGGCGGTAATCCTCAGCGCGCACAGCTCTCTGCATTTTAACACTAAATTACCCAGCAGGCTCCTCGTTTCGCTCTGTTTATCGCAAGACGAGGACACTTCAGAGCATTTCGAAGGGACGACTGGATGAAACCGAACACAGACGAGCCGTCAGCTTCAAACTGTTTCAGCTTAAGCGTCACATTTTCTCTTCTTTTTTTCAACATAAATATATTTCTGGCCTGAGCTCTAAAAGCTTCTATTTTAAATCAAATATTTTCATTTTGAAATCACGATTATATTACTTCAACCAAAAAAAGCTGCTAATTTAAAATTAGAAATAGAATTTTGATGTAGTAATGTAAAATGTTTGTTTCAGCACCAAATGTGCTTCTTTTAGGGTAAACATTTTTATTTTAATGAAAGATTAAAAGTTTGAAAGTTAGAAGATTGAAAGTTATATTGTTCATTAGTTAGATTTGTTTTTTTTCTGATTGAAACATTTCTCTTTTCACCTTTAATTATTTCTGTAGTATCATCAAAATGTTCCTGATTGACCATCACATTTTTAAGGCAATAAAATTGCACCGTTTTTGTCTATTTGATGACATTTTCATGTTGGTCCATGAGTGGGTGCTGTTGGTTGGTTTCTTGATAAAACCATGTACAGATTTTTTTTGAAATGCTATAAACATTAAAAATGGTGAGTATCATGGGTAGTACATTCGTAGAGCGTTATCATCGGGCTCGTTGAGGCTTTTGGCCAAAGTAAAGTCTTATCTTTCCCACAACAACAACTTTGGGGGATTCATACATGCCTTAATCAGGTCTCGGCTGAACGACTGCGACTCCCTGTCTTGATCTCATGTCTCTTCATCGGCTGCAGTTTTTCACTCCACTGGCTTCAGAATTGTTATTTCTTTAAAGATTTCATTACTTGTATTTTAAGGCGTTTAGTGGGTTCCTATTTACCAGAGGTCTTACATGTCCATGCTCCAGTTTCATCGCTGATCAGATGGTCCTTGAAGTTTCGAGATCCCGACTCAGAAATTCGAGACGACCGTGGCCTTTTCCGTGGCTGAGCCCCATCTGCGGAACGACTTACCTGTTGAACTGGAATTGCTCAGTCTCTTGATACCTTGGAGAAAGACTTTTCTGGCTGACCTCAAACAGTTCAGGGATTCTGGGAGGCTTTTCAGGAGGCGTCTTGGAAGCTCTACTCTGCAATTGAGGGCATCCACTTATCTGGAAGGAGGTATCAACAGGAGGTAGAGGGAGAGCTTTGATTCGGTCCCTGAGTCCGTATACTCTGTGCTAGGTCAGACTGGTTCCTCCAAGGAGGACCCCCCACCCCACCCCAGAAATTCAGAGATGAAGATTACCTCCTCCAAGTCTGAGTCCAGGGTTCTCTCCGGGAAATGATGTCATAAACTCTTCAGATAGGGGGAGAACCTCCCTAGTTAGAGAAGTTCAGGCATCTAAAGTTCTTCTCCAGAGTGATCGAGGGGAATCCTTGTAGAGACAGTCAGTCTACTGGTTCGTTGTGGTGAAGAGGAGCTGAATCAAACCTCGCTGTTTATGGATCAGTCAGCATCTCCAACCTCACCTGTGCTCCTGAACTCTTTATGAACTTTGTCAATTCTGATTGGGTTTTTTTGCACACCAGACCCAGGCCTCTATCACACGCAATGCCATATGTGTCGCGTGTCTTTCAATACGACCACTGTTTGAACGGTCAAGTCACATGAGTGCGATTTCCACCTCATTGACGTAAGACCGACTCGACGAATCTGCACCGGCACCGCCAAAATGTGTGAGGAACAAAATGGAAGACAAGGACATGGGAGGCACAGGTGGCGGAATCAAGCTTGGAGAAAATCGCAAAGCTTTGTGTCAATGAATCTCCATCCATATTTGGGTACCTGGCGTGGCGCCTCACCTTCTTCTGCTCATGCAGGTAGCTTTGGGGTCGAATAATGTTCACGCTGCAGCCTGATGGAGGTCACATTTGAAATGCCATGTGAGCGATCACGCAAATAAATCGATTATCAGCGAGAAATCTAAATTGAGCGTCAAGACCTACAGCGTGAACTACAGGTGGAGCTGCTGCTCCTCCACACTGAGGAGCTTCATCTGATCAGGACCCCACCTGAGGGTACTCTGACTCTGAGGAGACCCCGAGGTGGATCAGAGATTCTTTCTCCAGTTTGGTCAGAGAGCAGGTCGGAGTCAAACCAGAAGACCTGGAGGAAGCTAGAAGAGTCGGAGTAGAGTATCATGGTTTTGATGGACATACTTTATCCTCAAAGAGATTGCCATATATACATTTTTGCTTAATTGTCTTTTGTTTTTGGTCTAAAAGTTTTAAGTTAAAGCTTTTTTTCTTACTGTTTGTAACATTGTTACGTAGCTACCGTTTGGTCGGACATTTTGCTGGGTCAAGATTGTTGTTATTTTCCTTTTTACACTCCTCTGTGTGTGACCCAGAACTGAGCTCACACACACACACACACACACACACACACACACACACACACACACACACACACACACACACACACACACACACACACACACACACACACACGCACACTGCAAGTGGACTTAAACTCGGAGGCATCTGTCACCGAGCAGCCTGTAAACCTGCTTCGGCTCCGAGTCTGAAACCAGCATGTAAGAAGAGAGAGAGCAGGGAAAGACAGAAATGGAAGGAAGGAAGGAAGGAAGGAAGGAAGGAAGGAAGGAAGGAAGGGGAATCGAGCTCACCAGTAGAGGAGCGACAGCCCATCGAGGCGCTGAGCATCATGAGGGAGGAAAGGCATCGTACGTCCGTCTGACACTAAAAAAACATCCTCACACACACATTTCCACACACACGCGCTGAAAAACTAAGATCCCATGTGAGGCGGGAGGCGGGAGGTTCACTGGAGGAGACGGCAGGTCGCTGTGTGTGTCGGTGCGCGTGTTGGTATTTGCATGTGTGTGTGGGCAAGCGTGTGTGCGTGTGTGTGTGTGTCCGTCCGCGGAGAGAGAAGAGGGATGGAAATCCGCCTCGACAGGGAGAGACACGCTTACCTTTCAGCACTAATCCATGCTGATACCCGTCAGTCACACACACACACACACACACACACACACACACACACACACACACACACACACACACACACACACACACACACACACACACACACACACACACACACACACACACACACACACACACACACACACACACACACACACACACACACACAGCTACAGTTATATATTTGTGTTCAAAATAGAAGAAATCAGGTTTGATCCAGACGAGCCGAGAGATCCGGATTGATCAGGTCATGTCAACGGAAGGCAAGGCGAGGCAAGGCAAATGTATTTATAGAGCGCCATTCAAATACAGGGCAATTCACAGTGTTTTACAAAGAAATTAAAGAAGTTAAAGAAATACGGAGAAACTTTACAAAGACAAAAGAAATACATCAAAGATTTGAAAGAAATGAAAGAGGTATATTAAAATTAAAAAAAACATTCTTTACCAGGAGCATAAACCAGCCAGAGGACTATCAGGAGGTGAACTTCCTGTGCGATGACCTTTTACCCTTTTTGGGACTCCAGTCAAAGCAGAAGATAGACGTCTCTGTTGGGGTACAACGAAAATAAAACCCTGTAATTAATACTTGGAATTTTGTTTCTTTCATTAAGTACAAAGGGTAAAATTGTGTGTTGAATACCTACCTTGTCTGGCACTTTTACGATTAAATTATAATTGTCACAAAAGTGAATATTTTAATTTGGAAAACACTCTCAGTGGTTGTGGTCGGCTCAGGGGATTTAAAAACAGCACAAGTATAAATAAGGTAAGAGATTTATTAAGACATGTTTAATAAAGTAAATTAAATCTATTGTTTATTTGAAAGCCTGTGCAAATATGAATGTTTAAAGCCTTTAAGAACCATCTTTCCACCGTTCAGTTCAGGGGTGTGAAACTTTTACAACCTCAAGAGTCATTTTCACAAATTTTACACCAAATACGTCTGGATCCTCAAAATATATAAATCATCAGAAATTAAAGAAAAACTTCGCTGGATATACAACAACTGAACTCGTATCCGTGATGTGTCATAGGTACAATTCAGATAGAATTTATTAAATGTTTAGCTTTTTCAGAATTTTATTTCTGTCATTTTTACTGTTTAATTGTCATGGACTTTCCTGTTTAGCCATTTTATGCATCTTGGCTATTTATAGCTATGTAGCTATTTATAACCACTGAGTGTTCTTTAATGGTTAGAACTGTTTTACCTATATTAGCAATTTTTCCCTATTTTTTTTCCTTCATTTTCCTTCATTCTCCTTTTCTTTCCCCATTATTTCTCTCGTTGTATTTATCAGTTTCTAAATAACCGAGAGCTCTTCTTTTGACACTGAAACTACCATTTTCAGGGCCAATGAATCCAATGTTCTTGCAAATACTACTAATTTCATAATACAAGTTGTTCATTAGGCATTAAAGATAAATACATTTGGAGTATTGTAAAACCTTGAAAAACACAAAAAAGGTCCATCAAAAAAATTTGTGGTTGAATCGAACTTATTTATTTTGATACCTTTGGATTCTTTGGCCCTGAAAATGCTGTTAAAATAAAAGCTCTGGGTTATTTAGAAGCTGGATTATTGATGAAATATTTATTTTTTAACAGAAGCTATTTTGTCAAATCCACGATGTCGATATCAGGGCAAGTGGAAACACTGTTTTTCTGATTCATTATAGAATAAAGTTGTCAAAAATGTGTCGTGTTGATACTCTTCAAAACTCACTGACTCACTGCTGCCACCCAGTGCTCACAAGTAGCGTCCCTTAAATTTCTACTCGGTGCTTATCGTCTGCAGAATCTCTCAACTTTCACCGAATTCATTCATAACTGTAAGACATTGTCGTCTGTTTTCATGTCACTGTGACTGGGAGAAGTTTTAAAACAATGAGTCAAACAAGTCACTCTAATACGTTACGTAACGCAAACTGTCCCAGGGTTTCCAAACTTCACATTTTGTCCACAGGAAAGTGGTGTTGTAATATTTGTGAGTCGATCACAGTTCGTCCTGCATGGTGACACATCGAGCATGAACGTCACACGTAAGACATCCGTGCTTGACCAAGAAAACCACAAAAATACTCAGATTCGGACATGATCAGTCCCAGACGAATAGGATAGCAGAGTGTCAAAGGGCCAGATTCTCCTTAAAATGTACGTTTGTGAAGAGATTTCGGGCCTCCCCTGGTTGCTTCATTCATCTTCTGTGTCTCTGAAAAAACTCAGCTTTGTGAAACGTCTTGTGAAATGCGTTTTCGTCACGTGCCTCTCGCTCTGAGCGGCGGCGACGTAACAGTTCCACAGGTTATAAGTGAGAAAACAGAAATCCCCAGATTTCCTCCTGCCGGTGTCAGATCATCGTCTCAACATTTTGATCTCCAATCAGGTTTGTAAAACAACATTTATACTTGTTTAAAACTCCCTCCAGCATTAAGTGAAGTGAATGTTTACCTTTACCTTATGTAGAGTGTAGAGTTTTTTTTCTGTTGTTATTTAAGTATTTATTCAACTGTTTGAGTGAATGAAGTAGAAAAAAAATCATATGTTTAGGCTTTCTAAAACTTTCATCGTTTTTTTTAGTCTGACCCTCTCAAAGGACGAAATGCTCTTGGAGTCGAACCTCACTGTGACCTTTAACCTCAGCACGGTGGCCCCCGGTGGGGGCGGGGGCGGAGGCTGCCCCCCAGTTGGCATCCAGCTGGAAGGCGTGGTCCTGCCCCCGGTGCTGACGGTGGACGTGGTCCTGGGGCTGCTGGGGAACATCCTGGCTCTGTGGATCTTCTGCTGTAAGCTGCCCAGCTGGAACCCCAACAGCCTGCTGCTCTTCCAGCTGGTCGTCGCCGACTTCCTGGCGCTGCTCAGCCTGCCGCTGAGGATCCACGCCCTGATCGCCCGACACTGGGTGTTCGGAGACGCCATGTGCCGCCTCAACCTCTTCCTCATGTTCACCAACCGCTCCGCCAGCATCGCGCTCATGACCGTGGTGGCCATCTACCGCTACTTCAAGGTGACGCCTCCGGGCTTCTTTCGGGAACGAGAAAACGCCGCTAATGTAGAAGTACAATTAGAACAATGAGCGACGTTTCCTCCCTCCCAGTCCAGATCCTCCTGGGACTTAGTAGTTTTATGATCGACAGTCAATGTGATAACAATCCAACTGAAAGTCTGTGGTCTGTGTACTATAATGTTTGTAGCATTGTTCCCTGCACACGTGTGGGGTTTCATTTACAAAAACAAACAGCTCCCTCTAGTGGCCCTAGAATATAATTACTTTTTTTTTTTTTTTTTAAAGGGGGGGGGGGTTGAAAAGTAGTTGTTTGAAGCAATGAAGCGCTTCCTTCGCTCATGTAGAAATGTTAAAATCAAGACGGGTGAGGATCTCTGACGAGGGGACGAGATTTAGCAGGTGAACTGGGGCGCCAAGTACCGAAATGCTTCAATGGGTTTTTTTTTTTGTTTCATTCCTTTGTGAGGCACTTTGAGTTGCCTCGTGTCTGATTGGTGCTCGATAAACACATTTGCCTTGCCTTACGTGCTATCGATATCGTTTTTCAGAATGTTGCCAAACGAGAACCGATCCGTTTTGAAACACCGCGTCGTCAAAGTGGCCCCTAACTTGTTTGGACCCTCTGGTCTCCTTGCAGGTCGTCCATCCCCACCACCGCTTTAACCGCATGACCAAGCGTCAGGCCGGTTGGGTGTCGGCGGGGGTGTGGCTGCTGGTGGTGGCTCCCCGGGTGCCCATGTTGGCCTACAGCCACATAAAAGGCAGCGGCAACAGTACGCAGTGCTTCTTCTTCACCTCCTACAAAGAGGGCTCCCGCGCCCTCCTGGTGCTGGTGGCCATGCACCGCATCCTCACCGTGCTGGAGTTCGTGTTCCCGTTCGCCCTGCTGCTCTTCTGCTCGCTGCGGATCGCCGGGTTCCTGCGCGGCCGGCAGCTGGGGAAGCCCGACAAGGTGCGCAAGGCCATCCGCGTGTGCGTGGTCATCATCGCCGTGTTCCTGGTGTGCTTCCTGCCCACCACCGTCACCACCGTCGGGCTGTGGGCCGTCCGCTCCTTCCGCCCGTGGGACTGCGCCGCCTTCTACACCTTCACCCAGCTCACCATCGTGTCGTTCGGGCTGAACTTCCTGAACTCGGCGCTGGACCCGCTGGTCTACGTCTTCTCCAGCTCCATGTTCAGGAGGGCTCTGGTGTCCTCGCTGCCCAGCTGCCTGCGCTGCCATCAGGAGGACGCCGCCGCCGCCGCCGCCGCAGAGACATCGGGGACTCAGTCCACCAGCGAGCAGGAGCTGAAGTCCATGAGGGCAGAGCAGGGGAGCGAGGCGCGATGATCCACTGCTTCACCGCCACACAGCATTAAAAACACGAAACGATATGTCAAATGTGAATAAAAGGTCAATGTTTTACTTGAAGTAGAATCAGTTGATTCTTCCATAGACTTTTGTTTATCAATAAATTGAAATGAATTGTTCTGTATGTACACATGTGCGCGTGTATTTCTATTACTATTATTGTATTTATTTTTCTTGTTTTGTTGAATTAAAAACCAATTCATATTTGTTTTAGGTTTAGAGATTTCTTTACTTTCTGTTCACTTCTTCCATTATTTCGCCAATAATTCTATTTCATTCATATGTGTGATTGTATTTTGTTTGGAAAAAAACCCCAATAAACAAAGAACTATTCATGATATCTATTCAGTCATCAATAGTGGGTGGGGAAAGTTTAAGCCATTTATTTTTACTACCTAACTTATTTACAGAATTTACAAGAACTTGTCTTCAGTGTTACTCCATCCAACAAAAGCTATATCACTTAAATATATGTTGTTGCATCAGAATGGGATGTTGGGTGTCGATGTCTGGATTTCATGCCAATAAGGAATATAAAGTAGGCAGATCCACAAATTGTGGTGAGGATTGGCTTCCTTCCATCACTTGTGAGCACATTTATTTTTATTGCAACTTTTTGGGAATATTTTTGATATGTAAAAGAATTCTAATTGTTACTGGAAATATTTTTGATGAGACCTTTATTGGTGAGCCAAGGGGGAAACGAGGGGGATCTCAGTAATGCGGGGCTGCCTGTTCAGCAGGTTTGTGGGTGGTGTGCACCATCTTGTGGTTTTCCGGGTAACAACAATCGCCCGTCTGTATTTATCCTGTCATCAGCAAAGGGGGAATCACAATTACCAAGACAGTAGTCCTTTAGGTAGACCCATTAAGCAGACCATTTATTAAAGTCAGGATGTCAACAAGTCGCCAGTTCTCAATCGCAAAACCAAAAAGGCAGAAAACTGCCGAGTCATTACAGATCAAACATGAAATAGGAAGAGTCAGAACACCAGAATGAAAGCAATGGAATGAAAATTCAAACCAAAAAATTTAAGAGTGTGTCTGTCCTCATAACGTTGGGTCTGTTTCGGGACTTTGAGACGTAGCTGTCGACACACACCTCAAACTGTTTTCTCCTGGCCGTAGCAGTCGGTGACCAGGACGCCGTCTCTGTAGTGGGAGATGGTGGCTCCTCCCAGGTCCTTCTTGTCCGTGGCGGTGATCAGGAAGCGGACGTTGCTTCCTTCTCCCGTAGCTTTGATGAGATCTCGAAACTCTTTGGCCTTTCTTCTCATTGTGGTGACCACCTCATCGGAGAAGTACCAGAGTTTTGCATTAACTGGGGCGGAAGCCTGGGTCTTGTTGCTTGACCATTCGTAAATCACCTTGGATAGTGCCTGGAGAAAAGGGTCAGGAGTTCCCAGGGAGGTGAAGACGAAGCAGAAGACCTCCTCCGCTTGTGGATCCAGAACCTCTCTGTCCAGCTCCGACTGATCCGAGACCAACTTCACCGCGCCCACGATGTCCAGGCAGCTCCGCACCACGTTCACTTCTCTCGTCACGTGGGTCATCAACGTGGTCAGGGTCCGGTGGCCGAAGAACGAGCTTTCCATTTTCTGAAGGATAGTTATAATTTGTCGCTCCTCTGATTTACCTCTCCTAATGTCCTTCAGCTCCCTGGCTACCACATTTTGCAGGTCAACTCTGAATTCCTTGCAGAGAGACTCCAACTCCCCCAGCTTATTCTGCATCTGAGGAAAGGCGAGGACCACGCGCTCCTCCAGGAGACTCCTGCATCCCATCAGCACATCGTTCAGGCACTGCAGAGCTTTACTCATTGGTCTCAGATAAACACATCTGCTCTCCATATTGACCCAAGGAGCAGTTACATCAAACCTCCTCAGGGGCGTCAACCAGATCTTCATTGGGACACCGTCTCCTCCTTGTTGACTCAGAAGTTTTGGAAGAAGTGCATACGTATTCACTGCGTCTTCAAAAGTCACAGGGAAGCTCTGAAGAATGAAGTCACCGTAGAATTTGCAGGTGAACTTGTCAGTGACCTGTTTTTCCTGGTCGGTCAGCCTGATGTCCACCTTCTCGTCCGTGATGAATGAGGGGATCTTCTTCGTCACGGCCTGTATGCTGTCCTCAACCTCCTGAATCTTTCCAGGTTCCAGTTTCTTGCTGTCAAACACAAAGAAGGCATTGGCCCCAAAAAGGATGCCAGTGACCACGTGTGTGGCACCGCTGCCCCCTTCGAGCAGGGTCTTGATCTGCGAGTCCTTTAAGGAGCTCAGCATCAGCTGCTTGAAGACAGTAGTGACTTTGTACTGAAACGTCACTCGACCCTGCAGGTTGGATTTCTTCGTGTCCTTCAGGTAGTTGGCCGATCCTCCAACTTCAATCAGGCCGCTCATGAAACTGGCCTGCAGGGAGGAGCCAACGTCCAGACGGAGGAACTTCTCTTCCATGGAGTCGGACACAGTGACCTCGAACCCGCTGCTGTGCTGACGGTTCTGCACCGTGAGGTTCTGAATGGTTGTT
Source organism: Blennius ocellaris (assembly GCF_963422515.1). NCBI lineage: Eukaryota > Metazoa > Chordata > Actinopteri > Blenniiformes > Blenniidae > Blennius > Blennius ocellaris. The sequence continues at coordinate 6,100,337 of NC_137670.1, forward strand.
TGATCCCACATCGCCAAACCTGCAGGCACAAAACGTCAACATCAACTCTGTTCAACGCCACCGCCGGGTAAAGCCTACTAGAAATGGGAGTGAACACACATCCACGAAGATCAGGAAATAAAACAACAAGTGGTTCTCGGCGTGAGATGAGACTTACCTGGAATAGGTTTGTCTGTGCGGTCGTTGTACAACATCCCCAAGGTGAAAGGTCGGCCAAGAGCAGCCATGTCGTCTGAACAGTTCTGTCCCTGCAGGAAAAAAAAAATCACTAATTTGATGTTGACGATTTTTTTAGAACCAAGTTGTCGACGTGCCTCGACAGGCCGAGTACAGACACACTAATAACTTGAGTGAGATGTTTTGACATGTTTGGTGACACTGTCTTTTCTGCCTTGTTGAGACTATTTGCAGGAGGGAGGTGTTGTGGCTGTGGTGGAAGTGCAGTGAAACGGAGAGAGAGAGAGAGAGAGAGAGAGGGAGAGGGAAAGAGAGAGCTAGAGAGAGAGAGAGAGAGAGAATTGAACTACAAACATGTAAACTTCTGACCTGATGACGACATGCCGCGATGCAACGTGAAAATGCGCCTACGTGCACCAAGGTCGGACCATGATCACACTCTGTGTGTTCACAGAGTGAGAGAGGGAAGGAGTGCAAACAAACACACAGTGGTGATAACATTCTAGCGGGAACACGAAAACATGATTTTAGACTTAAGAATTTGATACATGCAACGATAAGTAGGACCTATTTCAAATGTCCAGAAAAAAAAAAAGGTTGTTAAATCAACAATAGATTAGTGACTTCTAAACTAACGTGGCGATGAAACTAAACATTTAGATGAAGCTTGGAAAAATTTGAGTTCTCACTCTAAATCAGTAGGTTTAGTTAAAAGAACTAATAGAACTGGTTCTAATTAATACTTAGTAATTAGGAATAAAGTCCCAAAAAAGAGATCCTGTGGGTCTCATAACAATCTATAGCAAAGACCTGAACTAAAAAGCAGAATCCTTCAGTAGCATGTAACCATTTCCCTTAACAGTAGCAAGGACAGAAGGTTTGAAGCCATCATGGCCAGAGATGACTTCTCAGCATTTTTGGTGGTTATTTTATATTAATTGTGGTAACTCATCTGAGCTTTGCAGTATTTAATATAAGTACTTAGAATATATAAAATGTGACTGATTTGTACCAATTGTTTTTTTATATTATATATAGATAATATGAAATGACCCCATCACAACATATTGGAATGGGGGGGTGGGGAAATGCCGTTTTTTCTTGTGCATTTCTCTCTTTTTTTTCAGTTTTGTTGTAATCGTGTGTAAAATTAGGCTATTTATATTTGTGCATGAGGGTGAGGGTTAACTCTCACCCATGAGCCGCGGTATAATTTGCACAGTGTGGGTTCACAATAGGGAACGCCCACACGCTTCCGGGAAATGAGAAGTGAAACTTACGGGAGTCAACCACTAAAAAAAACAACTTTAAACACTTTAAACACTCCAAACTCATGAAGCGCAACGCATAGCTGCCTTCGCGTAGTCTCCCACGTCTCTCAGCTTAGCAAAAGACAGAAAAAAAGAATTTTATGCACGAATCTGAAAATTACTCAACAAACCTGGAGCTTTTTTTTTTTTTTTTAAATCATTAATATCATCATGATCATGAGACAGTGTTGTCTGTGTAACACCACACACGCAAACAAGCGTAAATGTGTTCGGTCTCCTACCTGGTGGAGATTTCAGTCTCTTCTGTGCTCGGCTGGATGAGAAACGCCTCTAAATAACGCGTGCTGATTTTTTTCTGACGTGTCGAATGCGCCGCCAGTGCATTTATTTCGACTGAGGAAGTTGTACAACAACAATAATCATAACTCTGTGAATTTCCACACATTAAAAATAAGAGTTTTGATGCTTAAGCACGTTGTATTATGATCTTTAATAAAGACATACGTATGGTATGACATTTTAATCCATTTATAACTTTGATATGATGATATATCATATGGAATCTCTCTCTCTCGCTCTCTCTCTCACACACACACACACACACACACACACACACACACACACACACACACACACACACACACACACACACACACACAGAGAGAGAGAGAGAGAGAGAGAGAGAGAGAGAGAGAGAGAGAGAGAGAGAGAGAGAGCGCACGCACGCAGGCGCAGTAAAGCCTCCGTCTGCAGAGCGCTCAGGTTGCCGTTGCGCTTCATTTCCATCTCCACAGAGCACGAGCGGGCGGAGTGAATAGACTATCGCCCCTCCACATGAATATCCTCTTTTGGCTGAAACAGTTTAATCTCCAGTCTTGACCTGAGCTCGGCTGCAGCAGGGTTTACCCTGTTTTCACTGTTTTGCGCCCAGTTAGAGAGAAAAACGAGTTTTATATCCCAGGTCAGTGATTAGAACTTTCAATTTGGACTTAATTACATTTATAACAGACAGCACAGGTGTGTTTATTTGGTTTTCAGGTGTAAATATGCAGTTATTTATGGGAATATACATATAGATTTTTTTTTAACAGTTACTGTCTATTACTATTTTTATTGACCATTTCCAGCTTATTTTCCACCATGAAGAAGAAGAAGAAGAAGAAGAAGAAGAAGAAGAAGAAGAAGAAGAAGAAGAAGAAGAAGAAGAAGACAGTGTTAGCTCCACCCGCCCGGGCGGCCCCTGGCGGTGAATGAAGCCGCTGTGTGCGCTTGTTTTTGGGGCTGTTTTGTGCCGCTGTCTCTGGTCCTGCTCCGGCCGCGGCCGCGGTCTCCTCTCTCTCGGCGGAATTCAGAGCCCTCCTCTCCGGCAGAGAAGGCGCGGGGCTCCGGGAGCAGCGGAGCGGAGCCAGGCCGCCTGTCAGCCGGTGAGCGGCCGGGAAGCAGCTCCCCTCCTCAGGTCAGGGATCCACGGAGCTGCGCGGTGAGTCTGGGGAGGGAGCCTCTGGATTTATTTAGATTTAATCAAATAATAATAGATCTTATTTTTTTAATGTTTTTTTTTTTTTTTTTTTATGTTTCCTTCCACTAACTCCCAGCCATACAATAACCTCCCCACCACAATAATAACACCCTAAAATGTTACCCTGTCGCCCCCACGTGATTCACAATGTGTATTTATTAGAAGATTTAAAAAAAATACAATTCAAAAATTACTTTATTCCATTAACTCCGCGATAATATCACAACCTGTTGTTGTGTTTTCTCTGCACACACGTGGGAGGCCTTCAGAGTCTCTCTGATAATTTATTTTAGCATAATTTTTACATTTTATCACAACACTCTTTCTTAAAGGTTGTGAACCGGGACATCCTCAGTAATATCATTTTCTCTGGTGCCACTTAAAATCTGGTCCATGTGTGATCTCTCCTGGGTCGCGGGCTCCAAAATCTGCTTTAAAATGTCATTTTAAACCTGTACAATCATCAGAAACATGAGTTCTGGTGAGGTTTCATCATTTAAATTAGGCTCAGTGGCTGAAAACACGATTTTATTAACATGCTCATAAAAAAAATACATGTTCCAGCACACGTTACTAGTTTGTCATTTATTAAAACAACAAAACAAAACAAAAACAAATCTCTGGCAGACTGCATTGACATTTCTGGTAGTTTCTCCCTGAATGTCTTATGTTAATCCAAAAAAAACCTCAGTAATTCAGTCAAAACATGCTCTCACGCTAACATGACTCACTGTACCACCTGGTGGCAGTATGTGGTATGACAGGCCTGCTCTCACTAAGATGTCTAGCATTTCAGTTATTAAAAAAAAACAAACCCCAAAAAACACGGTTTTGTCGTTTTGGGCCCCTGCAGGTCCCGGAGCGCCCCCTGCTGTATGGCCTCTGTGGCTGCAGGTCTGTGCTACTCGCACACCAAACCGTCCGGTGCCTGCAACCTCAAGCTGGCGAGAGGCTGCTCGCCATCGTCCATGTTGTCGGGCTGCAGGTGCTCGGGTGTGTCCAGCCTGGCGGGAGGAGCCGTGTCCCCGGGGCCCATGATGGTGGACGTAGGAGGAGGAGGAGGAGGAGGAGGAGGGGGGTCCGGCGAGGCCCACAGGGAGCTGTTCGAGACGTGTCGGAGCGGAGACGTGGAGCGAGTCCGTAAGCTGGTGACGGCCGACAACGTGAACAGCCGCGATACGGCGGGCAGGAAGTCCACGCCGCTGCACTTCGCCGCAGGTGACTATTTACTACACATGCACAGTGACTAGAAATGAAAGAATTTAAAGCGTTATTGAGGATAAAAACGTACCCTAGCGAGTCACAGCAGATTAAAAAGTAAGTAATTTCTGTGTGTCATTTGGTCGTCTGTTTTTAATTACTTAAAATAAATGTGTTACTTATTTAATTTTACTTACGATATAATTTCACAGGAATAATTTTACTTATTCTAATAATTTTATTTTCGTTTCTCAACCCCTCGCTCATCCTGCCCGTGCATCCAGGTTTCGGCCGTAAAGACGTGGTGGACTTCCTCCTGCAGAGCGGCGCCAACGTGAATGCCCGCGACGACGGCGGCCTCGTTTCCCTTCACAACGCCTGCTCCTTCGGCCACGCCGAGGTACTTCCTGCTGCCGCCGCGCCTTTAAAGACCCGTTTACATGTGTTTTGAGTGTAAATGCATCGTTTTTGTCTCTGTGTGTGTGTGTGTGTTTATTTACCTGCAGGTGGTGAGTTTGCTGCTGCGACATGGCGCCGATGCCAACGCCAGGGATAACTGGAACTACACGCCACTGCACGAGGCCGCCATCAAGGGCAAGGTTGATGTGTGCATCGGTACGAAAACCACCTTCACTTGCCCTTGTGTGTGTGTGTATGTGTGTGTGTGTGTGTGTATTTTTGTATGTGTAAATGTGCTTCTGAGTGTCGTGTGTGTGTGTGTGTGCAGTGTTGTTGCAGCACGGTGCTGATCTGACCATCAGGAACTCGGACGGTCGCTCTGCTCTGGATCTTTCCGATCCGTCTGCTAAAGCCGTCCTCACTGGTTTGTCTTTCTCTCTCTCTCTTTCTCACACACACACACACACACACACACACACACACACACACACACACACACACACACACACACACACACACACACACACACACACACACACACACACACACACACACACACACACACACACACGCACACGGATACGCGTCTCATTCGGTTCTTCTTCTGCTGTTTCACAGGAGAATACAGGAAAGACGATCTCCTGGAGAGTGCCAGGTATTGTCGACGCAGTTTTGATTCCTTCAGTCTGACGTCAGATTCACTGAATCCGAAAAGAACTGAGAGAAAATCCTCAACCCCATCTGTGCGAAGGCCATTTGTTCTCTCTGCACCGTGACACAAATCTGACGTTGGGGTTTTAGTTGGGCTCGATGCACCAAACTGACCCGATCGATTGGATGCCAAAAAATGTCACATTTCCATCCAAAATCACGTTTTCATGTTTCAATCTGGTGTTTTCATGTCAAACGGGTCTAAAACTAAAGCAGTAGACGCGTGTTCAATTCCTACATGGCGCTTTGTTGACGCTGTTGCCTGATCCTTGTTTTCGCTCCGACAGGAGCGGGAACGAGGAGAAGCTGAAGGCTCTGCTGACGCCGCTCAACGTCAACTGTCACGCCAGCGACGGACGGAAGGTAGGAAGGATTTTCCCGAACATGACTTCACCTTCTGAAAACCGAAGTCGAGGCCTTTTTCCTCTTTCGGAGCTCAGGGTTCATGAAATCTGATGAGAGTTCAAACCGGGTTAAAAGCAGCGGGATCCAGCGTGGGTGAAGGATGATCCCCGTTTACGCGATGACATTTTCAACGTCAGTTGCATTTTGGGTATTTTTTTGCACACGGCAACGGTGCTCAGAGCCACTTTTTCGAAAAGAGGCTCCCTTTGCAGTCTAAACGCGCAACTTTTCTGAAACGAAAACACGAAAATTAATAAATTGTCGTGTAAACTGTGCCTGACACTTTCCATCGATCCTGAATCTACTTATGAGTAATTTAATGTATTTTGTCTTTGCTTCAAGTCGACTCTGTTGCACCTGGCGGCCGGCTACAACCGTGTGAAGACCGTGCAGCTGTTACTGCAGCATGGCGCCGACGTGCACGCCAAGGACAAGGGGTATGACTCTCTCTCTCTCTCTCTCTCTCTCTCTGCAGAATGAGCCAGATATTACGCAAAACATGTGTGTTCTATGTGTGTTTCAGGGATCTGGTTCCTCTTCACAACGCCTGCTCATACGGACACTACGAAGTCACCGAGCTGCTGGTGAAGGTTCGGCCCGTCTCACCCGTCCTTCTACTTCCTGTTCATCCACACACACACACACACACACACACACTGATCCTCTGTGTGTGTGTGTGTGTGTGTGTGTGCAGCACGGCGCCAGTGTTAACGCCATGGACCTGTGGCAGTTCACTCCTCTCCATGAAGCCGCCTCCAAGAACCGCACCGAGGTAAAAGTTCACCTGAGCCTCAGAGGTTCCCACGTGTCTGCAAGACCGACCCAAACTATCAGTCCGACCTCGCTCGTCCCCGATCGCCGGGAAACGCAGACGGAAACCGTCGGTAGAGTCAAATAAATGATCCGGCGAACCTGTGTAAAACAAGGTCGACTGGAAACTGATTCAAAAACGAGTGAGAAGCGTAAAAGTCAGCCAGTAAAACTGTTTCCATCAAATAAAAAATAACACAGAAACAAGTAAAAAAAAAAAAAAAGTCAATAGGAAAAGGTTTTAAAACTTATAAGCTTAAAACCACTTAGACAACCAAAACACTTGAAAAAGTCAGAAAGCGTGAAAATCAGTTCAGCGTGAAACCAGCTTGACATCATTATTGCTAAATTGAATCCTGGAATAATAATAATAATAACGATTTCTCCTTGTCCTGTTGACTGCTATGTTGCGATTTAGCCACTGGAATGCAAATTATTCATGCTATGTGATCATCCAGGGGTCTGATGCAATGGTTACATTTCCCAAAAGACAAATAATCACACCAAATAAGTAAATTTGTCTCAGACCCCGCCCCCTCTGACCCCACCCTTCTCAACCCTTCCAATCAGGTGTGCTCCCTGCTGCTCAGCTGTGGCGCAGACCCCGCCTTCCTCAACTGCCACAATAAAAGCTCCATCGACCTGGCTCCGACGGTGCAGCTGAAGGAGCGCCTGGCCTGTACGTACCGCTGCCACAATCAAACCTCCTCGGGTGTTCGTCCCGGCACTGTGGTGTTTTTTGTTTCCTGCTTTCAGACGAGTTCAGAGGTCACAGCCTGCTGCAGGCGTCCCGGGAGGGCGACCTGCTCCAGGTCAAGAAGCACCTGAGCGCGGAGACCCTCAGCTTCAAACACCCCCACAGTCTGAAGACGGCGCTGGTGAGATGTTACCGTAACGTTAACCAGGAGACAGCACGCCGGTGAGCTGCTGCTGTCTGACAGTGTTCCTTTAACGTGCAGAGACTAGTATGAAACTAGTGTAAAACTAGTCTGAAACTAATGTGAAACGAGTGTGAAACTAGTGTGAAAGTAGTGTGAAACTAGTCTGAAGCTAGTGTGAAACCAGTCTGAACTGGTGTGAAATTAGTCTGAAACTAGTATAAAACTAGTGTGAAACGAGTGTGAAACTAGTATGAATCTTGTGTAAAACTAGTGTGAAATTAGTGTAAAGCTAGTGTGAAATTAGTCTGAAACTAGTGTGAAATTAGTCTGAAACTAGTGTGAAATTAGTCTGAAACTAGTGTGAAATTAGTCTGAAACTAGTGTGAAATAAGTCTGAAACTAGTATAAAACTAGTATGAATCTTGTGTAAAACTAGTGTGAAACTAGTGTAAAACTAGTAGGAATCTTGTGTAAAACTAGTGTAAAACTAGTATGAATCTTGTGTAAAACTAGTGTAAAACTAGTATGAATCTTGTGTAAAACTAGTGTAAAACTAGTGTAAAACTAGTATGAATCTTGTGTAAAACTAGTGTAAAACTAGTGTAAAACTAGTATGAATCTTGTGTAAAACTAGTGTGAAAATAGTGTAAAACTAGTATGAATCTTGTGTAAAACTAGTGTAAAAGTAGTGTGACACGAGACAGAAACAAGTGTGAAACTCGTCTAGAAAAAGTGTGAAACCAGTCTAAAACCAGTCTGGAACTACTGCAAAACCACTTTGAAACTAGTGTGAACCCAGCATAAAACCAGTCTGAAACTAGTGTGAAGCCAGTCTGGAACAGATACCGGTAGTGAGATTAAAGGGGAGAAAAGTCGTAGCTCTTTTATACTTAAATGATGTTTTTGCTGTGCCCTAAGTTGAGCTCCATGGTGCCAAAGCGTCAGTCACGCTGTCCAATAACCTCATATCGTCATTTTTCCTTGTGGGTTCCGTGTGTGTGTTCTCAGCATTGTGCGGCTGCGTCTCCGTACCCAAAGAGGAAACAAGTTTGTGAGCTTCTGCTGAGGAAAGGAGCCAACGTCAACGGGAAGACCAAAGAGTGAGTCGCCAGTTGTTGTGTCAGAAAGCAGCTCCAGACTTACCGCAGACGATAACTATTTGTAAATAAATACTCTGCTCATAGTTTTTTATTTTGTTTTAATTCCACGCTGATTTTACAAAAACTGCTAAATACAGTCAAGCAGCTAAAACGACTAAAATCGCTGGAATTAATAAATAAATAATAATAAAAAGACAAAAATAGCGAAAAACGACCCAAGTAATATTGATTTGAAAATATTGTTTTTTCAGGAAAAAAAGAAAATGGGTAAAAGAAAAAGACTGAAGAAGATTAGTAAAGAAAAAGAAGCAAAAAATAGGAGAAACCAAATGCTGTAATAGTTAAAAATGCTCTCAAGTGGGAAAATCCATGAAAAACGGAGGAAAAATCAATAAAAAAAACCAAATTATACCTATGACACTTTATGAATGCAGCCTAAGTTTATGGTTGTGCAGCAATTTTTAAAAGACATTTTTACTTCATTTCAAGGAATTTAAATTTTTTTGCGGCTCCAAACAAATTATAAACTGTGAAAACGGTGGTTTTTCGGTTCTAAAGCTTTCAAACCCCTCCGTTCTGCCTCTGCACCCTCAGCCTGCAGACGCCGCTGCACCTGGCCGCAGAACAAGCTCACGACGACGTCCTGGAGCTTTTGGTGAAACACGAAGCGAAGGTGAGAACGGACGGCGTTGCATGGCGCCGCTCACCGCGGTCACCTGAGGACCTGCAGGCTGCTGCTGACGGCCGGCTGCGACCCGCTGCTCACGTCTCCGCGGGGCCAGAGCGTCACGGAGGTCCCACGAGGTGCTCCTCGTCTCGCCCTTCACCGGATATCGTCTACGCTGTTGGCGGAGGCTGGCCTTGTTTTTTGTTGAGCGTCGGATTTGTGTTTCGTCTCTCAGCTGAAGGAGTTCTCGTCGGGAGCCCTGAGGCGGACCGGCAGCTTCTGGAGGCGTCCAAATCGGGAGATCTGGACACGGTGAAGGTAGCCGTCTGATTGGTGTTTCCTCGTCTTTCGTAGTTCTGGTTTGTCTTCCCATGGAGGCGACGGTAGTCCCCCCCCCCCCCCGTCGGAACGTCGGAACGTTAGCCTTCCTCCCGACAGGCCCTGAATGATGACATCACTCCTCTGTAGGAACTCTGCACCGCGCAGAACGTCAGCTGCCGCGACGTGGAGGGTCGCCAGTCCACGCCGCTGCATTTCGCCGCCGGGTACAACCGCCTGGCCGTCGTCCAGTTCCTGCTGCAACACGGAGCCGACGTCCACGCCAAAGATAAAGGGTGAGGCTCACCCCTTCACACACTCTTTTTTTTTCACTATTACCGGTGATTAATTGATACTTTTTCCACGATTACTTGACACTGTTATTGACACGTTCCCGGGATTACTTAGCGGTTTCCTCAGAAATGTTCTAGTATATATTATTACATTACTATATCTTGTTATTCCAACACTCTCCGCTGCATCACCGGACCGAGGAATGATCCAGACGCTAACCAGGCCTGTCTGCTCTGTTCCCGTGGAGCAGTGGCTTGGTTCCCCTCCATAACGCCTGCTCCTACGGTCACTACGAGGTGGCCGAGCTGCTGGTGCGTCACGGCGCCGTGGTCAACGTGGCCGACCTCTGGAAATTCACGCCGCTGCACGAAGCCGCCGCCAAGGGCAAATACGACATCTGTAAACTGCTGCTGCGGGTACACGGACACACTCCCGACGCGAGAGGAGGCTGGCGAGTTCGAATCCCCGACCCGGCCAACTGTTGACTTTCTCGTCGCCAGCACGGCGCCGACCCGAGCCGGAAGAACCGCGATGGCAACGCGCCGCTGGACCTGGTGAAGGACGGCGACACGGACATCCAGGACCTGCTGCGCGGTGACGCCGCCCTGCTGGACGCCGCCAAGAAGGGCTGCCTGAGCCGCGTGAAGAAGCTGTGCACACGAGACAACGTCAACTGCAGAGACACGCAGGGGAGACACTCCACTCCACTGCACCTGGCGGGTATACACACACACACACACACACACACACGCACACACACACACACACACACACACACACACACGATTCTCATGCATGGTGTGTGTGTGTTGCAGCGGGCTACAATAACCTGGAGGTGGCAGAGTTCCTGCTGCAGCACGGGGCGGAGGTTAACTCTCAGGATAAAGGAGGTCTGATTCCGCTGCACAACGCCGCCTCCTACAGGGTGAGAGAAGAACTGCAGGTCGCACGCCCGAGCTCAGCTCGGCCCCACGTACGAACGCCGCCGTTCACGCTGACCACACACGCTCCCTGTCCCGCAGCACGTGGACGTGGCCGCCCTGCTCATCCGCTACGACGCCTGCGTCAACGCCAACGACAAGTGGGCGTTCACGCCGCTGCACGAGGCCGCACAGAAGGGACGCACGCAGCTCTGCGCTCTCCTATTGGCTCACGGCGCCGACCCCGCCCTCCGCAATCAGGAAGGACAGTCTCCACTGGACCTGGTGACGGTCTGTCCCAATGCAGATTTAAAGAGACAGTACTCAGACTTAATGAGACAGTAGGAAGCTTTCACGAGACAGTACACAGATTTAAGAGACAATAAAAAGACTTAAAGAGGCACTGTACATTTAAAGAGGAAGTATACAGATTTAAAGGAACAGTATGTAGACTTAAATAGACAATAGAAGAGACAAAAAAACAATATGCAGATTTAATGAGACAGTTACAAAATTTGTGGAGATAGTCTGCAGATTAAAAGCGTCAGTATGTGAATTTAAAGAGGCGTTACACAGATTTAAAGGAACAGTACGTAGATTTATAGATAGTATGCAGATCTCAGGAGGTGGATTCAGATTTAAAGGGACAGTACGTAGATTTATAGATAGTATGCAGATTTCAGGAGGTGGATTCAGATTTAAAGGGACAGTACACATTTAAAAATGGGTAAGCAGTGCGCTCTTCCTCCCCCTGCAGGCCGATGATGTTCGTGCTCTGCTGACGGCAGCGATGCCTCCCTCTGCTCTCCCCGGCTGTTACAAACCTCAGGTCATCAGTGTCGCGGCGTCGTCCTCTGGCACGCCGCCTGTCGCCATCATCCCACCACTCCTCTCCTCTTCATCATCTTCCTCCTCCTCATGCCCAGCTCCTCCTCTCCTCCTCTTCCCCTCTTCTTCTTCCTCCTCCTCTGTCACCGACGCTCCGTCGACAGCGCCATCCGCTGGCAACACTGCTGAAGACTCTGCGTCTCCACCACCGTCCTCGGTGTTTCCTGAGACGTCGGCGATGTCGTCGGGGGCCGAGGGAACGCCGGGCGCGGAGAGAGAAGACGAAGGTGAGGATGATGAACCACTGGAAGGAACGGGGGGGAACTTTGTAGCGTTCTGAAGCGTCGTCTGAGAGCGCCGGTCATCATGAAGCGTTGACGTTGTGTGTTTCCAGGCGCTGAGCTCAGTATCTGTCAGTTCCTGAAGAATCTGGGTCTCGAGCATCTCCAGGACATCTTTGACACGGAGCAGGTGAGAGGCTTCCAGCCTTCCATCCAGTGAAGAGATGGTGATGAGGATGAGGAACAAGACCAGTGGATTGAAGGAGTGTGTGTGTGTGTGTGTGTGTGTGTGTGTGTGTGTGTGTGTGTGTGTGCGTGTGTGCGTGTGTGCGTGTGTGCGTGTGTGCGTGTGTGCGTGCGTGCGTGTGTGCGTGTGTGCGTGTGTGCGTGTGTGCGTGTGTGCGTGTGTGCGTGTGTGCGTGTGTGCGTGCGTGCGTGTGTGCGTGCGTGCGTGCGCGCGCGCGCACCGATCACTCTGGACGTGTTGGTGGAGATGGGTCACTGCGAGCTCAAAGAAATCGGAATCAACGCCTACGGACACCGACACAAGATCATCAAAGGAGTGGAGAGGCTCACCAGCGGACCACAGAGTGAGAACACACACACACACACACACACACACACACACACACACACACACACTAAATGGATAATTTGTGTGTGTGTCAGGTCTGAACCAGTATCTGACTCTGAACACGGCGAACAGTGGGACCATCCTGATCGACTTGGCAGCTGATGACAAGGAGTTCCAGTCGGTGGAGGAGGAGGTACACACTGGATCACCCCCATCACCCCACCCCCACTCCCACCCTCACCACCACCACCCACCATCACACCACACCAACCCCAGGGAGTTTTGTTTAGACGCTGGTTCGAAATTTGAGATCATTCTAAGACCGTTGTCAACCGTTTTCATTTGATTCGTCGTTGCTTTCATGAATCAGATGCAGAGTACAATAAGAGAGCACCGAGACGGCGGCCATGCTGGAGGAGTCTTCAACAGATACTGCTGGTCAAGGTAGCAAACTGATGAGCAGTACAGGGAAAATCTAAAAAATGCATTTGTCAAAGCGTAACAGTCCAGTGCACTTCCATGTCAAATTGTGTAACTTCGACGTCAAGAAGCTCGTGAACCTTGCGTTGTCAGATCCAGAAGGTGTGCAACAAGAAGCTGTGGGAACGTTACAGCCACCGCGGGAAGGAGGTGTCCGAGGAGAACCACAACCACTCCAACGAGCGCATGCTGTTCCACGGTCCGAGAAGCTCACGGCGTTGGGATCGGCTGGCACGATGACGAGGCACTGAACTGAACCGTGTTCCTCCGTCCCCAGGCTCTCCGTTCGTCAACGCCATCATCCACAAAGGCTTCGACGAGCGCCACGCCTACATCGGCGGGATGTTCGGCGCCGGGATTTACTTTGCGGAAAACTCGTCGAAGAGCAACCAGTACGTTTATGGGATCGGAGGAGGCACGGGCTGCCCGCTGCACAAGGACCGCTCCTGCTACACCTGCAACAGGTACCCCCAACAGCACCGTGCTGTACGACACGTCACTAACATATACGGTTCAGTACAAATAATTATATATCATATATTGCATGATATATAGGATGAAACCATGTTACAACACCGTATGATACAACGTGGTACAGTTTAATAGGCTACATCATAAAAGCAAGTTACCGTATGATCCTATATGTAATAACTGTATACACAACATATCTATAGCAACAGCTTTGCAATACACGGAGGCTTGAGTCGCTCTCTGTGTAGGACAGATGGCTTTAACGTGCTTTAACCCTGCTGCTAGACTTCTCGCAGGTGCACCTCGAAGGTCTCACATCACTCCAGCCTCGTCGGCTCTCCATTGGCTCCCTGTAAAATTCAGGATTGATTTTAAGGTCCTAGTGCTGACTTTCAGAGCCTTAAACGGTCAGGCCCCTCAGTACATCCTGGACCTTTTGAAGCCGTCCTCCTCTGGCCGTACTCTTCGGTCATCTGGCCAGAACCTGCTTGTAGTCCCTCAGACTCAAGACCTGTCTTTTCAGTCTGTTGCCCCTAGACTGTAGAACGCTCTTCCCCTGTCTCTGCGCCTGGCAGACTCTGTTGTCTCTTTTAAAAAGGATCTGAAAACATGTTTATTTAGGAGAGCTTTTGGTTGACGTGTTTTCAGTAGTGTCACCTTAATTTTACACATGTATATACATTTTATATTGTTGTTTTACTTTTTCTTCTGTACAGCACTTTGTGATTTTTTTCTGTGAAAAGCGCTTTATAAATAAACTTTACTTACTTACTTACTTACTAACCCGGTGAACGTTTCCCTGCAGGCACCTGCTGTTCTGCAGGGTGACTCTGGGTAAATCCTTCCTGCAGTTCAGCGCCATGAAGATGGCTCACTCCCCCCCGGGGCACCACTCGGTCTCCGGCAGGCCCAGCGTGAACGGGCTAGCTCTGGCCGAGTACGTCATCTACCGAGGGGAGCAGGTCAGGACACGTTCAGTGGTTCAGCCTCGCCTATATCTTCTCAAACAGTTGGAAAAACACTGATCAAATCCTTCTTACTGGGTAGAACCATTTCCTGCTCGAAAAAAACCAAACAAACTGTGAGGTTCAGAAGAGCTTTACGTTATTTTACAGTGTTACAGAACTTTCATAGATAATCTAAAATACCGATGTTTGATTCAGTTACAGGTTCTCCATTCATCTGTGACTTTAATACAATGAAACACCAGGAAGCTACGTAGTGGACGTACGCCCTCCAGTGGCTGGAGTCAGTACAAGATCATGAATTTGTCAGTGTCGTTTCTGTATCCTCTGGTAAATCCGTGTTGGTTGTTACTGAGTGTCAGTGAACGCCTCTCTGCAGGCCTACCCGGAGTACCTGATCACCTACCAGATCACCAAACCCGAGGCGTCGGGAGACGGATGAAGAGGAGGAAGAGGAAGGACGAGATGCTCCACTGAGTGCATGCACAAAGGAAAAAGTTATTTATACAGTGTATAAACCATGTAGGTTTCTATCAAACGCCTCTTTGTTTTTTCTATCATTTGTTTTGATGCACTTAAATTGACTCTTGGTCGTGATGTGATGTGGTCGTCGATTTCGTCCTTTTCTTACTAAAAAACGATGAATTCAGGACTTTCACATAGGACGGTTTCCAATATAAACACCGAAAACACCACGGTAACAACCACGATGTTACCGATCCTCACAGCAGGGGGTGACATGCATTCGCCGGGTAGATTCAGGCCCCGTTTATACGACGGTGCTTCAAGTGAAAATGCGTGGTTTTTGCGTTTTTGCTTCAGAAAAGTTCCACATTGACATGGCAACGTTTTGAAAACTATGTCTGTTTACATGAAAATGGCAGAAATGCTGAAAACTAGAACTATTTACTTCAGCCAGGGTATGCATGAGCAGTAGCAGCTTTCATAGGAGTTGCGTTTTCTTTCAGTTTCCACGGAAACAGAGTTGTAGTGTTTTTGAAAAGTTGTGGTTTTCACCTTTAACATGGAAACTGAGTCCGAGCGTTTTTTGAAAAGTTGCATAAAAAATCCTATGACTGATTACTCAAATAAATTGAGTAACTCCCACTGAGCCACGTTAGGTTCAGCATTAGCATTGCTGAAGTTACTCTTTCATTAAAACATCTTTATGTAATTTGATTACAATCATACCTGATGATTATCTTATAATTTTTCAATCAGATAGTAAAATGGCACGTTTTAGACGTCCCGACAACCAAATTTGACATCATTGAACACAAAATTGACAATATTCCTTAAAAAGTACTTGTACTCCGAAGTGCTACTGGATTACAGTAAATTGAGTTTAAGTACATTGTTTATTCTTGTCAACAGCTCTGAAAAGTCTCTTTTGATGCAGGAAGCAATGTTGCTCTGTTATTATTGTTGGCGGCAACGAGGTGTTAAGTGTCTTTACTTTTCTGACTGCATGTCTTTCTATGAACGTTCTTATCATTGAAAATACTCTGCTGGGTTCAGCTGAAACCCCCTGAGTGCACCAGCGGTCGGCTGAGGACTTTTTTTTTTTTTTTTTTTTTTTTTAAACGATCAAACCTTCTCCAGTCCTCACACACGTCTTCTCAGCGGGGCTTCAGCGCTCTCAGTTTCTCAGTTTTTCTGTGAAAGTGAAATAAATTCTTACAAACCTTTGCTTGCGGCTCCATATTTCGACTGTTTCCTTGAGACGTTTGTCAAATATCTTGTCGCTTCTTGTTCAAGCAGTCGTCAACCAAACGGCCTTCACTTTAACGATCATGGACGACCTGGTGTGCAGCAAATACGTCTGACTTCTGACAAGGCGTTCCGCAGGGATCAGTTGTAGAACTCCCTCAAAATTCTGTACACAACTCAGGGCTTCAATTATCCCTTCAGTTAACTGTAAATTCTTTATAGATTTGTGGATTGCTTTGTTGACGACTGAGCTTTAAAATGACCCAAAATGGTGAAAAGTCAACGTTAGACTGAGTTGATCCATATACTGTGTACATATTTTACGCCATTGCATAACTCATGGTGCAATATGACAGATCAGCTCATTAGTTAATTAAGAGTTGGGGTTTATTATTTGTTTCCTAGTTTACATGTTTCAGCCAACAGTTCAGCAGCTTGAGTCGACGTGTGTGATTGTCAAGGTTCAGTAATGTTGAAGAGACGACAACATGTGCTGCATTGGTTGTCTCTTCAGAGTTTTTTTCTTTTTCTTGAAGCATCTAGATAAGTGACAACTGAGAAGTTTATCAGCAAAACTCGACTCGTTTGGCTTGGGACTTGGAGCAATGAGACTGCATGTGGATCTTTTAGTGTTAATGGTCTATATTACGACCATAATGCAACAGAAAAAAACACTTAATGGCCGAGATTGAACGAAACAAGCTGTTAAGGAATGACCTTCGTGAGGTTTAGTTTGAAGTTTGATGTCTGAATTACCCGTTTCATCTCTGGACGTTTGTAAACGATTAGACTTCCTAGGCACAGGGAATTGTTCTCAGTTTCTTCCTACACTGTAACGTGGCTTTTGGCTCATGGTCAAAATCAGTTTGAGTGTGGGTTTGTGAATCAGAACAACCTTCCGCCGGCCCCAAAACTCGATGTTTGGAGTCGACGTCTCTTCTTCCAATTGTGTGGAGCTCGAAGAAAAAGAAACAGTTCAGATCTCAGGATTTGAAGCCTGCCTGGGAAAAAAAAGTTGTCCAGACCTTGAGTCTCACTTCACATACAATGAGTCAGTGTTTCTCCTCGCGTGATAAGCAGAGACGCGTTTCTATATCAGGACCCAGCAGCTGATTCATTACCTTTCAAGGCCGGAGTCCTCCTTGCTCCCCAACACATGAAATGATTGAGTGAAACATAAAAAAAAAAAGGTGGCAAGCGAGTCTCAGAGAAGTCCCCCAGTGTCTTATTCATCGCAGTGAGCGATGGACTGAATTTATCTTCTAGGAGTGGGAACTTTCCAATTTATCTGTCGCATCCACCATGGAATGTACAGTTTGTCACATTTCTGTTAATTTAATCAGGATTTTTTTTTGTCTCTTCAAACAAGGAGGCTTGGAAAAAAAACCCCATTAGATACGTTTTGACAGAAATGCATGACGCCAACATATTTTCTAACATAAAATGGAATAAAATTGGTGGGGGTTTTTTTGTTTTTACAAAGTTTTATTAGCTTTGAAAAAAGGCACAAAGTGATTGAATCCAGCCACTCACCTAACAACAGGATTATTTTTTAGTGTGAGGATGGCTACAGGAAAGACACGTGCAGATGAATGAATGAACACGATTGAGATTTTGGTTGAAAAAAACCAAAACTCGGGGGTTCTGGGTGATTCAAACCAGTTCTGACGTTTGTATTCCTGCGTCACTCGCAGTTCACAGCAGATTTCCTGGTTCACGTGTAAAACAAGAGCACTCAGAGATGAAGCGGCGAGACTTCAGCGAGTTTCACCCAGGGGAGTCATCGTGCCCGGTAAGACCTCCCTGGTAGAGTCGGCAGACTGGGTCTTCGTGTCAACAGGCTGTTGAAGATGGTCGAAATCGTTGGAGAACTTGGTGAGAGAGAAGACTTCTCGTGCTCGCTGGTAGATCTTCCTGGACTGGATGATGTAGGACGGCGGAGGCAGGTGGGGCAGGTCACTTGAGGCCAGGGTCAAGTCCTTGGACTCCCACATCTTCAGGTCCGGGAAGTCCCTGCGCGGTGGAATCATGTGGGCCGGGAAGAAGGTGGGTAAGACAGGAGAGAAGCCCTCCTTGATTCTGCCCCACGGGTATCTTTGGAGAAATCTACTACCGGTGATGGTGGAGGCAGGGAGGCCCGCCTCGCCGACGGGATGCGAGGCCTTGGAAGGAAGATTGCTCGGACCTGCACCAGTGCTGGAGATACTGGGGGTCTTCTTGGTGAGGTTGAGGTACTGGGGTTGGAGGGAACTCGGGGCCGGGGGGCCACCTGGGTCACTTCTGGAGTTGTAACCCACTGTGTGGTGATGAGTTCTGGGCCTGGGAAGTACTCCTGCGGCAGAGGCAGGCTCCAGAGGCGTCGGCTCATGTCGCAGAGTCACCAGCGGCGGCGGAGCTTTGGACTTCATGCCCCACGACCCGGGGGAGGATTCTCCGGCTGAGTGCCGCCGACCAGAGTAGGGGTGCCTGGGTCCTGGATCAGAGAGTCAAACACTTCAGAGCTTATCTCATGGATCTAACCGAGACTCATGGAGGACTGATGGAGCTCAAACAGTGGAAAATGGTCATTTTACACATTAAACTTTATGAGATATCAAAGCTGATATATCAAAGCTTTTAAATCAAAGCTGAAAACAAATTTTTTTTAGGTTGGCTTTTAACTCTGTCTTGGGCAGTGTATTCATTCTGTATGCTCTGTTTTTTATGAATTTCTGGAAGGCTTCCAACAACCTACAGCACTGTCGCACCTGTGTTTTATGTGTTATTCTTGTATTTGTTTCTTAATGCATTGTTTTTATAGCTTTGTTGTAAAGCACTTTGGGTACCACTGGGTTATTGTCAAGGGCTATACAAATAAAATTTGATTGATTGAGATATCAAATTTAACTAAAACAGTGTCTAAAAGGACAAAACCCTGGAAACAGGCCGAGTCTTTAGAATCTAAACTCAACTGAACTTGTGAATTTATTTTCAGGAAATCAGGACTAAAACCAATTCCAGCCATTAAAATCGTGTTCGTTTTCAGTTTATTATTATCGTGCTGATCGGAGGAGAGCTCACCTTTGATCGACGCAGGAGAACCAAGCCCGTTGACAAAAAGCAACAGGAAGAACCAGGAAACCCTGAAAAGAGATCTGACCTCAGTGACTTATAGTTCGAACGCTGGGAGACTTCCTGTTGTGAAACTCTCACCGACCTGGAAGGAAGACCCGGCATCATGTTCGGTAGTGAACTCCAGCACACGGCAGCTTGTTCTTCAAACCGCCGCCACCTGTGGCTGCCCTGATCAATCTGCTCTGCTCCGATCAGAGCCTCTGCAAAACACACTCCAGGACCAATCGGAGCCTCTGCACCAATCAGAGGCGGTAGAGTCACACGCTCAGGTCTGAACATGTCAAATATGGCCGCACACTCAGTGATTTTGTTTTTGGTCGTCTCAGACTAACAATGAGCATTCCTGATCTGTGATCTTTGATCTTTGATTGTGGCTTAAAAAATCTTAGTCGTGGGTTCAAGGATGGTCGACGACGACAGTCTGGGGACATTTTCTGACCATTTTCCACCTCAATCACTCAGTTTACATGGATTACTCAATGACTTCCTTCTAGTTTATTAAATAGTTTGTTCTTCATCCATCGTATAACATTGTGTGTTGTCTCATTCATGTGGTCTTTTATCAAGTTGACCAATTTAAATGTATTTTAATTCAAGACTAACTGTGATTTGTTAAGAGTTTCCCTCGTTTCAACACCAGGTGGTGTCAAAGATCTGATTATTGAATAGCTTTATTGTCATCACACATGGGGGGCGTGATGAAAATATGAACTGCTGCCACTGGATGGTGCATTGATAACAAGATAGATTAAAAACAATATACAATCAAATAAAAATAGAGATAAAATAAGACTATATGCAGTGTGGGAATCAACGAAAAACCGATAAAATTGAATAAATATAAGCATATTGGAAACAATAAAAGTGACACTGGCGAGTACACAAACTAATTTTGATTTATCTAAATGAGCATTTCATATTTTTGATTAGTTTGTTTTTCCAGAAGAATTTATTAACATTATTGCCGAGTCAAATCTATTTTTCACTTGTACCACTGATTGAGGAGACATTATTCCCGCCACAGTGAAGCACAGAGTTTATACAGAGATTTTTTTTGTTCAATACTGAATTTCCCGTCCTTATAGAGGAGACGCACCTTGAATAAACTTTAAATCTAAACCGTACACGTGTCATGTGTCGTCACACAGAGACACAGAGTGATTTAACATCTTCTCAAACAGTTTATATACTGAATGAAGTTTCTGATGCAGCTCATGATCCAGATATTTACACAGGTGTGTGTTTTATTGTGTCTGATTTGGGAGAAACTGTGGAGACATGAAGGTTTTTCTCCCGTTAAGCTTAAACACTGATACAACCTCCGAGTCTGGACAGAGCCACAATCTGACGACACGCGCGCACGCACACGCACACACACACACACACACACACACACACACACACACACACACACACACACACACACACACACACACACACACACACACACACACACACACACACACACACACACACACACACACACACACAGAGCAAGGTCAGCTGGTGAATGTGTCAAAGATGGAGACGATACATGAGACATTACGTCTCTGCTCCAACAACGACACGCAAAGAAAATCATCCCACAATAGATATTTAAAAACTAAATTTGGTGTAAATATTATCTTTTGGACTTATTTTAATAGTTATTTTATTAATAATTTTAATAAGATTTTAATGTCTAATTTAATTCAATTAATATTAAAAAAAACTTTTTATGGCTTTGATAAAGGTTACTTGAGGCTAAAATGCGTCCCAGATGATTCACAGTAGTTTCTACATAAAGCATAAAAGAAATAATAATGAATAACTAAAAGTGACGATTAAGAAATGAGGATTCAAGAATGATGAATGAAAACTAAAACTTCTGAGGCCCACATGACGTCTCCAACATCACAACTGGACTCCGGCTCCTTTTATTTCTCTCAGCTTTGAAGTTCCACCATTAAAACTCTGATTTTTCAACCTTTTCCAGCCTGAGAATGTCTGAGGACGTTCAGAAACAGATGAATCCATGTGAAGGGTCAAAGGTGACTGAACAAAGTCATGAAGACTCTGGTGCTTTGGATCAGACCACATTGATCACGACGGAGCAACAAAAACGTTCAGTTTGAACAGATCAGTGAACGTGTTTGAGAGTCTGAGCTTCTAATTGTACATAAAGAGAGAAAACAAAAAGGTTGTGAATGAATTGATCAGAATTAGTTTGTGTGTCGTGATGCACATGCGGCCCGCGGGCCAACAGTCGCTCCTGTCTGGTGAACGTCCTGTTGAGTCTTCTTCATCTTCAGTCTCATTGTCGCTCTTTTGCTTTGACCTGCTGCTTGAAAACAAATCTTTTAGTGTCCTTGTGCCGACGTCTGTGAGGAAACAAACGTGTCTCCTGGTGCCTGCTTGACTTGGAAATGACTCTGTTGGATTGAAATCAAATCAGTGACTTGAAAAACAACAAAACTGAATCCAAGGTTCAGTCTGACTTCTACTAATAATGAATCATATTGAATGAAACTCAGACGAGCCATTCAGCTCCTTACTGCCGGCGAGGCTTTCAAAGTGAGTCTGAGATGTTTGGAAGCAGCAGCTCAGTTGAAGTGAGGAGCCGTGAAGCTTCAGTCTGGACTGAACTCTCAGTCCTGGTCCTTTATGAAACTCAAACTCTAACTCAAACACCTTCAGGTGGTTTCACCCTTCAACACACCGTTCAGAGCAAGTTCTGTTCGAGATTTAAACATGTTGATGACAAAGTGCTTTTGCCCGTTTCAATTTGGGCTTTAAGAGTCTGAATCTTTTTTTTTTTAAATCCATGTTTACCTTTGAAATAACCGATTCCTGGTCAACATTTAAAGCATTTCAGCAAAAAGACTGTCTGTTTAAAAGGATGTACTTTCATGATTATACGAACTAGAACTTGTGTTTGTCGGTAGAGCGGTGTGTTTATATAGTATCCTGCTCGCATGCCAAAGGTGGGGTTTTAAAATGGTTTTGAGTGTAAACCCTCCGGGTCTTGTGTTGAGTGTGCAGGTGAGTCTGACCGAAAGCAAATCACCTGCTGGTGCTTGAAGCCGCTGAGTCTAATGAGTCCAGCCAGGCTGGCTCCACCAGCAGGGGGCAGCAGCATCAGCAGTATAAAGACGCAGAAGTTGAGTCTCCAGCCTCCACCCCACTGCTGCTCCTCACCTGCTGTAGCTGAACTGTCTTTGCGTCAGAGTCCAACATGGTGCTGGACGTGGTTCTCAGGTGAGTCTCCTTCGCTGCAGCGTCACTCTTGAAGACGAGCTGCTCTTTACAGGAACTTGTTTCTCTCCACAGACTTTCCTGCGTCTGCCTGCTGCTCTGCGGCTCTGGATTTGGTTACCCCTTCAAAAAAGGTAAAAGAGCATGGTGTTTCAGACTGAGCAGCTTCACGTGAAGCTTCACTTCTGGCTGCAGCTGGAGGTCAAAACACCAACAAGCTGTCCAACCAGGAACTTCAGGCTCCACATGTGACCCGATCCTGTTTCTGGTTGTAGATCAAACAGGTACTGATGGAGGAAACTATTACGGAGGTTACTACGGAGGAGGTTATGGATCTGGCTCTGGATCTGGATCTCAATCTGGATCTCAATCTGGATCTCAATCTGGATCTCAATCTGGATTCGGCGGTTCTGGAGGTTCGGGGTCTGGTTTTGGTGGTGCTGGCTTTGGTGCTGGCTCTGGTTCTGGATCCGATACTGCAGGTAATGGCTTCCCAGTGTTTGACGGCTTCCCATGGAACAGCAACTTTGTGGTGGTGCCTCGGTTCTCCACCCTGAACCAGGCCAGAGTGCCTCAGTTCCTCTTCGGTAACCCCTTTGACGACTCTGGCGTACCCGTGGGGTCAGTGCTGTTACCCCCACCACCGCCCGTATCCCACCTTGTCCAGACCAGCAACGGCTACCAGCGAGCCAGATCGGTCCTGGCCCACTCCAAATTCTCCCCGAATGATTTGACTGTTTTGCCCAACGCACCCGGATCAGGCCAGGATGGAAGTCAAGTCAAAGACTGGCACAGCAAGGTGTACTACTGAGGTGAGGAGTACCTGTGACTGTGGGGGGGGGGGGGGGGGGGGGGGGGGGAGCAATTCTCTGAATGACCTTTGTCTTTATCTCCTGCAGGTGGAGCAGATGATCCTCAGACCTCCAACAACACCAGGAGTCTTCAACGAATCAAATAAACCTTTTGTCAAGTTTTTAATGATCTGGTGGGGTTTTTGTTTTCCTCCATACGTTGAACCCTTTAACCTCTGATGTGTGTTCTTCATGTGAGACACATAGAACCTTCAACTTTACAGCTCTCCGGTATGTGGCCATTGTAGAAACATTAACACCTCCTTCTATAAAGTATTGTATTTCGAAAACTGGTGAAAGTTGAAATCACATGTCATAGGTACTTTCGGCAGAATCTAATTTCAGCACTGAGTTTATAACACAATAAAAACTTTGTCTTTACTACCTCATGGACAGTGATGCCAGTAACATGTAAGTTCGTATGATCACTTTTTTCAGTAACGAGTAATCTAACGCGTTACTATTTCCAAACCAGTAATCGGATTAAAGTTACTTATGCAATTCACTGTGCGTTACTATTGTAGCGTCCAATAAGACGAACTTCTTGTCTGCAAAGCCACTTTATTATTAAACGGAACCGGCCGCTCCTCCGTTCTCCGTGCACACAGGTACAAACAGTGCGTGTAGTCATATGACCCGCCCCCTTCTCCACTCTCAGCCAATCACAGGCCGACCCACTTTCAGGCGCGTTCATTTAACAGAAAAGAATAGGAACTAACCATGTCATCAATAAACCTTAACATTGCCCCCACCCTGTTCAAATCAATCAATCAATCGATCAATCAATCAATCAATCAATTAATCAATCAAACAATGAAAGACTTTATTTGTCCAGAACGGGGACAGATAAAGTCTCATAGAGCAGGCAGTGCAAATAAATTAAGAAATAGTGCAACAACAGACTACAACTACACCTCTGGGTAAATAAATACCAGTTATAGTAAAAATCGGATAATATAATGGTGAGACAGATATAAATACATTAAAGAAGGAAGGTCAAAGGTTAAATATGTACCAGAAGGTGCAGGAGGCAGGGATCAGCAGAGTTTTTGGCAAAACCGGTTGTAATTTTTACGTTCCGACGATGGGTGTGTGGGGGGGGTGAGATGTTGGCAGCTGCTGAAACTAACTGAAAAAGTAACTTGCAATCTAAATTAGTTACTTGTAAAAACAAGTAATCAGTAATCAAATTGTTTTTTTGTTTTTTTAAAGTAACTGTGGCAACACTGCTCATTAAATGCAGCCAGAGAGGTTGATGGAGGACAGCATGCGACTTCTGCAGAGTTCATGAACTGTTTGAGAAAAAAAGTCCTTGAAATTACCAGATGAGACTCAACATGAGTGACAGCTGGGTTTTTTTTTTTCTGTCTTTCTCGGTTTTTCTAAAAAGAGATCCATGTGAGAATCAACCAAAGCCACGACAAAATTTGGTCAAAGTCCCAACAGGTATCCTGTAGATTGTGGTGGGAAGATGCTCTAGTGTGCGATACCTCGATAAAGAAATGTTTTCTTTAATCTGCTGGTTCGAGATCAGTTGAAACTGCAGTTTGAATGGTGATATCACCATATGAAACAGTTCTTGGTAGTGATTGTGAAAACATGCTGATGGGTTTCTAGAGACAGTTGATGTCACTTAGTCTAAGGCTTCATGCTAAATTATTTTTTTAAGAACACGCCAAGTACTTCAATAGTGGTACTAAAACAAATTACGAGGAAGTACTCCAGACTGGACCGGACTGATTAAATAATGTTGTCATGTCCCATTAACTGCTGTCAAGGCTTTTCACACTCTATTGCCTTGTTGATTAACCAACAAAGCAACAGCAATGCAAATATTTACCTCCTGGAGGTCGAAAAAAACCCCAAAAAAGCATCAGTTGAGCTCCATGGGCCGAACAAGAACTCCACCAGCAATATACAAAGATATGTCTCTTTCTCTCTTGATTTAAGTTCAACGAAAAAGGCCAGATTTATATGTTTGTGGTTGTTAACCTGTATTAGTTTGTTTATGCACATTGAACAGCTGTTTTGTTTGTTCTGTCTTCTCTTTGTAGAGAAGATAGAAGTTTGTCACCAGAGTTTGTAAATGTTCTTGTTCAATTAAAAAAACTAAACAAAACTTCACCAGCAGGGGGCAGCAGCAGGAATAAAAAACGTCGAGCGAATGTCTCAAGCCATGGCCCATTGCTGCTGTACTTTTTGTTTAATGACCAAGTATTCTTTTTAAAAATGACCAAGTATGCTTGAACTGCATGTGCCAAAGGCAATTCGCCTTAATCCATTGGCTTAGATGACAGGGATGCAAACTTAAAATTGCGAGACTGTTGGATTGATTCCCAGTCGTCACCACTATGTGTCTCTGATCGAGTGGTATCAGAACAGATGCCCTCTGGAAAAACCCTTGCCTGATCAAAAGCATGTATTTCACCTGTGAAAACTCCAAAACAACAGGTGGTGGATTTAATTTGTCATACAGAAATAGGACAGTGCTTTTTTTTTGTGGGAACTTGATGTCTGGTACATTATGTTCAAACATCAGAATGACCTTCAGCACTCTGTGACAAAGGTTGTGGTATGATCACTGTTCGCTTAATGCATCAAACAACCTGGTTTTGTCATCAAGTTACTTTCCATTAGTTGAGCTTGATTTCTGAATTCGGTAGCGCCAGCCACTGACAGTTCTGTTGCACAAAGATCAATCTCAACTGCTGATTCATGTACCCGGAAGTATGTGGTAGTGGGGTGCTGCTCAATATATAACCAAACCTGGTGGGACTTCTCTGCTCCAGAAAGACTCAAACACAACACTGGCAAAATTAATAATTCGGTTTATTCAAAGTGTGAAGACTCCTGGTGTTGTTGGAGGTCTGAGGATCATCTGCTCCACCTGCAGGAGATAAAGACAAAGGTCATTCAGAGAATTGCTTACCCCCCCCACAGTCACAGCTACTCCTCACCTCAGTAGTACACCTTCTTGCTGTCCCAGTCTTTGACTTGACTTCCATCCTGGCCTGATCCGGGTGCGATGGGCAAAACAGTAAAATCATTCGGGGAGAATTTGGAGTGGGCCAGGACCGATCTGGCTCGCTGGTAGCCGTTGCTGGTCTGGACAAGGTGGGACACGGGCGGTGGTGGGGGTAACAGCACTGACCCCACGGGTACGCCAGAGTCGTCAAAGGGGTTACCGACGAAGAACTGAGGCACTCTGGCCTGGTCCGGGTTGAAGAACCGAGGCACCACCACAAAGTCGCTGTTCCATGGGAAGCCCCCAAACACTGGGAAGCCATTACCTGCAGTATCGGATCCAGAACCAGATCCAGCACCACCAAAACCAGACCCCGAACCTCCAGAACCGCCGAATCCAGATTGAGCTCCAGATTGAGATCCAGATTGAGATCCAGATCCAGAGCCAGATCCATAACCTCCTCCGTAGTAACCTCCGTAATAGTTTCCTCCATCAGTACCTGTTTGATCTACAACCAGAAACAGGATCGGGTCACATGTGGAGCCTGAAGTTCCTGGTTGGACAGCTTGTTGGTGTTTTGACCTCCAGCTGCAGCCAGAAGTGAAGCTTCACGTGAAGCTGCTCAGTCTGAAACACCAATGCTCTTTTACCTTTTTTGAAGGGGTAACCAAATCCAGAGCCGCAGAGCAGCAGGCAGACGCAGGAAAGTCTGTGGAGAGAAACAAGTTCCTGTAAAGAGCAGCTCGTCTTCAAGAGTGACGCTGCAGCGAAGGAGACTCACCTGAGAACCACGTCCAGCACCATGTTGGACTCTGACGCAGAGACAGTTCAGCTACAGCAGGTGAGGAGCAGCAGTGGGGTGGAGGCTGGAGACTCAACTTCTGCGTCTTTATACTGCTGATGCTGCTGCCCCCTGCTGGTGGAGCCAGCCTGGCTGGACTCATTAGACTCAGTGGGCGTAGCTCAAGCAGGACACACACACACACACACACACACACACACACACACACACACACACACACACACACACACACACACACACACACACACACACACACACACACACACACACACACACACAATTCTACCCTCCCACTCTGTCTCCCTCCAGTCTGATGTTAGAAAAAGTCTGCGGCCTTCCTCCATTCTGACGCTTCTCCTCCAGCATGAAGCAAGTTTATCTCTACCTGCTGCATGTCTCTGCTGCCACCTGCTGTTCGGCTCCAGGACCAGTGTGAAGAATCTGAATTCTTGGATTCTTTGGAGAGTTGCTCTTCTCGAGCAGAACTTGCTCTGAACGGTATGTTGAAGGGTGAAACCACCTGAAGGTGTTTGAGTTAGAGTTTGAGTTTCATAAAGGACCAGGACTGAGAGTTCAGTCCAGACTGAAGCTTCACGGCTCCTCACTTCAACTGAGCTGCTGCTTCCAAACATCTCAGACTCACTTCGAAAGCCTCGCCGGCAGTAAGGAGCTGAATGGCTCGTCTGAGTTTCATTCAATATGATTCATTATTAGTAGAAGTCAGACTGAACCTTGGATTCAGTTTTGTTGTTTTTCAAGTCACTGATTTGATTTCAACCCAACAGAGTCATTTCCAAGTCAAGCAGGCACAAGGAGACACGTTTGTTTCCTCACAGACGTCGGCACAAGGACACTAAAAGATTTGTTTTCAAGCAGCAGGTCAAAGCAAAAGAGCGACAATGAGACTGAAGATGAAGAAGACTAAACAGGACGTTCACCAGACAGGAGCAACTGTTGGCCCGCGGGCCGCATGTGCATCACGACACACAAACTAATTCTGATCAATTCATTCACAACCTTTTTGTTTTCCCTCTTTATGTACAATTAGAAGCTCAGACTCTCAAACACGTTCACTGATCTGTTCAAACTGAACGTTTTTGTTGCTCCGTCGTGATCAATGTGGTCTGATCCAAAGCACCAGAGTCTTCATGACTTTGTTCAGTCACCTTTGACCCTTCACATGGATTCATCTGTTTCTGAACATCCTCAGACATTCTCAGGCTGGAAAAGGTTGAAAAATCACAGTTTTAATGGTGGAACTTCATGCTGAGAGAAATAAAAGGAGCCGGAGTCCAGTTGTGATGTTGGAGACGTCATGTGGACCTCAGAAGGACACAACCCTTGACACACACCTTCATATAAAGCTGATGAAGTTGGAGCCTCTTTCTCATGTTTGCTGGAGCAACATTAAACTCTGAACCTGTTTTGTTAGTTTCACTGAATTTATTATTAAAATTACTTAATTTGTCATTCAAGTTTTCATTCTTGAATCCTAATTAACTTTGTCATTCGGTTTTAGCATAATCTCTGAGTTACTTTGCAAGAAGACCACCGTGAATCATCTGAAGCATTTTAACTTCCAGGAGTCTCAGGTAAACATGTAAAAGTAGCTTATAATTTAACAGAATTGAATCCGATATTTTACACAATCCCACAGACATTTACACAAAACTCAGTTTTGAAAATCTATTACGGGATGAGTTTGTTTTCGTTTTGTTGGGACCAGAGATGTGGATGTCTCATGTATCGTCTCCATCTTTGACACATTAATGAACTTCAGAAAATCAATAGATTGAGGTGTGGATATACGACTGGTTTCACTGCTGCTTCTCCTTGCTGTTGTGTCTCAGCGAGCTGACCTTGCTCTGTGTGTTCAGATTGTGGGTCTGTACAAAGTATCCCAACAAAGGACATTTGAAGGAGGTTGCATCAGTGTTTAAGGTTAACGGGAGAAAAACCATGTCTCCACAGTCTCTCAATCAGACACAATAAAACACACCTGTGTAAATATCTGCGACTGGATCATTCAGTTTGTGAATATCGTCATTCGTCCAGGTAGAAATCACTGAATCAGGTCAACAGGACTGGTTCATATGTGATCAAAGACATTTCATGAGGTTCTCTTGATGAGGCTGGACGGTCAGAAAATAGATTCCAGGATCCATGTGAGATTTCACCTAAAATTCAGGAAAAACAAATCTACACCAACCAGGTTATGTGCGTGGAGAAGTGGCCCGGTGTCAACATGCATTGATCGAGCCGACAGACTTTTTTATACTGCCTCTACCACCCCCTGCTGGCGGAGCCCTTCTTTGCAGGTCCATAAGGACAAAAACCAGAGATCATGTGGCATCACTTTGCTATATTATGCCAGTCTTTAAATTGTATAAAGATCGTTATGGTTTGCTTTATTTAATGTTGTTAAAGGATGCCCGTCTAGTCTAGAGTAAAAAAGAAAAAAGAAATTCAAGACCAAGTTACTGAAGTTAGAGGTTCTTGAAGAATGTTTGACTCAGGCCACCCACTGTCATTCAAGACATCAGTCAGCCACACAGAAGAGCAGAGAAACATTTTAGGAAATGAGGTTCAGTCTTCAACTTCAACCAAAAGTATCTCAAAACTTACAAAATCCAGAAGAGTCTGAGTAACAATAGAGCTCTAGATCAGAAATGTCCAAGTTTTCAATTTGATTAAAGCACAGTGGAGATGAACTGTTGAGTTTTTGAAAAGCACCTGTACAGTCCAAGCTAAATTCCACTCACTCTGGTTCTGAAGGACTCGTGTGGAAGAGAAAACTACAATTTGTGGTACTTCAGCAGACTGGACTCGAGATTAACCTGAAATCTTACAAATTTCCCCTGCAGGCATCTGCAAGGCCCCTCCCACGACCCATCGGCCATCAACAGTCTGACATAGAAACAGGATGTAGGACAGTTAGTATTTTATTAAATACGTTTAGGGTAATAGAGTTCTCCGTGGTTGAACGAAGAATCTTCTCATCAGCTCCACCTGCAGGAGACAAAGACGGGTCACTCCGTGAACTGCTTCCACCCACCCAGTCACAGCCGCTTCTCACCTCACAACACGTTTTTGTTCCAGTTTTTGACTTGACCTCCATTGTGGACCTGTCTAGACCGGAGGGGCAACACACTCCACTCATGAGGGGAGTATTTGGAGTGAGCCAGGACTGATCTGGCTCTCTGGTAGCCGTTGCTGGTCTGGACGACGTGGGACATGGGAGGCAGAGGGGGCGCCACTACTGAACCCAGGGGTACGCTGTTCGTGTCCCAGGGGTTGCCGAAGGGAAACCGAGGCAGTCTGACCTGGTTCATGTTGAAGAACGTAGGAGGCACCACGAACTTGTAGCCCCATGGGAAACTCCGAAAGACTGGGAAGCCAGAACTTGCGCTACGCGAGCCAGAACCCACACCGCTAGTTCTAGACCCTGAACTACCAGTGCCGGCCAAACCAGAATTAGAACCTGTACCACCAGCACCGGAGCCAGGTCCTGCACCTCCTCCAGGAGAGTGAGGAAAACCGTAATAGTAGCCAGGGCCGAGACCACTGGGATAGGTACCAGTTCCAGACGCTCCACCTTGAATGGAGCCTCCAGCGGTACCTGTTTGAACTAAAACCAGGCACAGGGTCAGATCACACATGGAGTCTGGAGATCCTGGTTGGATAACATGTTTGCGCTTTGACTTCCAGTTTCAGTGAGGTGTGTCTGAAACACTGATGTTCTTTTACCTTTTGTCTGGAAGGGGTAACCAAATCCAGAGCTGCAGAGCAGCAGGCAGGTGCAGGAAAGTCTGCGGAGAGAAACGAGTTCCCGTAAAGAGCAGCTCATCTTCAAGAGTGACGCTGCGGAGAAGAAAGTCTCACCTGAAAAGTACCTCCAGCAACATGTTGGACTCTCACACACAGAGACAAAGCAGCACAGTTCAGCTACAGAAGGTCAAGAGCAGCAGCGGGGGGGGTGAAGGTCTGAAGCGCTGCTGCTTTATAATGCTGCCCCCTGCTGGTCGAGCCCTTGTTAGGCTCATTGAGCTCAGCTGCTGCAGCTCCAGCAGGACATTCAGACATTCATTCACTCACACACACACACACACACACACACACACACACACACACACACACACACACACACACACACACACACACACACACACACACACACACACACACACACACACGAGATTTCAGTGTCTTTTTTTTATCACGTTTGAGCCATTTTTTATTTTTCTTATTTATTATGTGTTGGTTTTGTGAATCCATCGAGAATAATTATCAGTCGTTTTATCGTGTTTTTCCCGTTGTTTTTTGTTGTTGTTTTTAATCTTTAAAAAAAAAATGTTTCTGGGTCTTCTCACTGGTCATGAAAGGGTTATGTTTACAGCCTGCGGATGACGTCAGAGTCAGCTGTGCCTCGTGCAAGCGCAGTCCGCGTGCCTGTGGCTCCAGTGATTCAGCAGCTCGCGCGGCACCGGCGGCAGTCGGTCGATTGCTCGGTTCTCCCAGCTTGTGCGACTCAGGCGGACGTCTGACTCTACTCCCCACGGTTCTCCCGGTTTCGCGAGCTCGCGGGGAAGGTCACGGCTCGTGCAGCCGGTGCTCCGTGACCCGGAGGCCGCGTGCTGGAGCTTTTCACAGGCCGGTGCGGCGAAGCGGCGCGACGCGGCGCGGCAGAAGAGCGCAGGAGCGGCACGGCTTCCTTCGCGGCTCTCCTGCGGGATTTGACGTCTTTTTTTTTAATTATTTCCCAGCTGTTGCGGTATTTCGGGACTGTATCCGGGTGGATTTTGTTCAGTTTAACGCCCCACTGAGCGACTCCCAGCGGGTCTCTTGTCTCCCCCTCCTCTGCGCGCACATTTCCGCATTTGGACGCGTCTGATGCTCGGTGAAAGCGGCAGGTGAGTCTGCGCCGCGGAGCGGAAAAAAGAAAAAAAAAAGAAAAATGTGCTTTTCAATTGGCTTCCTGTACCATAATGTTTACACACACACACACACACACACACACACACACACACTGTAGATTATATAAGAGGGTCCCTGTGGTACACACTGTATATCACTGTGCTGCTGGGGGGGAGAAAGAACAAGTAACTAAGTATTCAATGTAATCCTGCTGCTGTACTCACTTCTCGATGCCAGGAAAAGTACACACACATCCACATAAACACAAACTGGACAGGCTACAAGCAACACCTCATTAAATCTTGGGGATTAGTCGAATAGTTTATTAGTCTATTAGTTTAACTTGTAAAATGTTTATGTTTATGATTCGCGTCATGAGTTCAGTGAGAGTTTACTCACTATTTATCTATGTTTTCTGTCCCTATGTTTTTTATATATACAATTAGACTTTTGGCTATAAGACATCTCATATCTGGTTAATCAATTTTTCTTTTAGGGATCGTTTTATCTCTGAGTAATATCTCATTTTTCATCACTTTGAACACGTTTGCAGGAGTTTTGAACCATAAAGGGAATAGGATG
The DNA here is from genome assembly GCF_963422515.1 of Blennius ocellaris. Classification (NCBI taxonomy): domain Eukaryota; kingdom Metazoa; phylum Chordata; class Actinopteri; order Blenniiformes; family Blenniidae; genus Blennius; species Blennius ocellaris. Next base: position 6,132,780 of record NC_137670.1, read on the forward strand.
GAATATACAACACTTTTCAATTGTAAACATCGTTTTTTTACGTTTTTTTGACACGGAAAAGTTTTGTGTTTACACGACAATGTTTTGAAAACGATATCCGTTTAGATGAAACGATGCTGAAGCACTGAAAACGATGAAGTTGGCAGGTTTTATGCTTTTCAATGGGACTTAATTTGATTTGTTTTGTTTGTTTTGATTGACTTCTGTTCTAATTTAAAAGTTTTGTTTTGCATTTTTTTGATTGTTTTTGTCTCATTTTGGTAAAAATGGCTTCTCTTTACGGTGATTTGAGTGATATTTAGTGTATTTTGTGGTCGTTTTGAATGGTTTTGTGGCCGTTTAAACAAGGCGAAGTCGTAGCTTCGCACCAGTTAATGTTGCACCCCGAAGAAAGAGAAACACAAGTGGTTCCAATCGAGGTTGTTTTGGTGTATTGGGGGATTTTTCATGGGGTTTTTTTGTTGTCGTTTATGTCTTTTTGGATATCTTGTGGTGTTTTTCAGGATATTTTGTCTCGTTGTGGTTATTTTTTGACCAGTTGCAGCTACTTTATATTCCAACTTTGGATTCTGATTGTTCCTAAATGGCCTTTATGGTCAATTTTAATGCATTTGTGGTAATTTCACTAGAGTAAAAACCGCCCGCCCAAGTTTAAAATGGTAAGAAAACCGGTTTGTTTCCCATATTTGTGTTACTTAAACGGTGCATAAGGTTATACAAATGGCCTTTTCCTTCTTAACCGTTTTTGCCTTTGCGTCTATTTCAGTGACGATTAAGGACCGAGAGAAGAACCATGTCAGAGAGATTTTATACTACGATTAAAACAAAAGGGGTTAGAGTACATTTCCTGGACGGTGGTTCTCTGGGTCGACAGGTTGATGACGGAGACATAATGAGGAGGTAATGAGAACCGTGTGGGGGCTTGAAGACTCGTATCGGTGGAGGCCAGAGTCACACCGTCTCGGCCACATTCCTCACATCTCTGTCTGCATTGTTGTCGTTCTTCGCCGTCTTCGCGGCCTCGTCCTCCTCAAACGGTCTGTGACGGGCGGACCCTCGCAAACCGGCGGCACTTGAACGCGACTCGCGCCGCCTTTTTGGTTCCCCTCTGTTTTTTGTTCTGTTTACTATTGGGTCCGTTTGGTTCCCTTCTGTGTGTTTGGTGATATTTAGTTCTCTTCTCTGTTCGGTTCTGCTTCTTTGTCAGTGGTTCTGGATCTGAACGTCGGGCTTTCTTGAGCCAGTGGAACAAAAATAAGCTTGTCTTTTAGAGGTTCTCCTCTTGAGTTTTTGGTTCCGTTTTTGGTCATTTCAGGGTCTAAAACGTTGGGTTTTCTTTCTCTGTCTTGTTGAGATTGTTCTAGAGATTCGATCTAATATTGCTCTGCAGGTTTTGGTTCTGTGCTCCAATCATTTAAAACACAAAAACGATGTAGAATCTTTTAAAAATCTGAAGAAATGTGCACAGAACACAGAAGAAAAACACTCTGTCTGGTGAATGCTACGATAAGAACGTCAAAGTATGAGCATGTGGGGAAATGTTCATGTGAAGCAGTGCAATTTTGAATTATGATTACTTTATAATTAGACTGCAAAATTATTTAACAGAAAATAAGTGTAATTTTTTTATCATTTCAAATGGATTTTAAATTCAACATTTAAATGAATACATCGCAAAATGGAAATAATTTAAATAATGCTATAATATTAAATCTACATATATATATAAGTTTCAATAATAGTTAAAACTAATTGAACAAAGCTTGTATAACATATATAAAGTAAATATCAGGAAAACTTTCAAAAATGTCCCTTGAATATGAAAAATGTACAAACAAAAAGACAATGTAGTTTTCACATGAATGTATTAAAACCAAGTACATTTGAGTTTACTATAAATGATAACGGGTTTCCTGACAAAGTGATCTTATCAGACGGAGGAAATATTCACCAGGACTCTCTTGTTGCTTTAAACTCGCAGGCGGAAGAGGAGATAATAATAACCTCTTCAGTCGTCTGTGACTCTGAATAACTGAAGATGAGACGCGATGTTTGAGGCTATCGATGTCCTTTCTTCTCTCTCTCTCTCTCTCTCTCTCTCTCTCTCTCTCTTGTGGGCAAACGACAGGTTTTCTCAGATCAAACACATAACGACCTTCGACCCTGCTCACAGGTGGAGAAGCTTATTACAAGAAAATTATTAAAAAAAAGAAAATATATATATATATATATATATATATTCTCCAATGGAAATGATGATGAAGCTTGAAATGGTCGGCCATGTTTGTCGTCCGTGTCCGCGTTGTGTGTTTGGTAAACACAGGAGACTGTTTGATCGCTCGGATTGAAAGAATAAGTCAAGTGAAAAAAGAAAAAAAAAAGAAAAAGCAGTAAACTGTGAAGTCTCAGATGGAATCAGGTCAGATTCGGTTTTCTCTCCGCCGACACTCGATTCCTCTCAGCCGAGTGAGCAGAGAAATGGAGCATGATGAAGAGGAGGAGGAGGAGGAAGAGGAAATGGGGTCAGAAGAGGAAAAACGGGTCAAGGAGAAGTCAATGGAGGGGATGTGTTTGGATGTGACACCCGTGTTTTTTTTAATTCTTTTAGCATTTTTCATAATTTAAAAAAAGAAATTATAATGATGAAATGTATACAAATAAAAAAAAAAATCAACGTTGAGTAATAAAAATAAATTGAATACATAAAGGCTATTTAAATGTTAAAAAATATTCAAATAATAATGACAAAAATCAACACAAAGTGACAAAAACGCTCCATTAAGAAGAAATCTTATTAAACTGTTAAAGATGAAAATATTCCACAACTAAGCAAAATATACAAATACATAATAATAAAAACAATTAACCCAGAGTAACAAAACATAGATGACATTGGGGGAAAAAAAAATGTAATGTTAAACACTAGAATGATCAGACTACACCAGATAATAAATATATAGATAAATAACAGCCGCTTCCTCCTGGACTTCGCCCTTATGGCTCCTCCAGCTCACAGGTTCAGTTCCAGGGCGCCACGTTAGCGCAGCACGTGTCGAAACGACCTTCAGAACTTATCAGACGCCGTCCGCGCCCGTCTGTTGCTGCAACCGGCAAAACATCCGTCAGATGTCAACTTTCAGTTCGTTCCTTTCACAATTGAACTCCATCAACATATCAGAGGTAAAAATTAAAAGAGCATTTTTGAATTTGACGTCAAAATTCTGAACGAAGGAAACAACCAGTTAAATTTAACAAAACGGGGTAAAAAAATTTCGAAAATGAACCAAAACAGCTGAAGGTCCATTTAAAAAAAAAAAAAAAAAAAAATGAATTATGCACCTCAAAAGTGCTTCACCCGTTTGCGCAATGCTTCAAGCGTCACATATTTTTTGCGTTCTACTTTCAGAAAAGTTCCGCGTTTTAAACGGCAGCGGTTTGAAAAACAATATCCGTTTACACCAAAACGTTAAAAACGATGACGGTGGCACGCCGGGCCACAAGGTGGTGCTGTTGTTTGTAATGGCACAGTATATTTCCACTTCCATGGAGATGAATCCGGACAATTTTCAAACAGTTGTGTTTTCAGTGGCATCGTTATCGGCGTTTTCCACTTTCACTTGAAAACATTGTTTAAGCTGGTCCATATTCAAGCAAATATGTATTTCAAATATAAAAAAAAAACTCTATTTCCCCTCCAAAACACGGGTATTAACTTCCTTTTGAGAAAAGATGTAACATCTCCACTCCATGAAGAATAACACCTGAGCCGTGTCACGATGAGATTCAAAATAAAGCAGCAAATGGTTGGAATGAACTGGAAATGAATTGTGAACCCGGCGAGGAGAGGGGGAAACAAGTTGACGGCCGAGAGCCGTGAAACGATCCGACGGAGACGCTGCTCTCTCTCACGAGGCCCGATGAATAAAAGAGGAGAGCGTCTCATTACCGCCGCGCGCCGAACTCCTTCATCAGTGTCGGCGCCTCCTTTGTCTGACCTTGGTATCACAGCTGTTTCCACCACACACACACACACACACACACACACACACACACACACTATGAAATAATGGCTGCAGTATCTTCACTCGTCTCAGGTAGACCGTTAGTTCATTATTGTCATACCACTATGGCGGTCCCATGTGCGAGGTGGGCGTGGCCTGTCCATCACCCAAAAGCGTTTTCCTGTGACGTTCAACCCGTCAGGCGAGTTTGGAGGGTGAACCTTCACACCCGTCTTTCCGGTGAAATGGTGACTTCAGGTGTTTCGAGCTGTGACGGCCCCCTCCCCCGCCTGCGACGCTGACTCGGCTCTTCCTCGCCCTCCTGCTGTGTGACCTTCACCGGAGCACGTGTCCCGGTCCGCCGCCCGCGAACCCGCGGAGGGGTTCGTCGTGCGTCGCCCTTCTTTATTCGCCTCGGGTCGATCAGATGATCAGAAGCGTCTTGTTCACTTGGAAGCACAAGTTTCTCCTCTTTTCTGATGTTTTGCTTCACATTCGAGGAGAACTTGTGATGCTCCTTGTGATTTTTTTAGTCTACGGAGGCCTCGGGCGGACAAAAACTGATGAGGCACATGTTGTTTTAGCTTCTTTGAGCTCGATTCCTGGTAAAAGGAGAAAAGAGACTTGTTGTTATTTTTGGAGTCGGTCAGACTTTAACTTTCACGCTTATTGTCAAATGTGAGCTCACTTTCTGCAGAGTTGCAAATGTCAACTTGATGAACTTGGTGACAAATTCCACTTAACGGGATTCACTTAACCAGACGCATCTATTTATATGCTGAAAGACAATATTGGACTGGACAAATGTTAATAAAAAGATTTTGAAAGGAAAAAGTTCAAATTACAATGAAAAGTACGTGAAAAGCGTCATCACGCAGTTGATCGATGCAAAAGTCCAAAGTAATGTCAGCTTTTTTGTATTTTATCTTTAACTTTTGAAAATGCTTCCGATGATATCTTTTTTTTTTTTTTTTTTTTAAGCATCCAGCTCTGCCGGAAAATGTGAAATCCGCTTCTTCCGACGCATGATTTCTGCAGCCTTCAGCATGTTTTTGCAAATTCCCCCTCAGGTTGTGTTCATGGTACTTTGTCAGGAGGGTTGGCTGGAATTAAAAAAAAAAAAAAAAAAAGTTTTGTAATGACTGCTGGTCTCACTGAAACAACCAATACCAGGAAATGTGTGTGTGTGTCAGACAGACACACCCTGTCATCGTAAAAACCATTAAGGGTTCCAACACAAAGGGACTGATAATGATTACACACACACACACACAGGGATGCAGACGTGTCAGGGCGTTGTCGCTGACTCACGCCAGCTTGCCTTGTTCAAACAAATCTTTATTGAAACAGTTTGTCTGCACAAACAAGACTCGAGGAGCAGCTGCTTGACTCACCTCACGCTGACTGGAGGCGATCGCTGGTTCTATTCTTCATAAAACCAGTCTGTCAATTTTACAGTAAAGTATCACTGCAAGTTTGAAATTATATCGGTTTTCATTTGTAAGTCGAGCGTATTCTTGTTTACTGTTGCCGTGAGGAATAGGAATTTGTCTATTTTTAGTGGACATGACCAAAATGACTTTTTTAATTGTATTCGCGATCAGTTGTTGCTCATGATGACGGCTTAACGATCAGTACTGTAATACCACTTTCTACCAGCAGGTGGTACAAGGAGTCACTTCTTTCTGGAATCAAAGTCCAGCAACTAAGATTCTGACACCAGAAATTCAACCACAGTGGCTCACTGCTGCCACTCAGTGCACAGTCGTGGAATTAATCAAATCCTACGCATTGTAATATTTATGGAATCCCTTAAAAAGGGAGAGGGTGTATTCCAGATTTGATTGAAATCTTCACACTGTTGGTGAAAGCTGCTTCCTTCTGCCTCCAAAATGTAATAACCTCTGACCCCGTCCTCTTTCCCCTGCAGCTCCTCCCCCTCAGTGTCTCCATGGTGAAGCGGGCGGGGTCTGATGTCAGCCCCCCCCATCGTCGACCCTCCCACCATGCCCACCATGGTCTCTCGACTGCCGAAGTTTGGTTCACGACCCAAACCTCAAACGCATCCAGCTGCCGCCGCCGTCCCCGCCGCCGTCCCCGCCCCCGCCCCCGCCCCCGGCAGCACGCGCCTCACCAACGGATTCTACCATCACCCCGGACCAATGGGGGGCAACATTGCCTCCCCCGCCTCCCCTAAGCAGAACGGATTCATCCGCGCTCCGAGCTCCTTCTCCAACCGATGGAAGGAAGATGGCGGGAAGGGCGGGAACACTGTGCAGAGTCGCAGTGGCGTCCATCAGTATTACTCACAGCGGCCACAGGGTTCGCCGCTGATGTCACAGCGGCCGCAGGGTTCGCCTCTGATGTCACAGCGGCCGCAGGGGTCACCGCTGATGTCACAGCGAGACTCCAAAAAAACAGCCTTCATTGGGAAGGGGCGTGTCTACGGCCAGCCCGCCACCTCTCCGGCTGCGTCTCCTCAGTCCAGTCCCAGAATCCTCCCTGTTTCCAGCAGTGGGTCCAAGCTGGGCTCACCTGGGCCGCCCGGCGGCACCAGGCTGAGTCCGGGAGTCTCCCGATCCAAACCCCGTAGCAGCTCCCTGAGGCAGCCCCAGACTTTCACTCGCCCCCAGCCCAGTTCTGGCCCGGGGTCTCGATCCGGTTCCCCGCTCGACAAGAAGCCACCTGCAGGCCGCTCGTACTCCAGCGACAGCCTCGGCCCCGCCCACTCCGGCCAGCTCAGCGAGAACGACCGCCTCCGCTCGCGCAGCCTCAGCCAGGTCCGCCGCCAGCCCTCCCCCTCCCCCACACTCACCTCCTCCCCCTCGCTCCTCCCCCGCTCCAGGGCGGCCGAACGGGCCTCTCCACCCGGGGGTGGCGCTCGAAGCGGCGGCGGGGTCAAGCCTGGTTCGGGCAGGTACGGAGCCCCCGCCGTCCTGCCCCCAACAGCCTTGAAGAAGCCCCTCCTCCCCAGCCTTAGCCCCACCTCCAAACCGAGTGGCATCAGCTACAAACTGTCCCGCCCGTCACTCATGAAGCAGCCCCGCCCCCTGAGGGTGGCGCCCACTGAAGCGTGTGGAGGCGTGAGACGGAGGAACTCCATCGAGACGCCGTCGACCACAGAGAACAGCCCAGGTTCAACGTCTTCTGCAGTCTTCAACTTTGAATTTTTGTGTCGTTTTGTCTTTTTCAACTACCTGTCTTCTCTCCGTAGAAATCTCTCCGGAGTCAGAGGGGCCATCTGCAGAGCTCGTGTCCCACGGAGAGGTGTCGATTGTTGGGGAGACGCTGGAGGACATGTCCCTGTCCTCCACGTCCTCTCTGGACCGAAACGACACCAGTCAGGAGTACATGGACGACTTCGACAACTTCGGTGAGCAGAAGTCTTTCATGTTCTTTCTTTGTTGAACATGAAAGCACAGATCAAAGATCTGGACTGGAACCCGGGTCCCCCTCACTGTGCGGTCTCTGCTGGTCTTTAGGAAGCGGGGGAGTCGGCCTCCTGCTGCTCACGGCCAAGAACGACGAGGACGACTCGGGACTCGACCAGTCGTGCACCAGGTTGGACGACGACAGAGTGTCCGTCAACGGCGTCACCAAGACGATGGAGCTCTGTTTCCTGGACGACGCCGCTGATTGGATGAGCCCGATGCTCAACGGTGAGTTTGCCTCCGTTCAAGAAAGTCCGGAGACAGTGGAAATGTTAAAAATATAAAATCACTCGTCTGTCAGCAGGCGAGCGAGGCGAACGTCGACTGAGCCGCCGCAGGAGGAGCAGCCAGCCCGAATACCACGACCAGGTACCAACAAACCAACAAATGAGGAAACATATGCACAGAGAAACAAATGTACAAAGAGATCAAAGTAGACAAACGAACGTAGATAAACTCATCAACAAATGGGAACTACTGACGGATAAACAAACCCCCATAAGCAGGTGAAACAGTACAAACAAATGGAAAACAGATAAACAAGTACACATACATACATATGGATAATCAGACAATAAACAAACACAACAAACAGATAAACCAACAAGCAATTCAAGTTTTGTTCAGCTGCTTCCACAGTTTGAAGGAAATGTTCACTTTTACACTGACTCCTTCCTCCTCCTCCTCCTCCTCCTCCTCAGGGCGGCTCCTCCCTCGACCTCTCTCCCTCTGACAGCTGTGGCTCTGCCGGGACGTACCTGTGGGACGAGGAGGGTCTGGAGCCACTGGGGGGCGCCACCAACACCACGGCCACCACCTCCATCCACACCAACAACGACACCACCCACCACATCGGGAGCTTCGACTCCGACCTCAACAGCATTGTGAGACACACACACACACACACACACACACACACACACACACACACACACACACACACACACACACACACACACACACACACACACACACACACACACACACACACACACACACACACACACACACACACACACACACACACACACACACAGTAGTTTGGTGGACGGATCTGCACCTTTCCCATAAAAGTTTGGACGGTGTTACATGTCTAGGTTTTAGTTTCGAGTAATTGAGTAAATGATGAAGTGAATTTGCCCCCTGTTCTCCTCCCCAGGAGGGATTTTGCCCCTGAATGAGGGTTGAGGGTGCATTGTGTGGTTTTGTTTGGGGGGGGGGAGGGGGGTAAATCGTGGCATTCAGGGTCTGTGGGAAAACTCCTGGAAACAAGAGAAACATTAACATCCCGTGAAAAGACTCTGAGGCCGAAATGGAGGGAAGCTTTAACATGCAACAACATGCTCCTCTTTACTCTTCCCTTTCCTCTCGCCTCCTCACTTTTCTTCTCTTCTCCCTACTCCTCTTCCCTCCTCCTCTCTTTAGTCATCTCCTCTCTTTCCCTACTTTGCTCTTCCTCGCTTCTCCCTTCTCTTCGCTCATCTCTCTCCTTCTTACTCCTGTTTCTCAGTCTCTGCCCCCTCCTACTGGCCAGTGTGAGTATTGCAGTCAGAAAATCAGAAAATGAAAATCTCCAGCAGGATTGTTTGAAGATTGAAATCAAAAAAGTAGCCGGTATGAAAATCCGTGACATTCGACATGTATGACCCTTCACATGTGCACATGTACACACCCGTGTTTCCGTAAATTATGTAAAGTTTCCTATTTTTAAACCCTGTTGGGGTGAAGTGTGGGATCATCTTTAGAACAAACTTCAAGTTTCACTCCGTGAAACACACAGACAAATAAAATCATTGTCTCCTGCACAAAGTCGTCCGTCTGTCTGACTTCCAGCTGTGAAGGAGCTTCGTCTGCTTGGTTTTCAGGACCTGCTGAATCACCTGGACTCCAGCGACCTGGGCGACGACGACCTCATGCTGGATGTGGATTTCCCCGAAGACGCGTCTCTGCACAGCGGTACAAACTCTCAGCAGCTCTGCCACTTCACTGAACGCTTCCACCGAAGCTAACGACCAAAATACTTGACCAATGTGCAGATTATCTAGGGTTAAGATGTGTTTGGTTTCTGCAGACGTTGAAGGACTGTCTCATATGGCTCAGTGGAGGAAGCGGCAACTCTGCTGGGGGACGCAGGACATCCATGACAACGAGTCAGTAATTCATTCGTGCTCTTTTATGATCTCTTTTTATCCGTTAGCGTCGTGTTTTTAGTCATTGATGATATTCCATGATGTATTAAAAGTCAGTTACTGGAGCTGTGAGCTGTTGTTTAAACATAAAAATCATTATTTGTGTGAGTAAACAGTTGGAACGTAAGCAGTTTCACATACGAGTGTCAATCAGAGGAGGTCCTGATTGTTTGCGTCGTCTTCTCAGGGATTTCCACTGCCTGACGTCTGATCCTGGAAATAAGAGGAGCGAAGACGCCGACCTCATCCTGGAACTCAGGTGACTCTTGAGATTATATTTAAATTCAAGATTGCGGGTTTGATTCTCCGGCTCATTCCATCTATAATTGGAAGTTTCTTTGAGCCAGGGATGATTTTAACCATGAATGTAGAGTTGAGGTCCTCCTCCACTATGAACCAATTTGTCTGAATGTAAGAGCTCCTCCTCCTCCTCCTCCTCCTCCTCCTCCTCCTCCTCCTCCTCCTCCTCCTCCTCCTCCTCCTCCTCCAGGTCGGTGGGCCTGACTTCATCTGCTCCTGGTCTGGGTGTGGACGTGGAGGAACTCGCCGAGGACTGTTCGGCCGTCAGGTCACAGCTGGAGCATCTGCAGAGGTTACTGCTGCAGGTGAGGTCAGAGGTTACAGCCTGATCACAGCTCCGGGTGGGAATATCTGTGTGGATACAGACCGATCAAGTGTGTGTGTGTGTGTGTGTGTGTGTGTGTGTGTGTGTGTGTGTGTGTGTGTGTGTGTGTGTGTGTGTGTGTGTCCGTCCAGGAGGAGGACACAGACGATGACACTCTGACCACAGACACTCTGAGTCCAGACACCAACGATTCGTCTCACAGCTCCGCCTCGCAGGTCTCCTTCAGGCTCCGCCTCTTTCTCCTCTGTCGGCGTCAGCCCGCACTTCCCAGAATGCATCTGTCTGACGGTTTGTGTGTGTGTGTGTGTGTCCAGGTGGAGGCTCTCCTGCAGGAGGTGCAGCAACTCAGAGAGGAGCTGAGGAGTCGAGATCGAACCATCTCTCAGCTCACCATGCAGCTGGTGTGTGTGTGTGTGTGTGTGTGTGTGTGTGTGTGTGTGTGTGTGTGTGTGTGTGTGTGTGTGTTTGTGTTTGTGTTTGTGTTTGTAGGTGTGTTTTCACCTTCATTCAGCACACTTGTTCCAGTTTTAACAGTATTGATAATATTGATATGGTTCTCCACGTCTGTTGCTAACACTGTCACTGTGATGCACAGACGGTTCCCACGGTGACCGCCAGGTGCTGTTGCCAGGAGACGGCAGGACTGACGGACCAGTGCACACAGACGAGTGTGAGGGAGAGGGAAAGCGTGGCCTCGCAGACACCGTGGAGGGAGCTCACGGTGGGATCACACGCACACACACACACACACACACACACACACACACACACACACACACACACACGTTCAGATTTTATGTAAATTATCACTGTGACACATTAAAGATAACTTTAATCTTTTTCTGAATGCAAATGAAGATCAAAATGTTCAGAAAGGTTACACTTGGATGACTTTTTTTATTGGTGTTAACAAGTTTGTTGTTGCTCATTAATTTGTACTGCTTCCTTTTTACTTTTATACTTTTTTTTTTTTTTTTTTTTTACATTTTTATTGAACGTACCAAAAATAAAAACAAAACTGTAGCAGGCACAGCAGGTCAGATGTGCTAATATACATAAGTATGTCCATTAATCAAACAGTTGAATTAAAATAAAACATAATGAAGTTAAGTTTATGTATTTGTATGCATAAACACAGACATACAAATAGATCAACAGGAGAGTAACACTTAGAAAAATAGGAGAAGGATGTATCATATTGAATAAATGAAGCTCTTTTGTTTGGATTTTACTCGATAAAAGTGGGAATTATCCATCATTGAGTTTGGTTTACATTCCGAGACACAAGGTGGATTTAATTATTTTGACATTTTGATGGTTTGAAGACCAAGAGAAGAGAATTCCACACTTTTTTTTTGGGGGGGGGGAGATTTCTGAGACGATCGTTGCTGTGATTTGGAGCATTTGTGTTTGTTGTTGCAGTTTTAGCTCTTCTCTCCAGATTTGAGCTGCTTAAAGCTTCACCTTCAGCTTCAGCTGTGGTCCCTCCGTCCTCACTCGCCCTTCTTCTCTCCTCCTCCTCCTCCTCCTCCCCCTCCCCCCCCTCCTCCTCCTCAGGCTTTCCCTCCTGCTGCTCCTCCTTTCCTCTCTCCTCCCTGGCAGTATCAGCGCTCCACGCCCTTCAGGGGGAGACCCCGGCCCAGCATCCCCTCCCACCTGGCTCGGAAAAGTGAGTCCCACCAGAGCCAGTAACCCGCCACCCTTCATCTTCATCACCATCATACTAACCCCCCCCCCCCCCATATCACAATTGTTTTTATAATTTCCCACGTTATGCAACAAAACTGAGTGACAGCAACTTAAAATTAGATGAACCAGCAACGTGTTTTAATGAAAGTTCTTTGGCGTTATTGTTTCCAGCGATCGGGTGATCAAAGGTGAACTCTGTGGTACGTTTTAAGCCACGTTTACACATTTTCACGTGAAAATGAGGCCGTAAATACGGGAAGCATAACCTTTCGAAAACGTTCCCCACCTCGTCTACATGTAAACGCGGGGAAAACGCACCTTTTCTGGAACACCGGTCTGTCCCATGGTCTGTCAGTACGGATGTTCCTGTGCTCCCCGTTGATAATGTTTATAGCGTATTGTTCTCTGCGTGTATAACCAATGGCGCCAACTTGTGGCCTGGCCTGCTAACTAAATTCTTTTTAATGTTTTTGGCCACTTTCATGTAAATAAACGTGAATTTTTCATGAAACGGGAGGGGAAAAAAACAACTTGTTAATTGGGCCTTAGCAGCCTGACAATAATTTCCCGAATGTCTCTAATATATTTGTCGAGTTAACATGCTAACAGTTAGCCCCTCGTAAAACCACCCTGTGCCAGCAGTGAGTCTCCTGCTTTAAGTCTTGACAGCAGAAAGAGTCAGAGATTCAACCACAGCGGCCCTCTAGAGTTCAGATATGATTATACTGAGACGTGAATCTTTAAAATAAGACCAGGATAAACAGGACCAGGATCTTTTTTGTTGTTGTTGTTGTTTTACCTGGAAACACTAGATATTAGTTCAATAAACCAACTTTCTCCTATTTTCTCCCCCAAAATGCCTCTTAAACTCCTCCTCCCTCTGTGGTTGCACCGCCTCCTCCTCCTCCCCGACGCATGTCTTTTCTCCTCTAACTCTCCTCTGTGTGTTTCTACTTTCACGCTGCTCCAGGAGTGGAGACACTTGTACTTTACTTCAGTGACACGGCGTGGTACGGTACTATTTTATCTTCTTGACACACACACACACACTTTTTAATGTTCCTGTTGAGCAAGAATTTTAATGGGACGCTCTACTAACAGGAAACGGTTTAAATGACTTTGTCATCACTGTAAATCCTGAAGTGAACACCTGTAATCGAATAATAATGATAATGTCATCACTGACTTCCTGTTTATTCACGACGGAGCTCCTTATGGTTTTAATAACGGAGCCGTACACCTCCTCTAATGAGCCTCCCGGGAACAATGAGGACTGGGTGTGTGTGTGTGTGTGTGTGTGTGTGTGTGTGTGTGTGTGTGTGTGTGTGTGTGTGTTTGTGTGTGTGTGTGTGTGTGTGTGTGTGTGTGTGAGTGTGTGTGTGCGCGCACTGAATTCATCCTTCAAAGTACCTGCGTGTGGTCGAGGACACTCACTCCATCTGTTCTTCATTTTCTTCTGGCATCATGTCTTCCTCCATGTCCTCCTCTTCCTTCTCCCCTTTTCTTCATCCTTCTCCCTTCATCCTCCTGCCTTCTACAAATCCTCCTCCTCCTCTCTTTATCCACCACTCTTCATCATCTTCTCCTCATTCTCCACTCTTCTTCATCCTCTGCTTCGTCCTCCTCCACTCTTCGTCCTCCTCCTCTCTTCATCCTCCTCTTCTCCTCGCTGTCATTCATTGTTTCTGGACGGTGAGACGCTGGAACAGGACAGTGCAGTACTGCTGCCTGCCACCAGGTGTCAATGTTTACCTGCACATGTTCCCCCTGCATTCAGGCTTCACTCACGTTCACGTTTCTGACTCAGTGTCGCCCCCTGCTGGACACAAACATTTTCTCTATAGCCTCATTAAAAATACAATTTTCTTTATTTAACCTTTTGTGTTACTGTCAGACTGAAATAGTGTTTTATTTTTTTATTTTGTATTAAATATAGACCATTATGATTGAACAATGGCTTCACAGTTGAATCTATTGAATGAATAAATTGGATTTTTTACTTGTGGATCAATTATTGAAACATATTTGATTAGTTTCTGAATGAACTGATTTATTTCTGCCCCGGATGCTCCAGTGGAAACGTGGTTGGGCACACCGTCCTGATTAACACGGTGAAGAGGGCGGGGCCTCTTGTCTAATTCTCAAAGCTCTTTCTGATGACAAGGACGGCGGCGGTCCGCAGGACGTGACGTGGCGGAACGACCTGCTTACGCTTCCTGTTTCTGTCTTTCCAGTCACAGGTACTTCACCCCTCTCATCAGGAACCACTGACAACGCAGGCCCCGCCTCCACCACCGTCCCAGGCCCCGCCAAAAGCTGACGGACCTCCAGGCCACGTGGCAGAAGAGGACGCTGGGAGGCGGCCCAGGTCCCTGCTGCCCTCCAAGCTCCGCCTCTTCTCGTCTCACGCCTCTGGCTCCGCCTCCTCGTCGCCTCCTTCTCCTCAGAAGACGTCCAGGCAGCTGGACAGCCGGCTCAAACCCCCCAGCGCCTCCTTCTTCACGTCCCGCCTCCCCAAACCACAGAGCCAATAGGACGACAGCGGTGCGACTCCGCCTTCCTAACACACAGCGACTCGCGCCGCTCAACTTCAACGTAACGCTAACGTTTCTTTTTCGTGACCTCCTATCAAACTAGTGAAGCTGAAATGTGCACAGTTAACTTATTTATTGATGCGAATTTGAGCACTGTGTTTTATTTATTGACGTAATCGCTTATCGGCGCAAATGTTGAAGAAATAACGGCGATTTTTATCTGGTGTTTTCTCAGAGCTGTGAGGCGTCGTGGAGCTAAAAAAGATAATCAGCCTCTTGATTCGGAGTAATTTATCATCTTCATCAGCGGGAATCTTTTCAGTCTGACAGTATAGCAATGACCTTAGTAGTTCTAAAGAACCTACTTATGTGGTGTTAGATAAATGGAATATTTTCTTTTATTGACACATTTAAGACACTTGTGATTTTAAAAGTCCGCCATTCAAACTGCCAACAAGAATAACGAGGAAAGAAAGAAAAAGATCGTAAACACTTGAAAACACAAAATAAAAATAAAAGCGTTTTTAAGTGCGGTAGCCGTTGATAAACTTCTAAAGTAAAAACAATTTTTTTTCGATCCACTTCCATCCACTTTAAGCTGATTGTCTTAACGGAAAGAAATATATATATTTAAGACCACAACTCTGAGCAGCTCTGTTTTTTTTTTTCTTTCTTCAGTTTACCTATGAAAAAAAACAACAAAAAAAACTTCACGTGCAGTTTTTAATAATTTATTGGCACCGGCTGCACTTTAAATGCTGACTGAACCTGAACCTCTCGCTGTGTGTCAGGAAGTGACGTCTCCTTCCTGCGACCCCGGTGAGTCTTCTTCACCTCCTCCTCCTCACGCTGTCTCGTCTTAAACATCCAGGCTTTTTATTTTTCTGTTGTTTTTTTTTTTTTTTTTTTTCCAATGCGACTGAAGAGCCGTTCGCCTCTGTTCCAAACCTCCCCGATCAACTGAAGCTCTCCAAGGGCTTCAAAACAAAACCCCTCTTTCACAGCTCAGTTTAGTTTTTACTGCTGCACAGACGTCGGACTGGAGCTTTTAGGACTTCTGCGTCAGGTTTGCTGCGAGTTCGGACTAAAGTGGCGTTTTTCCACACTTTCAGCACTACAAAGATGTGTGGGGGGGGGGGGGGAATAAATGTTCACGGAGGCGTGCACGACGACCGCAGAGACTCAAACGCCGTCACTAAGAGGTTGACATGAATCACAGAGAGAAAAATGACCATTAAAAAAAAGCACTTAAAAGAGAGAAAACGACAGACGGGGAAAAACTAGACACATCGAACTAAAGATAAAAAAAAAAAGTAAATAAAAAAATAAGAAGCATTGACTGCAATTAGTGGGGGAAAAATAACCACAAGTAATTAAATGACGCAAAGAACAGGTCATTCAGGGAAATTACATCAGAGATATTTGCAGAACGAAGGGTCGGCAATTAAAACACATTTATGAAGTACCTGAGATAAGATAAGTTATAAATGTTTGTGCAATGCATGAGAATAAATAAGTGAAAAACCCCACGGTAATTCCACATGTCATATTTACAGTCCTCAGTCCCGAGGCGGATGGCGGCAACAGTTTCACACCTCGGGCTGCAGAGCTTCGCAGAGGAAAAGATTTGAAACAACCACACACAAATAAAACATGACGAATGACGGCAAAAAAGACACCAAAGCAGCCACGATGACATTAAAAAAAATCGCCGACAGAAAACCCCCTGGAAGAATAAAAAATGACATGAAGGACGTGATTAAATACCACAATGATTTCTAAAACATGGGAATTGGCTGAGGAGTTACATCACTGACATTAGGAATGACCCGTAAAAGACGTGAAAGTCCAAAGACTGACGTTCTCTCATCGTTCCGGACGAGTCGCCACAAAGTTGACGGAGGCGTTTAAAACTACAGTTTTCTCTGCGGACGCCGGCGCCTTCGAGGAAGGAATCGGTACCGGATCTTGCAGCAGGTCACCTTGACGTTTGGGCCTCCGGAACCTTCACTGGACCCGCTGCGGTAAAAAAAAAAAAGCACCCGAACGCCTCGTGACGCTCTGAACGTCTGGCAGCTTCGCTCAGGTTTCAGTGAACTGAAACACTGGAGAGAAAAAGAAACAAACTCTCACTGGATGGTTTCACCCCCAACGAGACTTTTTCTGTGGGAACAAAAACGGACATTTCAGCTCCTTCTGAACTCTGGCCGTCACATTTCACAGCGAGTCGCTGGAACAAAACCAACCCACGGACGTTTCCTCGCTATAATCTCACTCTGCCCCCGACGACCTGCTTGCTTTGAGATTAGTACCAGTATATATATATATATATATATATGTGCAATAAAGTATGCAACGCATCGGGCAGGTTCTGGTCCTGAGGCAGCCCGCGTGCTCTTTGGCAAACGCTGCAGGTGAAAATATATGCAAAAAAGCAGCTCGGCTGAGGGCGTGGAGGTAAAACACAACGTCGTCGGCGTAAAGCGAAACGACAGCAGCAGCCAAACGCTTCCAGTTTTCAGCCTCTGAAGGAAAATCTGCAGATTCTCTTTTCAACTTTCTGGGTTGTTGGTCAAAACGACATTGATGTCCAAGTTCATTTTCTGACATTCTTCTCAATAAAACTAGAAAAAAACTTAAAACTTGCACAGTATTGGTACTAGTCAGTTGTGTCCAAAGCTTCATAGTCAAGTCTGATCTTCTGAAGTCCAGAAGGTCGGTCTGAAATCTTTGGAGGTCAGTCTGAAGTCGAGGACGTCAGTCTGAAGTCTTTGGAGGTCAGTCTGAAGTCTTTGGAGGTCAGTCTCGAGTCTTTGGATCTCAAGTTCAGATTTTTCCAACATTTTGCGCTCAAACCTTTCAAACATCAGTAGTTTTTGTTGTGAAGTCTGACCGTGAGAATCCGACTGGCTTTGCTCGAATGCAGTTCCAACGATTTAGTGAGAGAAAAACTAGACTCCTGTCCTTTTTGCATCACTCTTTCTTCTCCTCTGCTCTTCTTTCTGCACGTCTTCGGTATAGTTTATTTACCTCTGCGTCCGGTGGTTTTTCTCTCCCTCCGCCTGCTTCTTGACTCAGTTTCTTTCTGTCTGTCTGCAGTTTGGTATCTATTTTTTTTTTTTTAAAGATGCAGCATGGAGAAGAATGAGGAGGAGGAGAAGAGTGGAGGCTCTCTGCTTTAATTGGGGGGCTTTGGACCTCCTCCCACTCTCCTCTTCCTCCTCCTCCCTCTTTACGCTGCGCCACTTTCTCCCCCCCCCGTCCCCCTATACCGTCGACTCGCGAGAGCGACGGCAGGTACCGCTCAGGTGTTGCCGAGAAAGCCGGTTGCCATGACGATACAGCCCGGCAGCCATGGCAACAGCATGGCGGGGATTTACAGGGAAGAGGAGCTCTGGGAGCATCGTCTGCACGGTTTCCTCTGCAAAATCTGAAATGATCAGTCCCCCTTGTTTTTTTCTGCTCTTTCAAATCACTTCTCTCATCCCAGAGCTGCAGCCACTTTTCAGACGAGCCTCCGCACCGAAAATTTGCATCGTTCCCACCATTTCTGTCGTTTGAAAAAGCAGCTTTTAGCTGAAATCTCTTGAAAAGAGCCAGAAGCACCGAGCGCAGACGCTCGCGCCCATGTTTTCTGCAGATTTACTTGTTTTCAACTTAATGACATGAAATGTTCTCGCCATGATTTAGTAAATATATGAGGAAAAGTTTATTCCTTCTTGTGAGTGGATCAGATTCCAGCTGATTTAGAGGTCAGTGTTGAATATGAAGGGGAAAAAAAACAGACATTTTCTTTTTTAAGACCTCTTGTCAAAATCGCAAAAATATTTATTACAAAAGTTTTTTCTCTCGTAGACAAACATGTCTTTGTAGGATTGGAAGTTTCTTTCAGAATAAATGACTCAACGTTTCATTAAAAAAGGTAATTTTACTGCAGTGGCGGAGATTTGATGCTGGTTAATCTAACAGAATACGTCTGGCGGATGCGTTAATGCCTGTCGGAGCATTTTGAAGGATTATTTCCTCTGAAGTTTCCGTCGGAATCAGAATCTGACGTGACGAAACGTCTCCATTCAGACTCATGACGGTTTATCTGCTATCAAAGTGTGGAAATCACAAGTTTCTGCCCTTTTAATGAGTCTAATGAGCAGATTCCTCCACAGTGGGAGGGCGGGGGGGGGGCAGTGAGTGGAGTTGTTTTCGGGGAATAAACCCGGGAGGTGATTAACGGCGTCTTTTTGGAAGCTTTACGTTGGATTTATCGGGTGAAGATTCTCACCCCCGGAAAACAAGCCGCGAGGACGAGCCGGCGGCTCAGAGCGAGATTAGACCTGAAGGTCGTTTCATCTCCGCCAAAGGATTCGTTTACGGGAGAAAAGCCGGGGTTTAATCTGCCTCCCAGCAGCCGTCCGGCCAGCCAAAACACCGAGCGGCGTCCGAACGGAGACGCAGTGCGGTGGAGATTTAGAAAGAAGCTGCTCGCAAAAAAAAATTATAACAAGTTGAGTTTAACCTGGAACCAACTCTTACATAAACAAACGTGTTTGGTTGTTCGGGTCTGGCTCTCGAGTGAAATTCTCCACTAGACGTTTTTCCTTTTTCATGACGTCCAGTTCAAAAACAGTGAAATAATCCCCTTGTTTTGTCATTTAAATCACATCTGTTGCCTACAGAGGTTTCTTTTAGGATTGACAGTAACACGTACCAAACAGGCTTCACTACAGTATCGAATACTTTGAGTAGTTTTAGAGAAAATGTTTTAGTAAAGCATTTTTTTTCAATAAATTAATAAAGGAGTAAATTAAAAAATGGCATTTAAATTAAAAATTTATTAAAAATGAAATTATATTTTGAGTAGATTTAGAGAAAAGTAGAAAATGTTGAAGACATCCAACAGTGTTTAATTAATAATCACTGAATTTTAAAAAATGGCTTTCTTAATTTGTATCTTAAATATATTTCCATCTTTGCAGACGATACCAATATTTTGAGCTTCTGTTTCTGTAAAAAAAAAAAAAGAAAAGATATCTTCTTAAATCTGCATTAATTATGTATGCTTTGGGAAAAAAACAATCCATATTTACTTGACATTTTTCACACTACTCTGCAAAATACACTTGTTTGTCATCTGCATAACGTAAACGTTGCTATAACTTAAAACAAATACATTTTGCATTGAGAACTCTCTGGGTAGTTTTATTAAGTTCTTTGCAGATGACACCCTACTTGTAAAAGCGTTTACATCTGAGAAACGTTTTGCTGTCCTGAAATGTCTTCACGTTTCCTGTTTGAGAGGCTGGAAGCAGCGAAATGTTCACCATCAAGTCATTTCTTTGGTCCAGTCTTGGTGATCTTCATCTTCGCGCTGCTGCTGCTGCTGTCGTTTTGTCATTTAAAAGTCGATTTTTGATAAAAGTTTGTCCTTCGTCCTCGCCCCCTGCTGGCTTCGCGTCACACTGCAGCTGTGTGACAAGCGGATTCTTCTTCACTCAGCGTTTCCTCTGGTATTAATTCTATGTTCAGGTGTTGGAATCAATCACTTCATTAAAGTTGTTCAACTCAAAGGTAAAGCTTTTTTTTCAGACGTTAGAAATCTGAATTCATGACGTCGAATTCACGTTTTATCTCCACAGAACAGGAAGCGCTTTTTTTTCTCACAGAAATCCAAATTTAAGGTATTTATGAATCTCATTTTAACTATGTTTTGAAAGCTATGATAAACAAAATCCTGTCAATACAACACAAGATTTCACTTTACAAGCTTAATTTGTTGGAGGGCTTAAATGCTTTTATTGTGAAAAAATGAGCAGAAGCTAAATAGAGGTTTTACAATCACTTTAAGCATATTGTGAAAATCCTACTATATATGTAACAAGTTGGCTTTTAATCTGAAATTTATTCCCACATGTAACAATAATACCGTGCAGTTATTAACAGCAGCTTATTAGCAACTCGGTAAGCAGATTTTATGTTGAAGAATAGATGCAGTATTTTTGAATTTCAACAATGAAAGCCAACCTGTTGAAATACTTTTACTTTGAAATGATCATATTTTTAGCACTGTGACAAATCGTATTTAAGTCATTTCAAAGGTTTCAAGTTGAGTTCACTACACTCAGTAAAGCAGTGTCATAAAAGTGAAAGCAACAGTTTAAACGTGGGAGGAAATGCAGATTATAATCTAAAAATAAAGGCGCGTCTTCCCTCAGGAGAATTTACCGACGTGACTCGGTCGTATTTCTCTCACTGTATTTATTCTCACTGTACTCGTCATATCCACTCGCTGTCTGACTTATTTATCTTGTCTCCGGTGTGTCAGCCCTGCTTCTATTCTGAAAACTTGAAGTATTTTTATGTCGACAAGCTCGCTGCCATTTCCTGTCTCAACTGCTGGTTTGAATTTAATAGAATTTTTTGGGGGGGAGTGCAATAACCAGCTCTTAACTCTTTATTTGAGTAACAAACTATAGTTTACGTTGGACTGCGAGGAGAGAAAAAAATGCACTTTACCTGAAACATGAAACGTCTCCCCTGAATTTTATTTGCTGTCTTTTCTCTGTTTCTCATGAATCTGAAACTTTATTTGTGTGCGTTTTAAATGCTGCGTTCAGGTGTGACCGAGTGAAAATCGGGCTCCGTTTACGCAATCAGGCTCCAATTGAAAACGCAGCTTTTTTTGTGTTTTCGTTTCAGAAAAAGGCAGAAATATTGAAAATGGTGTAGTTATAGTTAGCATGCCGGGCCACTAGATGGCACTGTTGGTTGTTTTTGTAATGAAACCACACACACACACGCAGCAAATTGGAAGTCCTTTTTCCACAAAGTTGCTTTTTCAGTGGCTCTGTGCAACATTGTCGTATAAATAAAAAGCCTCAAAACATTCGTCACAATTTAAGTAAATATGACATCAAATCTTAGAATCGTCTAAAAACCAAAGACAAACAAGGGTTTATTTTGTACTAATCCTCAGCGCTGACGTCTCTTGTGTTTTCATCATTGACTCCTCGATACATTTGATTCTGCCGAATGTTCTGATTTCTTTGTCGTGACCTGAACGCAGCATTAAACTCATTTTCCTTTTGAAAAAATTATTTTTCTTTTTTTAATCTTGACTCCTCATTTGTCCCGCTTCTAAACATAAGTGTTCGTCATCGTCGTTGAGCGTCTGAAAGCTCGACGTTTACGACTAAGTACGCTCGGAGTTAAAGTTTCGTCGACGAGCCTTAAAATAAAGTACAACTGGTACGGGACCGTAGTATGTCGTGATTGGTTAACGAGGGTACCTGATGCTCATTGGTCGATACTCACGGTCGTCTTCTGTTATTGGCTGAAACATGCTGCTGAAATAAAAAAAATAAAATAAAAAAAAATCTTCTACAGTCTTGTTTGTTTTTCTTTAAGTCATCTAAACTGGGCGGGGTCTAAACAGAGGCCACGCCCTCCACAGGAAGTCATGTCCCCAAACTGACTTGTATTTTGTTTTTGTTTTTTATAAAAAGGGATAAAATAAGCTTCAGTAACTTAGAAAATGATCTAGAATAAATTAGTATATGGATCATAATTGTTCATAAAAATTCTACGTATAGATTTAATATTTATAAAGTAAAGTTGCTAGTGAGCTTTTATTTTGTATTGCATTTGGAAAAATCATCACGTCAAGATGAAAGGGGGTATTTCTTTTTTTTTTTAACTGTCCAGTGAAAGATTCAGGTTTGACCCAAACAGTAAATTAAAGATCAAGTACAGTAACTAAGTACTTTTACTTAGTTACTTCCTACTTCAAACCCTTGAACCACCTCTCTGCTTTTTATTTGCCTCAGAGTGAATTATCTTTTTTTTTGGAAAGTTACCTGCTGCACCTTTAATGTCTTTTTCCTTTTGGAGCTCGAGGCCATAAAATCATTTGGAAAGAGAAAAGATTTAATTCACAGTCACTCTGCTGCTCCGGCTAATTAACCGTCCTGTTAATGACACGGATAAACCCCATCTGATGATGCCAATTAGCTCTAATTAGCCCCGCCCCCCTCGCCTCCCCCACAGAGGATTATTAAAGGAGAGGAGGAGGAGGAGGATGACGGATCAGTGAAGACTGTGGAGACGACAGATTTCTGAAAATCCACACATAAAGATGATCCCTTGATAAAAGTCACCTTGTGGCTTTTATCGTTTATTTTGTCCTGAAGAGATCGAGGTCCATCAAATATGGCGATCGGGAGTTTTGTCCAAAATTGATTGACTTGTAGCCGAGAGCTGGACTGAACAAAATATACAATAACTAAAAACAAGTAAAATTGTCAAATGCTTAAAATGGCTGAAGCAGCAAAACTCTATGACAAATTATCTCCAGAAGTCTGTCTGTCTGTCTGTCTGTCTGTCTGTCTGTCTGTCTGTCTGTCTATCTATCTATCTATCTATCTATCTATCTATCTATCTATCTATCTATCTATCTATCTATCTATCTATCTATCTATCTATCTATCTATCTATCTATCTATCTATCTATCTATCTATCTATCTATCTATCTGTCTATCTATCTATCTGTCTGTCTGTCTGTCTGTCTGTCTGTCTGTCTGTCTGTCTGTCTGTCTGTCTGTCTGTCTGTCTGTCTGTCTGTCTGTCTGTCTGTCTCTTTCTCTCTTTCTCTCTTTCTCTCTCTCTCTTTCTCTCTCTCTCTCTCTCACTCACTCATGTTTTGCGGCTCCAGACAGATTTTATTCGGCCATAAAGGTTTCAGACCTCTGGATCAGTGTAACGGTGCAGAACTATTATCCGGAAAGTGAGAAAAAAGAAAGAAAGGAATAAGAAGAAGGATCTATTGGCTGTAGCCCGGCAGCCTTTCAACATCCAGTCGAGTGTTTTGAGAAACGACGAAGCAAAGCATTGGCGACGGGGCTTCTTGACAGCGAATGAACTTCCTGTGTTTGTTGTGTGGAGCGTGGTTACCCAGAGTCCTCTCTGTTTTGCGGAGTGAGGCGAGGTGATCGGGGCGTCCGGCACCCCGGCGGCGAGGTGATCTTCTCGGAGGGAGATTGATGCGAGCGTTTTCCCAGAGTTTACCCGAGATCCTCCACGAGCGCCGCGGCTTCCAGTCGGGCTAAACCGCGGCGCCACGCAGTCCACCTTCAAACCAGGGGGATCTGATGGGCCGCGCCTCTCCTCG
Organism: Blennius ocellaris; assembly: GCF_963422515.1. Taxonomy (NCBI): domain Eukaryota; kingdom Metazoa; phylum Chordata; class Actinopteri; order Blenniiformes; family Blenniidae; genus Blennius; species Blennius ocellaris. Next base: position 6,156,410 of record NC_137670.1, read on the forward strand.
CCAGATAATCCGAACAAACCCCGGGCCTCTGAGCCCGGGATTCTTTTCTTGAGGCGGGAAGCTCCGCCCCCCCTCTCCCCTCCCGCGTTATTTAGCAGGGGGATGATGAAAGAAGGCAAAGGGGGGGCTTAGCGGCGGATAAAGGTGATCAGAGGGAATCCTGCAGTATCTGCAGAGGATTAATGAACCAGAGCTGTGTTCATTTTCACTTTCATCAAAGTCCAGCTGGATGTCGGCGCCCCCTGCAGGCGCAGCGGGGAAGTAATCCACTACAAATGCTTTTGCTTAGCGACTGTGAAGGACGGCAAGGTGCGGACGCATTTCACCGAATTTGTGTATTTTTCTCTCGGCTGCAGGAATCGATGAATTACTACCGTTTGCATGACGTTGACGAGGAGAAGACTTTGGTAGCGTTTTGTTTACACGACACATTGAAGACACCGAAAACACGACGTCTCGAAAACGCTCTGACTTGATGTGTGAAAAAGCAATTTTTTTTGAAGATAGTGGAACTTTTCTTTAGTGCTCTGACTCCGTCTCCGTGGAAACGAGGGAAAACACAACTTTTCTGAAACACTTGCCTGCATGTGCTCAGTAGATAGTGTGTGTGTGTGTGTGTGTGTGGGGGGGGGGGTCCTCAAAAGTGAGTGACGTCCCAAAACAAAGATGGCGGCAGTAAAACTCATCATCGGCGGTTCTTAAATCAGGCACTTCTTTTTACAGCCGTCGCCCCCCCGCTTTTATGGAGGGACGGACGACAGAGATTCTTCTCATGATTGGCTGTGGCTTCAACACACACACACACACACACACACACACACACACACACACACACACACACACACACACACACACACACACCATCCGAGGCTGTTAAAGGGGAAATTCAAGCAGAGACAATAAAATGGAGATTGCCTGGCAGACAGTTGAATATGAAGAAGTCACCGAAGAGTGTAGATTTATGTTTTGTACCACCACGTCCGATAAACGCTCATACAAATATGCTGAGACTCACACATGCATGCTGTGCACATATGAATGCACACACTATGTTTGTGTGTATATTGGCATCCATTGATGCCTGTTCTCCTATTAAAACAAGGGATGTAATTGCACCTCCAATCCAGAGGGGGCGATAAGAAGAACAAATCGTAGAGTTGGTGGAGGTTTATTGAGACACCGGTGGAAAAGAGACCAGCGAAGGTTCCTGGTACCTCGGTAAAGTTCCCGTGACTGAGATTAAAATGAAGAACTCGCAACGTGTGCAAACCAAGCCAGGCTGACGGCTGACATCTTGTTCCTGCGCTGATTCCCCCGGCAGCCGGGAGGAAAAAGAAAAACGCAGCGTGGATTTCTGGGTAACGGATTCCTTGTTTTGTTTCCTGTGAGATAAAACCAGAAAGCAGCTTATGCAGCTCCCCTGTTATAATTCCTAAATAAGGTCGGTTATTCAGAGTTTAAATTTTTTTTTTTCTCTTACAATTATCGCAAAGTGCCGGTCGCCACGGCGACGTCGGAGCTTCCGCGCGGCCGCGGCAGGTGCAGTTAAATGTGTTTTTAATGAATCCGGTTGAGCTGTGATTGGCCGTGATGAGGTCGGGAGGCTTGGGGTATTAGCCGAGTTTAATGGAGTCTGGTTGAATCTGCTGAGCGTGCGACTGCGTTCCGCTGAGTGTTTCCACATTAACGTGAAACACTGAAACAGTCTGTTTACAATGTTCGACAAAAAAAACTAAAGGATGACCTGAGATGAACCTCATGAGCAGAGCGGAAACGTCGACAGGAACACAAATGGTTCGATTAATTTAGTCAGAAACAAACGAAACAAAGTTATTTTCCAACTGTTTTTGATGATCACTTGATTTCTAAAATGACAAACATCTCTAAGTTTGTTGTAGGAGAATCTCTTTAGGTCCTTTTTTTTGTCCTTCAAGATAATAAAAGCTGATGGTAGGGCCAAAGAAAACCTTTCAGGATTCTCTCAAAACCTCTTTAGAACAATAATAATAATAAAAAAAAGTGTGTCAATCATTTTAAGAGCAAAAAGTCAGTCCATAAGAAAAGAATCCAAAAACATCCCGAAAACAATTGTTCCACTAAAAAAGGTCATTTATTTAGCATATTTTACAAACCCGACTCAACAACAGCCATTAATCCAGAGAACAGTTTCAATGTCATTCATTCATTCATTGATCGGGGAAATAGATCTATGATTCCAGGAAGTACAAATCAAGCGGCAAGATAATGTGTTTGTCCAAATAATCAAATTATGTAGAAAAAAAAGCTGAAAACATAATCAATTAATCCAGAGCAAAGGTCTCTCATCTAGAAAATAATCCGTTCATCCAGAAAAGGCATTTGTTCATGGAGAAGAGATCCGACAACCCAAGACATCCTTCATCGAAAAATGATTGTCCTCACCCATTCACCCAGAAAACAATAAATAAACAATGCTTTCAACCCGTAATGCAGAAAATAATCCTTTCATCCGGGGGAGTTATGTGTTCATGTGAAGGAGATGCAAAACAACGTGAGAATAATCTGTTCATCCACGAGATGAAGTCAGATGACAGAAATATCTCTGCAGCCGGTCTCTAATGAAAAGTTGCTTTCTCTGCGTTTGTAACGTCTCTGGATGAAGTGGTGAATCCCCCCCCCCCCTTTCTGTTTTCCACGACCCAGTGAGCTCGCCACTCACAGCTGCGTTTTTTTCTCTTCACTTTAAAAAGCGTCGCCGTGACGATGCTCGGAGAAGGTCCTCGTTTTCTCTCCCCGACTGATTAAAGCTGCGACTCCTCATGTGTGAATTATGTGCAGAATTTCACAGGTCGTTTTATTCACGAGTGCAAAGGAGCAGAAAAAAAAAAAACAGCTGTGGAAACTTTTAAACTGGTAAAAAAAAAAACAACAGGAGTTCATGAGTTGTCCTGCTCCCTGCAGAACAGCTGCCAACAGCTCGGTGCTGCGTCGTCACGTCTTCTGAAAGTCAACATTTGCTCTCCCCCGCAAATCAAATCAAAGCAATTCCGTACAACAGTGAAGGTCTTGTGGTCACAACGAGATCTTCTGCACATGCTCAGTAGATGGAGGAAATATTGTTGTGGAGGAAAACGACAATCCAACTCGGCCGTCGGTCAAATATATACGTTTTCGTTCTCCCTCTGTTCCTGTCGATAGCGGATTGTTCCCCGCTGCATGTGACTTTGCGTGTTTGTTTATACCAACAAACAACAGCGCCCACTGGTGACCCGGCACGCTAACGACGTCGGCGTCGGCGTTCCCGCCATGTAAACGGGAGTCGTTTTCAAAACGTTGCCGTCTAAATGCAAAACATTTCCGAAACAAACAAACACACGACAGGTTAGCTACGTTTACATGCTGTTTGTTTTGTTGGAGAATAAACGACCGTCACAGAAAATAGTAACAGTAAAATCGTACAGTCGGAGCTTAAAGACTCTGGTTCCTCCTCCTCCAGCCTGATCGGAGGAGGAGGAGGAGGAGGAGAAGGAGGAGGAGGAGGAGGAGGCCGTGTGAATATTTCAGTGCAGGTGTTTCCGCGGGGCCGACGCGCTCCCGCTTCCCGCGCCGCGTGTTTAGGAGTCGAATCTCCTCCGCGGCGCCCCACCGAGCGTCGCCACGGCAACGGCCAACACACACGGCGACTCCTCAATGAGAGACGCAATCAGCCTCGCGTGCTCTTCCTTTAAACCCACAAACACAGAAAAAAGGCACAAGTGTTTGTGGATGTTGGCTGAGATGAGTGCGCCTGCCAGTCTGAACTGAGGGGGAATAAAACCCACAGTCGGCTCCTGATCGCCCACTCCCACCACCCCTGATGGGAAACATCTGTCAAACACATCACACCTGCAAAGGATCACAGTTTGAATGAAAATGAGGCCTGCAACAAACCTCAGGGTGTGTTTGTGTGACTTTTTTTTTTTTTTTTTTTTTTTTAATAGATTAGAAAATCGAGCTGAGTGAAATGATTTCTGTTATTTTGGAGATAAGTGTGCGTCAGTGTGACAACATTTGGCTCTACGCTGCAGATGAAGTTGCAGGTAAAAACAAATTAAATTAAATTTAAAAAAAATTATAATACTAGTACAAAAAATAATTCTAATCAACTGTCTTTACATTTCTTTTCACAAATAAAATGTGTCAACAAAGCAGAAAAAAATAGGTTGATGAAGATATGTAAGAAATGAAGGAGTAAAGAGCTGCAGGTTAAAACACTGTGAATCAGTGACGAGTGGATCAAACCACAAAAATATATTTCATAAAGAGTTGGAAATGTGCTTGTTTGTCTCCCTCTAGTGGTGGCAGTAATGATGACAACGTCAATGCAAAAAGACGGGCGACATATAAACAGATTTTTGACAAAGCATGTGGGAAAGTATATATTTCACCACAATGGCTTTTTAATGACACCTGCTCGTGCATTAATTAATTAATTAATTCATTCATTCATTCATTATTTGGATGTTCCCTCTTGGGGAATTATTTAAATAATTTTCAAAGAGCAGCAACCATTTAAAAACGTAATTGTGTTGAAATTGCTTTTTTTTTTTTTTTTAATATTGATAATTATTGTTGTGATCATTGTTGTTGTTATTAAATATGAATTTATGTATGATACTAATTTTAGCTTATTCAAAATTCAAATCATGAATATGATTTCAGTCTTTCGGTTTTTCTTCAGGCTGAACTTAACAGTCTGATTCCCGCCGCCTGCATCATGCATGTTGCACCATGTGTTCAATAAAGTAAAACTAAAAAACCTCCTCAGGGAGACCACGAGACCTGCACTGTGTCATGTCAGTTAGATGCAGCAGAAAAAGAAATTGGAAATAAAAAAACGACAACAAGCTTTTAGTATTTTATGTCCCTGGACGTTTGTATTTCTGCTGAATAACAAGCTTCCCTGATTAAAGAGTGCAACAGCAGGAGGAGCACACTGCGGCAGATCACAATGTCCCCGCTGACAGCGCGTCCTCGCAATTCAAGCGGATTAAGCAGGTGAGAGCTGCCGCGAGACGTGGAGTCGTGATCCAGGAGCTGAGACCTGCTCTCAGAGGGGCCGCGTCGAGTTTCCACACTCCGATAGCCGCCCATGAATCTCCAACAAGAAACTCCTCTTGTTTTTATTATTATTATTATTATTTGTTGGTTTTTTCAAACACACACCTAACACACACTTACACACACGCACAGACTGACACATTGTGATTGCAATAATCTAAAGACCTTTAGAAATGCAGTATTCTCCCCCCCCCCCCTTCTTTTATTCTTCTGTAAACCTTAAAATAGTCGCATAGAGGAACTCGATGGGTTCAATAGAGATAAGTTGACATGCACAACTGAAATTGTGTTGTGTTGTTTTCTGTTTGCGTTCAGTTTTGTCATGCTCATGTGTAAACTTAGGCAATTTTTTTTAATAGATTTTTATTTGTGCATGAGGGTGAACCATCACTCTCGCTTTAATAAAAATTGCCGGCCTGCATGCAGTTCCTGTCCTCACCACTGAAGTGTGGGGGCGCTGGTCTTAAACGTCACTTTAAATCATACAGCCGCTCAATTTCAAATAGGGAAACCTCGTAAATTTCGGATTTCCTCAGAATAATAAGCTGGGAGACTCCGAGGAGCGGCAGCAGGAAGCTGATCCAGGTCTGTGGAGGCTTCTGTCTGAAGGTAATGTTGATAAACTGTAGTATTAATATTCTATACTGGATCTCTGCTGGACCTTTTTTATTACTAATTCTGATGGTCACGCATGTTTGGTGTAAACTATTGCTTTGTTGATGCGTGTTAGCGTGTTCCACGGGTTATTTTGTGCATGTTAATGAGGATTTGATTCCCAGTGGAGTCACACTGTTTATGTTCACTATGTAAACAAGCACGGGAGGGTTTACAGCAGATGAAATATAAAAATATCGTGGGCAAGCCGAGAGTGGCGATCGTCGACAGTCGTAATGTCACTGCGGAATATTAAACAACTTCATACCAACTGCAAAGAGTAAAGGCTTTTATTTTGACAAAACAGACAGTAACATCATGGCAAGACGATTTTTTTTTTTTTTTTACACACAAAACCCTCTTGACTCCTGGTTGCCAACTTCCAAATATTAAACCAAACTAAACTGGGTTAACTAACTCCACGAACTAAACAACCAAAACACAACACAACAAGTCTAATAACCCCAAACAAAGACATTAGAAACAACTAAACCCAACTCAACCTGTGATGCATTGCAGCGATCAGCTCCGTGACGCTACAATATGTTTATCTAACATAAATCACGATGGTCAAACACCATTAAAGAAACTTAAACAATTGTTCAATAGCAGTCGCTGGACTCTCACAACAAGAAATATCTCATGACGGCAGCGCAGCTGGAGTTTATGCAGGAAAACGCAAACTACTGATGGCGGAGCTGTCCGTGGTGCTGAAGCCGCTCCTGGCAGCTCCGGTGTTTCGTCTCCCATCTTTTATATGCTGCTGTTTTTCCCTAAAAGAAAGTTGTGAGAAATTCACACGCTGTATCAATTCACTAATGCACTGTGAACGTACGTGTAGCATTTAGCATATAGCACGGTGACGTCGGAACGGCCGGCAGAGGCAGAGCAGCAGTGTGACTTCCGGAGGGGGCGTGGCCTCCAGGAGAGGGTGTGGCCTTCCGGAAGGGGTGTGGCCTTCACAGTGAGACAGTGCAGGACTGCCACGCCAGGAAATAGCGGTGTTGAGTCACTTCTGAGCACAAAATGCCGACACTGTCAAACCTATAAGCACTGCAAGCAACCAAAATTGAAAAATAAACTATAATTAATTATATTATAATCAAAACAAATACTCAAAATTTACCATGACTGCACGTCACTGGTGAGAATACATGGTAAATGGTAGGGTACGGTACTTTTGGTTGGGAACAACAACGGTTGTTACTAATTATTGTTACCCCATAGCGTACAGTTGCGTATCGGCACATAATGCACAGTGGAAAAGAGGCTTTTGTGGGACACCAGAAGTTGATCTTTACTTTAAACTCCTGCGTCTTTGTGAAACGGCCTCTGCACACGATGACGTGTCTCCGCACTTTGAGTCGCCGCCGCCGCCACAATTCACAGCAGATGTCTTGTTCCTCGGCGTCGCCGTCCGTCGCTGCGGGATTGATGGATGTCGGGATGATCGGGCGCGCCGCCACCCCTCCTGTAACTTTACAGCGCAGACAGATGTTCCCTCCTCGTATTTAAAGTAACATTTATCACGGGGCTGCGGGTGAGCGGCAGACATTAATCCCTCTCCGTCTCCCTGATAAGAAAAGCCATTTATGAAGGAGTCGTGTTTCCCATTCAGCACGGAGACCTTCAAACTGTCTGCGAGGAGTGGAAAGAAATCCTTCTCAGGTTTTATTGAAACGAACCTCAAATGTTTGTTCTTTCCCCTCAAACAAAAAGCTCTCAGCGAGGTTTACTGAAGCTAAATTAATCAGCTCGCCTCATTTCTTCCCTCCCAGACAGGAGCTCAGTTCCTGAAGTCACCTTTGTGTTTGTGTCTCCTGGAAGTTTGTCCACCGACACGTCGGACTGAGTCAGGAAGTACATTGTTTTTATCAGGACGCTACAAGAAGCAATTCAATCCATCCTGTGGTGTAAAGAGAGAGAGGATCTTTATCAAATTGACAAAACACATTCCGCATTTCATAACTGCTAAAAATGCTATTTAACACTGAACAGACTGAACATTATATTTGCTCCAGTGTAATTTGTATCAACTGAAAGGAACTTTATCAAGTAAAAGCAAGGCACCATTAAATGTGTACATTTTTCCAATACATTTTTTTTCACCTGTAGTAAATTAATCAAAAATTTTAATGTTAGAATGTCAGCTATGACAAAAAAACTACTTGAATCTTATTAGTTTGTTACTATTACTTCTTTTTTTTTTTTTTTTAGCTTTTCACCAATATCATGTCTTCAAAATGTATTTCTGATTTCTTTTACCTGTAAGGGATGAAAACAAATAAATGCAGCTGCAAACTCACAATCCTTTTGCGAAATTCTTCATACTTCCCATTTCATCATCATCACATATTTCTTAAAAAAATAAAACAACAAGAAAAAAAAAACAAGCTCTCCTGGTTGCTTTGTGCCGTCACAGAGCAGGAATCTGGAATGTGATAACGACCTTCCGCTGGAGGAGAAACTTTTGTCCGACTCCTGTGATTTCCTGCGAACAACAGCAGACCTCAGACGTGACTCTTTTCTCTTCACCGCCATCAAGGAGCCTGTTCGCGTCTCGCTAACCCCGCGGATACCGCACACGGATTACAGCTCTGCACGACCTTCGACTTTCCAACGTGAAGCAAACAAACACCAGCTATGTTTTCGCTGAAGGTTCCGAGAGAAACAATCCAGTCATGTTAGAAAAGTCTGACACGGGCTAGTGGCTAGTGGCTAGTGGCTAATGGCTAATGGCTAATGGCTTATGGTTGGCTACAAGCAACTGAGGTTTATACAGTCGTATGGAGACCAGGTATCAATGAGCACCTTCCTCAATCCTCTCCACTTTTTCCTCTCTACTTCTTTCTCTGTACTTCTTCCTCATTACTTCTTCCTCTCTACTTCCTCTCTACTTCTTCCTCTCTACTTCTTCTTCTCTACTTCTTCCTCTCTACTTCTTCCTCATTACTTCTTCTTCTCTACTTCTTTCTCTGTACTTCTTCCTCATTACTTCTTCCTCTCTACTTCTTTCTCTGTACTTCTTCCTCATTACTTCTTCCTCTCTACTTCTTCTCTACTTCTTCCTCTCTACTTCTTCTCTACTTCTTCTTCTCTACTTCTTCCTCTCTACTTCTTCTTCATTACTTCTTCTTCTCTACTTCTTCCTCTCTACTTCTTCCTCAAGCCACTTACAAGAGAACCCTTGTTTTTTTCTTTCGTTTTCCCCCCAAATGTTTCTTTCTTTTCCTTTGCCCCATTTTTTCTTTGCCTTTTTCTTTTTCTATTTTTCTTTTTGTTCTTTCTTTTTCCTTCATTTCTTTTTTTTAAACTTTGTTTTTCATTTCCCCCCTCTCTTTTTTCTTCTTTTTTTTCTTCCCATGTTTTCAGGCGGACCAGAGTCCAGGTGAGCGTTCACACCTGCCCAAGCGAAGTGGACTTTCACTTAAATCAGCTCTGGTCCGGACCAAACAGCAGCTGTGAACGCAAACGACCACGAGATCGTCTGAAGGTGTTGACTGTTGTTTTTATTCTTCAGCCTTGCAATTGAACTCTTTGACACACGTTGAGGCACTTTACCATCCAGACGACTGATCCTACTTTTCTCATAGGACATTTTGAACTCCAACCACGGCAATCTAATCTAAAAACCATCTTGTAGTTTCATGAAAAAAAGCGAATTCACAGCAAACATGAAGGTGTTATTGTCAGTTTCTTTGCTCTTATTTAAAAGAGCAAAGAAACAAACGCGCAATATGACATTTGGAGGACGATCGCTGTTAAACTGAACGAGACAAATCAGAATTATGATGCGTCATTTCCTCAGAGATGCAACTCCGTCCCTTTAATCTGCTCGGAGCTCATTAAAGACCAGTTTCCTCCCACAGACGCAAAAAGATCTGACTGTTAGAAACTCGGCGCCGCCTGAGGCCCGTTTACATCCGAAAGGTGAGGACGACTCACAGCCGGCCACCGGTGGGACGAGAAAATCGGAGAGAAGTGATACGAAGCTCTTAAGAGCGGCGACTCTCTCGAAGACTTCCCGTCTTCGCATCACGTCTCAGGCTCTCTAATGACGCTCCGCTTTCAGCTCGTATCTGTAAATGAGGTGACGCGACATAAAAAAAAAAAAAAAGGCTGAAAAACTCTTCTGTAATCCTCCAGGCGTCTCATTTTGGATGTCGACTCGCTCTGAGCTCATTTCGGCCACTTGGGGGAGTTTGAGTTCAGGATACGCCGGCCCAAACACCTCGTCGTTTCCTGGGAGGTTAAAGTCAAACTTTTGATGAAGTGAATCGTTTTTTTTAAATAAGAATTGTCCGTCTGTGTCATAGTTTCCGCCGTTACGAGATAAAATACTACACCTGGAATGTAAACACGACACTGACACCAGGGCTAACGCTAATGCTAACAGTCGGATGGCAGATGTGACTGTCAGCAGAAAAAAGTCAGACGATGTCTTAGTTAGTTTTGTGAGTTTTTAGCACACGATTCTATTGTCTCTAATTGATCACAGGCGAACTGGACGGAATGGAAATCATATCCTGGCAGACTTTGGAAACATTGGCTCGTGAAGGAACTGGTGATTTACGGCCGCGGTGGAAACCAGCACACACTGAAAAAGGAAAAATGAATCAAATTGCTTCAATTGGTAACGTCTAAATGAATCAAGTTCTTCAAACTAAACCCAATTCATTGAGTTTGGTTCAAAGAACTTGAGCCATTTAGATTTTACCAATCGAAGCAATTCAATTTAGTTGCTCCAAATGATTTCCTTTATCAGCACATTGACTCAGCTGCACTGCAGTTACAACTTTGAAAACTTTTGTCGTTGAACCCCCCCCCCCTCCCAATCCCAAATGGAGGAGAATCGTCTGCCGAAACTTTTACAAAACCTTCGTCAATTACTGATGTGAAAACCCTGGATCCTGAGCTCAATTCTCATTGAATCATTAAAATCAGGTCTGAAATCTTCTCCTGTGTTTATTTTCTCATCGAAGCTGAAATTTATTTATTTTTCTTCCCGCTGTAAAGTTTCTTGTGGGCTGGATCCACGTTCATACCAATAAAAAAAATAAAATAAAAAAAATAATTCTAAATAAAAAGCGAAGCTGCCGGAGGCCTTGACGAGGTGAAGGAGGTTATTTTGTGTTTTTGTTTTATTTTTTTCTCCCCCCCCCCCAAGAGATTGTGATATAAAAGTGCAATAAAAGTACAGTGGTCGGGTGATAAAGAAAGCTGTAACCGGGGGCCGGCTCATATAACAGAGACGCTGCTGCTCTTCGCCTCCGTTATTCATTCACAGCTGCAGGGAGAGCAGATTTAAGAGCAGGTCAGATCACAATAGAAACTCAACCTGGAAACGACTGCCTGACAGTGTTTAGTGTCTCGCCACGCCCGGCGAGCTGTACGTCAAACGTCGCAGTCCATCGCAGAGGCGACGTATAGAAACATGGTAGAACTTCTCAAGGCTTCCTCATGGAAGAGTTAAAAAAAAAACAACAAAAGGGACTGAAGTTTAGTGGAACTCCGCGGCAGAGACGACCCCTCGGCTTCAAAATGACCTCAAAACAATCATGCAAACTCTTGTAAATCGGCTCCGGCGTCAAAATCGACTAAACAATTTATGAGGATCGACTGCGTGAACTCGCCGCTCAACGCACGCTGGTTCACTTTTCCGTGTTTGCCTCCGACAGCCAGATTCGGCCTTGAGCCTCGGCTCACGTATCGTTAAAATGAAAAGAATTGTTTGTATGTGGAGCAATAAGCTCCTCGGAGTGACGCCCGGCCTCGTCTTTAAGGACGTCTGTTTTATTGAGAGTGCAGTTATGTTCCGAGAGCAACCGCCGAATGAGAATCAGATCAAGCAAACCGGAGTAAATGTCTGGTGCGGAGCAACGGGCTGCAAGTCCTGAAAAAGCTAATATCAGAGAAAAACGGTACGGAAGGTGAATTGTTGGTTGGAAGCGTGAGGAATTGCGTTGCATGTCTGCGGAAAATAATCAGAGAAAGAGACTAAGGACTTGGAAGAAACCACCGCATGGACTTGGGAACGGCTGGGAAGAACTTTGTCTGTCAACAAAGTTTTTTTAAACGGCGAACACTGACTTTACAATCACCACATAAAGTAGGGAATTAAATCCACATGGACTCTCACGTGGACTGAGCGGTGGCTTCTTGTGGTCAGAGGAATCAAAATTTGACATGAATAAATAAATAATTATAAAACAACAACAAACTTGGCGGAGACAGAAGTGTTTTATTTGGCTGAGATTCGTCCGCGTCCTCACCCGAACGTCTCCGCATGTCAACGCAGCCGAATACAGGCGAGAGGGGAACAATTTGCTTTCCCCTTCATCTTCGTCCTCCTCTTCCTCACTTCATGTCTCGCTGTTTCCCTTGCAGCTCAGGGTCGGATCGATGAAACTCGCCGCCGAGGGAAAACAAAAGCAACGAGATGTGTTTATGACCACGCTCCTGGGGTGAGGGGGGGGGGGGAGGGGAGAGAGGGTCATCAGCCGGCGGGAGAAAACAAATCAAGAGAAGTGAAACTGAAGCAGATGAGGAGGAGGAGGAAATAAAACTGACGGCTTCAGTCACACTGCAGGAGACGTGGAGGTTCACGATCCCCGGCGAGATAAATCCTCAGACTGTCGAAGTTTCTCCCCGTCGAGGTCATAAAAATGTCTGAAGTGGGTTTTTTTTTTTTTAAGGAGAAACGAGACGCAGGAGAATCGGGTCCGTTTGCACGTCAAATTGTTTTTTTCTCGCGTCGACAATCTTTTGAAAAACGACGTGCGTTGAAATGGAAATGGCAAAACAACGGTGCAGTTTTCCCATGGGGCCACTAGTGGGTGCTGTTGTAGAAACATTCAAGCTCCTCTCAAGTGTCTTTCTTCTTTTCTTTTTTCTTTTCGCAGGTCGTAGTTCTTAGAAAGTTTAATCCAGCTCCTTCAGCAATCACCACACACACTTTTCCGACCAGTAAACACACGAAACTCCTCTGAGATGTAAAACAAACGCGGCGCGAAGACCAGAAAACAAAAGCACTGGCATAATTCTATCTCATTGGCGGGCAGAGCTGAATTTAAATGAGTGTGTTTTTAAAAATGAATGGCTGGTATATCAGCTCTGTGAGCCGCTTGAACATCAGACTGCCTGAAAAGCTCCAGGATTAAAGAGCCGGGAAACACTAAAACATGGTGAAATTCACCGACGACTGCAGGCCCATGACGAGAGGGTGAAGCTGAAAACAAACAAAACTTTTTATACCAGCGACTTCGAGAGTGAAGACAAACTCGGACCGGCTCCTCCGGGTGAAACCAGCTCTGCTCCATCAGCCTCCGTCAGTTTCAGATAGTCGGCTTGAGGTCATTGTCATTTTTTTTTCTCTCCTGGCAAGTTGCCAATTTTTTGTTGTTTTTTCCCTTTAACTTAAAGTCAAATTCAATGTAATGCCGAAACAATATTTTTTTTTTTTTTTTTTATTCTTAACATTTTTCTGTCTGGGGCTGTGGTGGGGCAGAGAGTGCCCCCCCCCCCAACGTTTGGTCTTTTGGTTTGTTCCATGTTCCAGTTTCAGTGACTTGGTTTGTTCCACTTTGCTTCCTTTGATTTGTTCCAGTTTGAATCAGATGGTTTATTCCACGTTACGTCACTTGGTTTGATCCAGTTTCAATCATTTTTGACATTGTTCATTTCATTGGTCCGTTCCGCCTCAGACTGGCCTCTGATTGGTTGACAACAGGTGGCTTTATGAAGCCCCCCCTCTCTGTTTTAACCCTCCTTTGATCTCCTCCCCTCATGTGACTTCCTGTCCGTCCTGCAGCCGATCGTCTCGCTCTATGACTTTGATGCCGATGTTTCCAGGTCTCGCCGTGGAAAAAAAAAAAAAAAAAGGGTTTCAGACGTATCACGTCTTCCGGCTCCGCGGGCAGAGTAATTTATTCCTCTCTAAGTGTCCTCAAACCGCTCCTCGCCACCTCCCCTCTACTTCCATTTCCTGTGAAATTACCCGGGAGCTCGTAACGGCCTCCAGACGTTTTTATCACATTCTCCTCATCGGTCTGTCTTTATTACTCTCTGTTAGCTCGCTCAGTCTGACCCCACCTGTCCACATGAATGGATTTCACTCAGCGCTTTCACCACTGACAGCAAATCACGTCAGCGTACAGAGGAGAGCAAAGACACAAAGAGAAAAATAACTCATCGCATATCGACGGTTTTGACCCTCAGCTGTCGAGAAGCTGACCACAATAGACCAGGACTGGGTTGTTTTTTGTTTTTTTTCTCGCTCACTGTTTCAAGTTTCTTCTTTATAATTACTTCCTTCATAGGTCAAATCCACAACTTCTCAGTTTATGGTTCCATTATATATTATCTCTCTTCTCTTAATGGCTTTTTTAAAAACTTAATATTAACGGTACTGTAACAAGGTGCAGCGTTTGGATTACGTTGGATTTCTCAAGCATCTTGCATGTTTTCACTCCAGCCCACTGATTTTATATTTCCTCTTCTGCCTGTAAGATCTTACATCTACATGTCCTCATGATTTCCAGCAGTTCCCTCCTGATCTTTGATCTTGTGAAAAATATGACCATGTTTTTCTTTTTGTTTTTTTTAAGTTGAATTTTCTCCACATCATGAAGCTGATGGAAATCAGACCATTCTTCTTTACTTGGCTCAGTTGGTTCGTTCCAGTTTGTTTCAGTTTCAGCCACTTGGTTTGGTCTAGTTTACCAGTTTACTTGTTTCTTCAACTTCCTTTCAATTGTTTTCTTTGATAAAAATAGATAAAAAATCTTCAAACGTGACAAAGTTGAAATTTCTCTATATTCCCCTGATAAACTTCAATATCTTCCCAACGCCTCATTATAAGTATAAGACTTATCTGCTTCTCATAATTATCATGTAAATGTCACCTGTGTTCATCAAATCCAATTAAAACAACTTGTTCTACAATTGTTTACTTTCAATAGACATATTCTTTATTTCGACTATGTTGGTTATTAACACATCGCTTCATTTGCTCAATCATCTTTCATTTGCTGTACAGTGTTGTAAATGAAGGACAAACATCTCTGCTTGTATACTTTTCCATCTTGTCTCAGACTTGCACCACTATATATATATATATATATACATATATATATATATATACAAACTCTGATTTATGCCACAGAGAAATATTGTGTAACAGCAGTCCTCCTTTGCCTTCAGGAAGAGCCTTTTATCTGATCCTGGCTTTATTTCCTCCCCATACAAACCTCGATATTCATATATCCTATTCTCTCAGTTGTTTGTGTGTGTGTGTGTGTGTGTGTGTGTGTGTGTGTGTGTGTGTGTGTGTGTGTGTGTGTGTGTGTGAGGTTATTACTGGCAAATATTAGAAGAAATATAAAAACATCAGTCGAATATTGACCCTAATCCAAAATCCATCACCTTCCTAAGCCTCTCCTCAGTTCTCGGTTTATTTTTTGTATAAATTGGGTTATTTTTTCACTCATCTGTTCTTTATACGACAAATTAGTGATTTTCTGGGGTCTTGACGTTTCCATCATCTTTTGTGCTGCGGAGTAATTTATTGACGACGGTTTTCTATGGTTCTCTTAAGAGTCTTGTTATTTTTGGAAAAGTATCTTGAGTTGCTGAGCAGAATCATATATAGATGATCCTACTGTTCACTGTTCTCCTGTCTTCACCGTCTCCAGTGATTCACACCACTAAGTTTTCAAGTGAAAACGTGTGTGTGTGTGTGTGTGTGTGTGTGCGTGGCTTCATTCCAAACACAGACAACATCACCAACTTGGTGGCCCAACATGCTCACGACAACGTTTCAGCATCTCTTCCATGTAAACCGAGATCGTTTTCAAAACGTGGAGGTTCAAAAGCGACACTTTGCTGAAAGGAAAACGCAAAAACGATGCCGGTTCACTTGAAACGCTGCGCAAACGGATCGTCGGAGAGGAAACAAACCTGTGATTCTACATTAAATCATTCCATCAATTCGATATTTATTTACATCCTGACATTTAAATACAATTCTACACATTGTTCCTTTGAATCCAAATGTCTCTAATTCACCCTACTGGAGGCTTTTCCTAATAAATCGGCACTTTGTCGTATCTTTTCCGACATGTGAGCACTTTATAGTTCTGTATTAGTGTTTCGTTGATAAAAACCAGCCTGGTCTTCATCAAGCAGAGTAAATGTCTGTGATCTCTTTGCTATAATGGGAGTTTATAAATTGTAATCCACATTTAAGAGGGATCCCGGACTGTGAGAGTTTTCTTTGTTTTCACCCTTCCTTTGGAATAATGATCATTTCTCTCTGTGCTGCCTGATCTGAAGCCATAATTAAATGATTCACACAGTAACAGGATTAGCTTCTTTTCAGTGTTTTGTTGAGGGGAGGCGTCCAATCCATCCGCTTCTGGTTAATTTCCAGATTTTCTCTGACTAATTGTCTTTTCTGTCTCTTCCACTGTTATTTTCTCAATTCGTTCCGTTCTGTTGTGCACTTATTGTTGTAAAATCCAACTTTTTTCTAATTTCTTTCATTAGTTTCAGTGTCTTTTTGATGTGAAGTGGCAGGAATTTGGCTTTTCAAAGACAATGTCTATATATCTTTTAAACAAATTTCTTAAGAGCAGTGGACACAGCAGCTGAGCCATGAAAGATAACACACAAAGACGCTTTCATGGTCAGTTTGTATAAAAAAAAACAGACTCAGAATGCAGCAGGTATAGGAGACTTTTCTTGGACTTAGAATTTTGCAGAATGTTTTATTAAAACTGGTGTTTTTGTTGAGATTGTACCGGTAGTCATTTTCAGTGGCGATCGTTGCATTCTCAACCACAGCAAAGAAACACTATAAAGTTTAAATCGAAAGGTTATTGTGGGATTCAAATAACTCAAGATGAAACTGGGCCTCTGAGCTAAAATGTGTTTGACACCTCTGCTTTAGATTCTCCCTCAGATTAGATTTATATGATAAAACTCGCCCCCATTTCTACTGCTTGAACCAACATCAACTCTTTTATTTACCTGCAGGACGCTGATTAAGTATTTCTAAAGTATCTTTTTTTCTTTCTCTGTCTTGGAGCATCCTGTTATAATTTCCTCCCTGTATCTAATTACTCACCGTTTTAATTCTCCAATTTGTCTCATTATTAATTTTCCCTTCATTTTTCTGGTTATTGTACAAAATTACATTTCAGGTATCTTACATCAGTCCCATCCATCTTTCACTCTGTACAAAGTCTCATTATTTTATTAATGATGAAATTAATTTATGAATTTATGAATTCCTGGAAGGCTTCCAACAACCTGCAGCACTGTCGCACCTCCCACAGTCAGCACCTGTGTTTTATGTATTGTTTTTATGTATTATTCTTGTATTTATTGCTTAATGTATTGTTTTTATAGCTTTGTTGTAAAGCACTTTGGATACCACTGGGTTATTGTAAAAGGGCTATACAAATAAAATAAAGTTTGATTTGAATTTGAAATAATCAGTGGTGATTGTGTGAAGATTCATTTACCTGTTTTTTTTTTTTCCTTCTCATCTGTTTGGTCTAATATGTAATTTGACACCAGGATGAAGTCTAAAACGAGATTGAATAAGGAGGAAGCAATCCTGAAAAAAGAATGGAGGAAGGAATGAGCAACAGAAGAGTGAAGAAGGGATGAACTAAGAAATGAAACCATAAAAGCAAAGGAGTGAATGAAAGGACAACAAAAACAGTGAAGGAAGAAAAGAAGAGGGAACCAGCACTTTGACAAGCAAATAGAAAAATGAACTGAATGAAGGAACGAATGAACAGCAGAGAGGAAGAGATGAAGGAAGGAGGAAGAAAAGAAACGTGGGGATGAACAAAAAGCCCAACGAAGGAGATTAAGGGCACAGAATGACCGAATGAATAAAGTCAAGAAGAAGGAATAAATAACGGAATAAAAGGAAAGGATAAAATAAGAATAAAGGAATGAACAAGAAAAGTAAAAAAATAATAGAAAAAAAAGTGATTGTTGGCTGGAATTAAGGCTCAAACCAAGGAAAGAAAGAAAGATTGAACAAATGAATAGAAAATGAAGGATGGAAGGAAAGAACAAAAGGAAGAGCAAAGAGAAGGGCAAAGTGCCAAAGGAATAAAAGAAGGGATTAAAATATCAGTCACTGTTTTTGTGTGGTTCCTGATGATTATTTGGTGTTTTTCATTTTTGTTGTCGTTCTCAAAAGTGGGACAAAACAAATGGATTCAACTGTATAACTGTAATATTTTGTTCTGTAGATATTTGAATCTGTTTAAATGTCCAAATTCAAAATTGGCAACAAAAGCATCGCCTGAGACCGACTGTGGATGAGATTAAAACCAGATGAAAGAAAAGTGTAAAAGGAGTCTTTTGTCACTGCTGCAGAGGGAAAAAATGTACCGAGACCTCAGAGGAGAGACGTCAGCGGGGAGACGAGCGGAGAAATCAACCAGAAGAGAAGCGAACGAAAAGAAAATAAGATGTGAGGGAGGAAAGTAGGCAGGAGGAGAGGGAGAGACACAATGGAGAAGAGCTGGGCGAGAGAGAGAGAGAGAGAGAGAGGGGAGGCAGGACGGCTCACAGTAATTTTTTTTCTTTCCTCCTCAGTGGTTTTTTTCATCCCACAGGAACAGACCCATTTCTCTTCGCTTTGATGGAGAGAATACAGACGGAGAGGGAAGTGCTTTCCTTCAGATCGCTTAAACTGCCTTTAAAAAAAAAAAAAAAAAAGTCATAAAAAAATCAGATTACAGCAAAAGGAGATGAAACCACCAAAACGTTTAAAATCCTGCTGTGTCCACACATCTGCTCACGTTTAACTGCTGACGGAGATAAAGGTGCACGTTATTTATCATCTGGATCAAGTACTGGGGGCTACTTACTGGGTTTGGGGGGGCCGCCGGACTAAAGGGGGGGGGGGGGGCAGAGAGGCTGAACGAGGGTCAAAATGTACAGAATCACAAAGACTATAGTTTATTAATGGACACTTCTTAAATAGAATGAACGCAAGCAACTCCAACAAATGAAACAGAATAATCAATTGAAGAATTCGCTGAAATGACGACAGGTTTACTGTCTAAAACCAGCTGAGACCAGATACCAAAGTATTCCTGAACACTTCCAAAAGTAGTATGTAACCACTTTAAAAACCAGCCCTGAAATCACTTAAAAGATTATTGAACAACTCTAAAACTAGTCTGACACCAGTAACCAGAGTGTTCTTGAATAGCACCAAAAGTACTCTGAATCCAAGTAGTTTTTAAAAAAAAGAAGCTAGTCTGAAACCAACTCTGAAATCAGTTACTGAAATATTCTGGAAACAGCTCAAAGACTGGTCTGAGGTCAGTCTTCAAACGAGTCAAAGGTGAACTCCCAGGATTGTAAAACTGACTCCATTACCTGTTCTAAAAGTAGTGTCAGTTTGAAAACCGTTTGAAAACCAGTCTGACTCATTTAAAACCAATTCCACAACTTCAACAAGCGATAAATGAGCCATAAAAGTCTGAAATTAAATGTGAAAGATTCAAAATATCAGCAAAGGACTGCACCCAGACAGAGAACACTTTAAATCTATTTGAAAAGTAGTTTGAAAAATAGATACAGATCCAGCTCTGGACTGCATCTATTCTTGGCAGCCCTTCAAACATTAAAATGTAAAAATGAGCGTTAAAGCAAAGTGAATATTATGAAGAGTTTGGCTAAAAATAGACCAGATCAGAAACAAAAGAGGGAAAAATAATCTTTAAAACTGCTAAAAATCATCCACTAAAACCAAACTGAGTCTGAAAATTGGTCTTAAACAGGTTAAAATCATATTTAAAAAAAATTCTAATTCAAAGCTGGTTTAAAACTCATTTCAATTGTGAATATTAAAGTTCAGGCTAAATGTCATGCTAATGCTAAAACTAGTGAAAGCTGTGAGTGAAGAGTCCATCATGGTCCTTTGATGCACCCTTAACATCCTCCTCCTCTTCCTCCTCCTCCTCCTGCAGCTGAAACAATCTCCTTTCCCCACTCCATTTTTCCACCACAGGGGAAATCAACAGGAATAATCTTCTGAATTGTTTTTGTTGTGATTTTTATTTATTTATTTATTTTTTCGATCTGGGGTTTTTCTGGCTGAGCGGCGATTTCACGCGAGCTGCTCCCGGGAGCGCGACAGTTATAATATTCATCCAAAACCCAGAAACCGAGGGACGAGTCAGAGAAACATGACGTTGACCAGATGAAACAATATTTACATCCAGGCCAGCCGACCTGCTCTCACCGCGGCGGGTTTTGGATTTCTGGGTTTTCTCCGTCAACCTCACGATATCTCACAGTCCAGATCTTCAGCCGAGAACGAAAAGTGGAAAAATTATCATTTTTGCAACACAAAATGAAATCTGCCCCATAAAAATGGGGAATTACTGTCAGTCATCAATTGGTTGTATCAGTGTAAATTACAAAAAAAAGAAGTGGATGAACACTGTGGTTCCAATGAAAGTCGACGACATTAATCTAGTAGGAAACAGTTCCAGGAACAAAAACAGTCGTGACGATGAAATCGCGGAAAAAAAACACACTTTTCTCTCAAGTTTCCATGGAGTCACACAGCCGGAGTCACGTGACTCACGAAAGCAAACATTTAGCCGACAGTTTCTCGTTTGTCCAGCAGGAGGCGACGACCCGGGGGGTCACACATGGTCACGGGCTACAATACCTCGACAAAAGTAATTACTCTGTACCATCAACGCCAAGGCCACTTTCTCACTTTATCGCCCAGTGCGGTTTTATTGTCCACAATACATCGATCTGACATTTGACCTCCATCAGAAGGTTCAGCAGCACGAGTCACTTTTACAATATGAGATAAATAAATCATAATAATCGTCATAATGATAAAAGTAACGAGAGTAATGATAGCAATCGAGATACTTTCTGCCTCGATTCTCATCTTTTGCTTGTCAATTCTGAACGCTTCGTTTCGGGAAAGCTCCGCTTTCATACAACAGCTTTAAAAAAAAGAAGAAGAAAAAAAAACAAAATTCTATCTTGTCTGAAGAGTTTTCAGTTTAATTGATAACATTTCCTCAAACTCTCACCCTCCCAACGTCCAAGCAGGGAAACCACAAGCTTGCCTCCCTCCCGCCCTCCCTCCCTCCCTCCCTCCATCCATCCATCCTCCGTTACCGTGGTTATGGCGAGCATCAGTCAGAGCAACCTTAATCACGTCCCCCCCCGCTGGACTGAATGGAAACCCTCTCCGCCTCCTCTTTTTAATCTTTGTCATCGGCTCATTTTCTCCCTCCGTCCCTTCCATCCATCTTCCCCTTCAGTTCTCTCTCTCTCTCTCTCTCTCTCTCCTCTGGAGAAACATGCAGATCCTCTGTTCCCTCGGCCTGGTCGCTGCCTCGCCGTTGGGCTAGTGTGAATCCTCACAAGTGGTGTTTCGAAGGAATTCCTAATAGAAGCTGTGAACTAATGGGCGAGAATCACGAAGAGGCAACAAGTCTCTCGATATCCCGGACCTGTATTCCTCACTGGGTATGAAACTTTGTCTGACATTAGTTTTAAATGTGAAAAAAATGAGATCAAATCAGTCGTGATAGTGTGTTAGCCCTTCTGCTGTGGCTCGAAGAAGCTCTCAGGAAAACATACGTAAATAAACACGTTAGATGGTTTTTAGTATATTTACACACCAGTTATGTTCAATAGGATTCTTAACACTTGGGGGGGGGGGGGATGGCTTTAGAAATTAACTGAAATGGGTAAAAAAAATAGCTAAAACCACCATCAATGAGGAACAAATGGTAAAACAGCTTTAAACCCCCAAAAAAATCACTAAAAGAAAAATTTTACTTTGAAATGAGAGGAAACCAGCAAAAGAGATCTAACGTGGTTGAAAAGTGATCATGTCAAATTTGTCTAAAACAATTATATAAAAAAAGACAAATAAACAAACACTATACCATTGAAATCTGGTCCAGATCAACTGAAAATGTAATAAAATGTACATTTTAAAAATGAAAATGGGAACTTTTTACCCCGCTTGACGTTTCTTTACATGACAGCTGAGAGAGACAGAGAGAGAGAGAGAGAGAGAGAGAGAGAGAGAGAGAGAGAGAGAGAGAGAGAGAGAGAGAGAGAGAGAGAGGGAGGGAGAGAGAGAGAGAGACTAATAGGACTGTCACAGAGAGCACTTATTAAAATAGACTGGAAATTACGAACATGATTTATAACCATGTTACTTTGTTCTGAGGGATCCAGCCGACGACCTCAACCAGTCATTACGTCTGACACACACACACACACACACACACACACACACACACACACACACACACACACACACACACACACACACACACACACACACACACACACACACACACACACACACACACACACACACACACACACACACACACACACACTCTCTCTCTCTCTCTCTCTCTCTTTCTCTCTCTCTCTCTGGAGTCGTTTCGACCTTTTTAAAGGGATTTTCAAACCAGTTTTGGCTGGTTTAAGTTGGAACTGGTTTCACTCTGCTTCTTCTACTTCCCGCTGGATTTCTGACATTCTGAAACTAATGTTCCAACTGTTTGTTTTTTTTCCTTCTAAAAACTAGTCCTTGAACTACTTTTGAAGCGGGTAAAAGTCGAAGTGGTGGATTGATTATTAGGTCCATCTCTGATTTGGCAGATTTCAGGTCTGTTGTCAGATTAACTGTCTGACAGTCTGGTTTAATTATGATTGGGTTTTCATCTTATCCTGAATTCTAATAAGTGTGAAGACGATTTGTAACCCAGATTTAACCTCCTGGTTTAGGGTCGAGTTTCAGCTTTTATTTATTGTTGAATCAGCCACCGGCTGGTTTCCCCGGCTGGTTTAAAGAGATTATTTCTGCTGGAGTGGATCTAATCTTTAAATTGGTTGTTTTCCTGGACTGTTTGCAGCCAGTTTAGTGATTTGAGGATGATGGTTTCAGACCGGTGTGTCCCTCCGTCCCCTCTGCGGCGAGCGCTGACAGTTCGTTTGTGGGAAAAGTTCCTGCTGAAATCCTGCGAATAACGAGCGCACTGTGAAAAAAGTAGCCGGGTGAGACGAGCGCAATTGTTTATCCTGCTGCTGACGGACGGAGTCGGCTGACGGCAGGAGGCGAGGACGGACGTCCGAGGTCGTCTCGCGGTCGTCTCGCGGTCCCGGATCTGAACGGCCCGTGTTAATGAGCGGCGTGGTGATGGACACGTTAACGTAGGGAAAAAAAAAAATCACAACATCAGTTCAGTCTTCTTGAGCAATTTTGCAGGGATTTAAATATAAAGTTAGCTTCCTTTAATTTACCTTGCAATACCAGTTTCCGCCACCGGGTGGTTTAGCGAGTCACCGGAATATCGGCAATGGGCAAAATACCCAAGAGACATAATATAAGACTTTTTTTGTTATTATATTTGTAATATGAGATTACAGGCGCTGCTTCGTTGTGCGTCAATAAGAAAGTAGCTAAAGTACATATAAAACGTATAATATAAAAAAATATGAATAGAAAGTTTATCGATGTAATGTCACTACCCTTGAAGACGAGAAAGAAGCGTACAAAATCTGCACAACAAAGAAGGAAAACAGTGAAAACGTTGGATCTAAGCGTGAATCTGTTGCCTCTCTTCGATCGCACCTTGCAGTGAAGCGACTCGACTTGTGCTGAGAAATGTGGCGTCTGTTCTGCCACGGTGTTTGGTTTCCCGTCAGTTGCACGCCGTCTGCAGCCTTTCACAGACTCGTCCGTGCGCCGACGCTCACGTCCTCCGGTCCTGCGCTTTGTTAAAAGTCTTTCAAATCACCGGAGCGAAGCCGAGCGGCTGAAATGATTTCGATTTATAAAACACTCAAAGATTTCTGTCTCCATCAGCGAGGGAGCGGCTCCCCTTCTTTTCTCCGTCTCTCACAAACACTTGAACATCTTTACAAACAGCTTCTGTGGGCCCGACGCAGGCGAGCAGCTCAAATCACCGAGGTATTGACGGAGAACCGCCGCTTTGTTCTCGCTCAATCGCTATTGATTGGAGACGGGGAGAAGGAGGGGAAACGGAGAAGAAGGCTTTGAAAGGTGGAGAAACAAAAGGAGGGAAGAAAAGGACTTGGTTGTACTTTAACTCTCAGCCACGGCGACTCAGCAGAGTCCACAGTGATTCAGCAGAATTAACAGCAAGTCCACATGATTCGCGACACCTCCGCAGATTATTTCACTGACTCAGCAGCCGAAGCAGTGACTCAACAGAATCAACGACTCCGCAGAAGTCACAGTGAGTCGGCAGAATCAAACAAGGACTCAGTAGACTTTTCAAAGACTCAGCAGAATCAACGACGCAGCGGACATCATTGATGACATCATGATGACTCACCAGATTTCACAATGACTCGGCAGATTCAACAACGACTCAGCAGACTTCACATTGATTCAGCAGAATCAACGACTCGCCAGATTTCACGACGACTCAGCAGACTTCACCGAAAGTCAGAAATTCCCCAAAAAAAAATTCGATATGGAAATGATGTCCATTTCCACGGAAGCGGCAGAAATGGCGAAAACAAATTGGCGCTAAACTTTAACAATGGGAGAAGACAGACATTTGTACATTTAGACGACCAAGTTGTATTGTTGTCATGGTGACGGTCGACTATAAAACTACCAATCTGCTATGTTTTCTGCAGCGAATCCCTTTTTTAAAAGACAGTTTATGCAGATGACTCATGTTGAGAACTGAAACATGCTGCTGACCAGAAGTGCTGAAAGTTTCTTTTCTCGGCCACAAACATTTTTCTTTCTCAGCTGTCTGCCTCGGCGTGGAGCTGCTGATAGAGTTTTCTTTCTCTCTGAGGGAATGAGGCTTCACTTCCTGCTCAGCTCATCAGTCTCTCACCTCCAGCTCCTGCAGACTACCGGCAGACCCTCTAATCGCCCGTCACTGAGCCGGCTAATCACCCGCTGCCCAACTCCGCCGCCGCTCCTCCCGCACGCCCGCCCGCAGGCGGCGGCCAATCAGGCGGCTCGGGCCAGTTAATGTGGGCCGGTTCCCCCCTGAGGCCTGAACCATGGAGGTTAACAAGAAACAAGGCAGCAAACATCCCCTCCCCTCTCCTCCCACCCGACTCCTCACTTCATTACCTGCCCCCCCCCCCACCCCTCACCCCACCTCCTGATTTATGAACACTGCTCCTTCCTGCTCCCTCTGCACCTCCTCCTTCTCCTCGCTCTGATACAACGTGGCCTCTGGCTCCTCGGCGTGTTCCAGGTGGAATAAATTGACTCCGGTTTTACAAACCGATCAAACACAGCGGCCTCGCGGCTGTGAGCTCGCAGGTTTGAGTCCCGTAACCCGATGAGTCATGTTTAATCCCTGAGGTTTTTATCTCCACAGCTCACTAAAAAGAAGGTTTTTATTCTAATAGTATTTCAGCAGGCAGGTCACAGTTTCTCCTTCAGCCTTCAAACCCAGGCCGGCAAAAGGAAAAGATGTGTCGTAACTGAAGTCGGGAGTAGCCAGAAACTATGTCGCCCTCCAGTGGTGGGAGTAGTAATGACACCAGCAATGTAACAAGACTAAAGAACAATATACGTAATGGAATGCAATTAAATATGTACATTTGAAAGATGTCTGATTTTTGTTCCAAACTTCATCCCCCTACGTGAAACACTTTTTTTCAAGTTTGTAGGTGGCGCTGAGCAGCCGTTTTGCCCCGCCCACGTCTGCTATATGTACATTTTCAAACTATCTTTTTTTTCTGCTGTTGGTGGCTCCTCTGGACCTGCTGTTTATAGTCATCCTCAACATATTTTAGACTCACAACACCACAGCAGAGGTTAATACAGTCAAGTAGTTATTAATAACAGATCTTCCCTGTTGCCAGCAGGTGGCGCTATGTCTGTGTATGGATATTGGAATATTGATTTGATCAAGCATGTAAAGTCTGAGGTCCACTGCAGCGTGACGAGCAGAGTTACACATCACTTCCTGTTTTGATGGCAATCCCTATTTGGGGCCATGGTAGGTGAAACTATATTTCCTTTAACGCACCAATAGGTGGCGCTGTGACTGTGGATGGAAGTCAGCAGAGTTGACTATGTCAACCATAGTTGACAGTGACTCAGCAGACTCCACAGCGACTCAGCAAGTCAAAAACCCACTACTTGTGACCCATTCTGAAATGGTACTTTAACCACTTTTGGACGGGTATGAAGCAGTTTGTGGTTCAAATGCGGCCTGATTGGCGTCTGCGGGCGTCAGCCGGTCTCCTGGTCGTGATTCAGGCGATGGAGACGCTCGATGCGGCGAGCGAACAAAACCAGCGGCTGTGTGATGTCAGCAGTTTTAGTCCCTGGAACTCTGGGCTGTTATCGCTCAGTGCTGTTGTTCTCAAGACGCCTGCATGTAATTAACACTGAGCGGTGTGTGTGTGTGTGCTGACAGTGCATTAGGGCGCTCTGCGGGGGGTTTCCCCTCCTGCTCCAGTGAGCTGATGGGGTCTATTTGTCATGCAGGGGGGGGGGGGCGACCCGCTGCACCACTGCGCCGCTCCAATGTCAAACTAATGGAGACCAAGGAGACGTGCAGCGTCACTGCCGCTGCGGCGGCGGCGGCGCATCCTCATACAGTTCGCAGCAGAGAGAGTCACTCTCCAGAAGAGTAAATAAATATATTAATGAATGGAAAAAAAATGAAAGAATGTGAGTTATTGATATGAGGGATTTGGATCATCAGTCACAAAATGAAATGCAGACACCTTAAAACTAACCGCAGCTCCTGGATCATAAATCAAAATCCAAACCTTGCCTGAAGGCAACACACACACACACACACACACACACACACACACACACACACACACACACACACACACACACACACACACACACTGTGTGTGTGTTTAATATATCAATTCGATGTTGTTGTCTCTTTTTAGTGTCTCACTTTATAAAGTCGTGTTTTACACAAGTCACTTTGTGTAAATATCTGTATGTCAGACTTTATTTGACCCCGAAACATTTCAGAATGTGTGGATTCCTACAGATTAAAGGTCGGACGTTCACGTCCAGCTGGAGAACACGAGAAGCTAAGATTCAAGTTGTGTGCAAACACACAAGTTTCAACACCAGATTCAATACCTTCCCATGGTTGTTATTGTTGACTCCTCATCCAACTCCTTAACATCGGTCACTTTTTACAGTAAAAACAAGAAAATCTATACCATTTCTAATCACTTTGTGAAGATTAAAAGCTAAATATTTGCACCATCAACAAGCCTGAAAAGTGAGGAAACAGTGAGGCCCTCCAGTGGTTGCAGTGAGTATGACAGCAGCAATGTAGAGAGGAAGCATAAAGAGGAAAACAATCATAATTAGCTCAGTTATAACTGATAATTAGTTGGTTTATGTACATGTAGCATCCTTTGGCCATACGCTAACAGATGCTAACAGTTTTAAATCAGACTCCTGTTGTATTAAACATGATTCGGTTATTTTTTTATTCACAAGTGGATTAAAATGCTCACAATATTTGAAAATACATTATCTCTATTCACACTTAATGGCGCTCTTTCAGGAGATAAGTACTAATAGATTTTTATGGTAATAAATACAAACTTGTCGTGTTAAAAGCAAAAGAAATTTCTTGTATTTATTTAACTTAATGTCATCCTCTAATGGTGGCAGTTCATCCAACAGCAGCAACGCACCGATGCAGGAGAGGTAGAATAAAGTCTGAAGAATGCCATTATAAATATCATTAGCCTCATGAACAAATAGTTACTTGATCATCGTTACCACGGCAACCAGGATGTACCTTCCACATTTAACTCCCTGTTGTATTTTATTATCTCGTTAATTAGTTTGTAAATGACTTGTTTGGACTCGGAGAGGCAGATTACACTGTGGAAGGTGTAAGAACTCCACCAGAAACTAAAACAAACGTTTCATTGCGGTTCACATTACCGTTGAGCCCGCGGGGGGGTGTGTGGATGCTAATCGCCTCTACTGCGCCAGCATCACGTCTCCTGGGAGCCGCTCTGCTCCTTCCTCCTCCTCCTCCTCCTCCTCCTCCTCCTCCGAGCCGCTCGGGGAATCGAACCGACTGCTTCCCGAATCCATAACGACACACAGGTAAAATATACATGTTTGTATTCGCGGCCGGTCGAAGCCCCGCGGCAGGAATCCACTCAGGTAAATAACTCCTGCACCTTTTTTTCCAGGAAAGTTCTTTAAAAAAAACAAAAAAACAACAAAAAAAACAAATTTCCAAATGAGGAGCCCGAGGAGGCGAAACACGAAGTGCGATCCACCGCGAGTCCCTTCAAAGCGCCTTCTCCTCCAATTAGCAGGCGCTATAAAACTCCTGGGGTGCGCTGTACCGCCACGGGCCAGGTTTAGATTCATATTAGCCACATTAGCTGAAGTGCCTTCATTTTTCATGCTGCTGCAGCAGGAGGCTGTTTCCTCCGAGTCGGCGGCTCCTCGGCGCCGAGGAGACGTTCTGGAAGTGCAGAACCGTGTTTGACTCAATATTTCAGCTCCTCTCCGCGGCGATGGCGTTCCTAACCTGCATGTCGTCGGAGGTCTCGTCATATGTACAGAGGAAGGAGAGGGACCCTGAACGCCTCACAAGAGAAAGATCATGAACAACTCACAGGAGAAAGATCCTGAATGTCTCACAGGTGAAAGATTCTGAACGCCTCACAGGAGATGGACCCTGAACGCCTCACAGGAAAGAAAGATCCTGAACGCCTCACAAGAGAGGAACCCCGAATGCCTCACAGGAGAGGAACCCCAAATGCCTCACAGGACACGGGCCCCGAACGCCTCACAGGAGGGAGATTCTGAACGCCCCACAGAAGAAGGACCCTGAATGCCTCACAGAAGAAGGACCCCGAATGCCTCACAGCACAGCAAACACAGCATACTCTTTATGCTATGCTTTCTAAATCCTCTTAATCTGGATGTTAGCTGAAGTTCCATCAGTGAGTGGGAGGAAGATGCTCTATAATCTGGATGTTAATGCAAGAAGATGCTCTATAATCTTGATGTTAGCTGAGGAGGATGATTCTCTTTCATGGTTCAGACATAACGTATGATAAATATTTCTTATGAAGTCACAGCACCAATGAAAACACAGGTTTTCATGTGAAGTCGGGAAGCTTGAGGAACATAGACACAATAAAGCAGTGACAAACTGGAGCTGAGAATTGATTGATTTTCCTGCTTTCGTATCACACGAATCAATTGTTTTCTATTTAAACTTGCAAACAAAGTTCTTTTTTTAAAAAATTTTAATAAAATGTGAGACGTGTGAATTCCTGCATTGTTATTTATTATTTAGAGCTTTTTCTCCGCAGTGTTTCTCGCTGGACAGACTTTCTGCTGAGTCTCTGCTCACTCTGTTATTCGGATGATTTCATCATCCAGTCTCGTCTAAAACTCAAACTGAGAAGACGGGAAGAGCAGAGGAGTCCGTTTGGACAGCGCTGTCAGAACAATCCAGCCGGCGAGGAGACAAAGAGGCGGAGATGTTGGAGTTTTCTGCAGAAAGTGGACAGGAAGCAAATGTCAGGCCAGGAGGAGGATGAGGAGGATGAAGAGGAGGACATCAGCTTCTATCTGCGTTTCCACAAACTGTCCACAAAGTGTGAGTCTGCAGTTTGAAGGAGGAACAACTTTACCGAGTTTAAAGTTGAAGTCGGCTCTTTTCTCCTCGGTTGTGAAACGGAGCCTTTTGTTAAGACATCAACAAGGAATCATGTGTAATCTAGATTATTGATCTTCCTCGAGATTAAACAAAAGCTTCACTGTGAGCTGTCTTTCCACTCCTTTTTTGTATTTTTGAAGGACTCAGGTCAGATTCACAGGATTTCTCAGATCTTACACAGAGAAATTTATAAAGCACACGGCTGGGTGAGAGACGGACTCGTTTCTTCTCATTCTGAATGATGATTAATAAGACGGCAACAAAGCATGCTAGGTAAAACGACCAGACTCTCATCCGTCACGGCTCACATCAGGGTCGTGACGTTTGTCTGAGAAGAGTTTGTTTGAGGAGAGAACTTTCGGAACATTTTTACTTTCTTCGTGTCTCTCATTTTGTCCGTTCGTTGTTTGTTGAGTTGGTTTCCCGTTTAATGTGTCTTTGAGAGAATTTTGTAAAAAAAAAAAAAAAAAAAGTTTCAATATATTTCTCTGTATTGTGTAGCTTTCTTGTTTTGCCTTCTGTCTTCTTGTCATCGCCGTGTTATTTTTCTCTGCTTCAATTCCTTTGCACAGAAGGTAAAAGTCACTTGTTTCCAGCTCTGAACGACCTGCCGTGTTCGTCCTTAAACGCACCGCCGTCCCCCTGTGAACTCCTTCAGGGTGGGGGGGACGGGGGGGTGGGGTGGGGGGCTGGAGTGACCTTCAATTAGCCTGGGATGGGGGGGTGAGGGGGTGGTGTTTAGCCTGTGGCGAGGAGGTGGAAGGAGCAGTAGCAGCGGGTCACTTTAGGTGAAAGGTCATCACAGAGGAGAGGAGGAGGAGGAGGGGGAGGAGGAGGAGAAGGTGACAGTATCAGGTTTAACCTCTGAGTAGAGACAGAAGAAAGCAGCAGGAGGAGGAGGAGGAGGAGATGCTTCACAGGAAGAAGGTCACCACTATCAGACAGGAGGAGGAGGAGGAGGAGCATGATGGATGGAGCTGGATTTAAGATGAAGATGTGGAGGAGGAGGAGGAGGTGAAGAGCAGCACTGTCAGGTCGACTCAGCGGCTCACAGTTAGGGGAGGAAAGTGGAAGCGAGGAGAAGCAGGAGGAGCCAAACACGAGCGCCACAATGAACAGAATCTCTACAACTTGAAAATGAAAACTTCAAGAGCCCAACTTCCACTCCCTCTGACGCGCCATGACGCTAACAGCTAAATATGCTATGCTAGTCATAACTGTGTCACCCAGGCCCCGATTACATGAAAACCGTTGCCACGACGACGGCGCTCGGAGCCGCTGCAGCCGTCACTCTTTGAAAAATGCTCTGAATGTATGTACGTTTGGTTTCATTACAGAAAACAACCAACAGCGCCACCTCGTGGCCTGGCGCTCCAACGACATCTTTGTCAGTGTTTCTGCCGTTGCCGTGTAAACGCGACACTCATCTGAAACAGAAGAGGCGTTGTCACACGGAGCGCCGTCGTTTAAATGGGGCGTTAAGTATGGATCACATGGTAACTAGGCTAATTATACTAATGCGAATTAGTAGAACTACAAGAAGTGACATTTACTTTATCCTGGAGCTATTTGGAATTTGTATATTTTGGCTTTTGCAAGTGAAAAGTAATTCCAGCAGCTTTTGAGGAAGTCTGTGTTTCCAGTTACTTATTTCGAGTAACTTCCTCCACAAATCTTTCTGCTACATCAGATCGATTCCCTCACTGTGTTTCCTTCCTCTTCCTCCAACTCCCTTATCGCTTTTTTCAGATTGAATTTGGCCAGCTTCTACTCTTCCTCCTCCTTCGTTCTTCTTGTGCCGGCAAATATTGATCGGCCAAATTACTTCTCAAGGTTGTCTGCGTCTCCATGGCAACCGGCATCACGTCACCGGGCGACTGAGCACGGATGTCACTCAAGCGGAGGCGGGACTTTCCTCCTGACGATCTCAGGTTTCTGTGTGTGTGTGGGTGTGTGTGTGTGTGTGTGTGTGCGCGAGTCCATTGAAGATTATGAGATGGGGAATTTCATGTCTACTTGGATCAGAATGTCCACACCCCCTCAGACTCATCTGAACTCTTCCCCACCCCCACCAGATCATCATCATCATCATCATCATCATTACTCTCCGTAGTCTAGAACCTTAGCTTCTTCCTCTCTCATCTGTCCACAGAGATCAACAGATGTCAAAATTCACAAAAGTCCCACAATAACTCAACACACACTCCATGACAACTGCACACACATCCCATAATAATTCAACAAACATCAAATAATAACTCAACACACATTCCATATTAACTCCATTGATGGATAGGACACTTCTAGTTTTTGTAAGGTAAGTGTTATCAAGGAAACTTAAAGATGGAGCCATTGGCCCCCAACAATACCTCCCTCTACACCCACAAGGGTCTGAATTGTGTGTTTTGGACCAAACAATAGTACACAGCAGAGGCCCCCTCAGACCCCCATCAGGTCCATCATCCACAGTATCTACTGTGTCACATACAACATCGCTAAACAAGTCCCCAACTTCCTGACTCCTATGGCGTTAAAGACCTTCCATGACATCCACACCTCCGTGGATTTGATCAGCAAGGTAGTGGAACCGTGGTTTCACTTCCATTCTCCCTCAGGAAAGCAGAAGCTGTGATCTCTCCTGAACCGGAACCGACCTCGGCCCAGATCAGACCTGACAATTACTTTAACCGCTGACTCTTTCTGTTTCGGTGGGAACCTTCACAGACGGAAGCACGACGGCGCCGCCAGTTTTCCCACCGCGTCCAATTTGCGCATGGAGGAAGTCGAGGAGAGGGCTTGAAATGTCTACAGAGGCACAACTCCAAGTCACTGCCACAGACAAGGTTCAAGCTTTTACCGAACCCGCCCAGTTTAAGAGTGCAGATGTTAACAGTCACTTTCCTCTCTGGGACGGTGACGAACATCTCGGTCCACATGTGTGTGTTTTTTGCAGCGCGGCGGCTCCCGCCTTTACCAGCACCTGCCGGATCGCGCCCACCAGCTGTCAAACAGAGGAAGACAAACATCTGAGGGAGGCACGTCAAACTTTTGGGTTCCACAGCTGGACTTTGAGGAAAACAACAGCAGCTCCAGAAAGACAAGTGACCTGGAAGATGAGCAGGGAAGAGGGAACGATTCACTCAGTGTCTTGTTGGATCTGAGAAACATCACATGGTGTCTTTCAAACACAAGAAATTGGTAGATAGATTACATACGTGCCTGTTGCTAAAAGAAGCAAACTGCCTTGATCGCCACGTGAACGTGACATCAACGTGAGTGACTCACACCAGAAACTAGACTGTAAACCATATTTCTTTATTAAAGATTAAGAAACGCCAAGCAGCATGTTCATAAATAAAATCAGTCTCCCTCATGTGACGCACTAAATGCTCAGTCCATGTGTTTTCATCTTCTGACAGGGGGCGCTGGAGAGTTGACGTTTAAATCTGGGAACGCTGCGTGGCGAGTTCACGGTCCAAGCAGAGCATGGAGGGGGGGGAAAGAAAACAAACAAAAAAAAAACCTTCATAGAGTGGACAGGAAGAATCAAAACAAAATTTTCTCAAACAGCCTCAGCTGTATGGACTTGTTAACCTGTGTGGGTGTAACTCGGCTCAGATAGCCCCCCCCCCCATGAACCAAAGTTGAACAAAGCGATTCTCGTAAAGGTTTTTCTTCTTCTGTATAATCTCCACCACTGAATTGTTCAGATGCTGAATGTGTCGTCGCTGCGATCCATCTCTAATTACATGTTTACACATAAATGATCCAATAATTCCCCCATCTGTTTTCTGACTGTCCTTTAAAAACACAACGTGTGGAAATTTATATTCAAAACTTACAAAAAAACCACCTCGTCACAGTTTAACACTTCCTGCAATGCCACTTCGTACCACCAGGAGGTGCACTGAGTCGATCTGCTTCTCTTACTGAATTCATGGACGCTATGAGGTTTGTGGACTTCAGTCAAAAGTTCCTGGAGTTAAAATATAGTGAGTGGCGTGAGCGTGATCTGACTTGATCGGTTTTACGGAGCGATTGAGGTCAGATTTGACGACCTCTGGCCTTCGTCGACGACCTTTGATAGGCTGTGATGGCCTCTCACAGATTCAGACGGACTCTGATGTGTTCTGAATGCCTGAGACACCAGATAGCCTGTGGCGGCCATGTTGGCGTCCGCTGCCATCCTCTGATGCCTTCTGGCAGCCTGTATTGGCCTGTGACGCCCCCTGGTGGCTTCCGGCAGCCTATGGCAGCCTCTTTTGTCCGCTGGCACCCTCTGATAGCCCTCTGTCGCCCCCTGCAGGTGATGATGGAGCTCAACAGGAATGATTCTGTGGACTCTACCAGAAAACAACTTGCTTGTTTAAGGTTGGACATATTGGATTTCAAAGTGTGAGGCGTGGGTCGGGGGGGGGGGGGGGGGGGGGGGGGGGGGGGATTCCTCTCCCTAGCATGGGGTCGTGCTTTTCAACGACTGAGAACAAACCTTGACGAAAAACAAACACAGTGTCACAGTGATGAGACTTTGCAACTGTATGGAGCAAACATTTATATTAAAAGCATCTAACTCGCCTGGCCAGGGGCCCCTGAACGCCTCACGCTTTGAAAACCCAAGCCTGGATATAAAAACGTGAAAGATTTAAGACATTTTAAGAACGAGTTCATCACTTCTTTCCTTTTATTCCTCTTTCAGCTTAAATATAACAAACCAAAATGTGTGTGAGGACACTGAGGCTGCACTCACGCCTGCTCGCGTGGGTTTGTTCTTACATTTGCCCTGGAATCAAAGGTTTTGCACGGCAGGAAATCAACCTGAAGCACAAGAAGGCTCTTTGAAAAAAGCAGCACAAAAGAAGCACACATTCATTCTTGGAACCAAACCACCTCCACCTGCTGCTTTGAGTTGTTTTTTGGAAACAACACTTCACAGTTCCCTTGTTTGTTTTTCATTGCTGCAAAATGAAAACTAGTGGCATCAAGAAGTTCTTATAAAAAAAAACTATGCTGGAATCATAATTAATATCATTTGTATCTTCGGTTATGATTGTCATGTTGTACACGTTTAAGTTGTTTTGCCACTAAAATGCTACATTTCCTAACAGATGAGATAAACAACAGTGACATCTGGTGGTTGTACTGAATACAGCAGCAGTAATTTAGAGATTACAGTCAAAAGTTTGTGGAAATAAAAAGTCAGTTTGTCATTTCAGGTGAAAATCTGTCACGTATCTGTCAAAGAGATATCTGGTGCCCTCTGGTGGTGGTGGCTTTTATAGCAGCAGCAATGTAGAGGGTTTAAGGGAAATTTGAAAAAACAGAAAGTTTTTATATGGAGTTACAAGTTTTTAACTAAAGTTGTGTTTAGTTTTTCTAGTAAAATTAAAACTTAGTTTGGAGGATTATATGAGATCTGTGAGGGCCTCTAGTGGTTGCAGTGAATATGACGACAGCAATGTAGAATTTACGGGTAAAGGTTGTAGTGTTTTGGTAAAAATCAGAATGTCTCTTTCAGGTGGGGTTAAACACTCATACATAAAGTTCTGTGTGCCAGTTAAGGACATTTTCCTGAACGCGATCAAACAAGTTTGACTTCAATTCGTATATGTTTTGTACCATAAAGTGAAAATGTTATAAAAATGTTCAGTAAATCAATGGTTTTTCATGAGTTGCAGATGTCGAGCAGCAGGAGGAGGAGGTGAGTCTCATTATCAAGTATTTGTGGGGAACATGAGCAACGATGCAAAATTAAGTAAAAGTGTGCAAAAGCGGCAAAAAGAAAAGGTTCAAAACTGGTGACATTTCCTGCTTGGAGACTTGATGCAAAACGTTCAAGAGATGAAACTAATAATTTGGTTCTTTTTTATTTGAAAGACGATTCAACGTAAGAACAGTTGCAGCTGAAAACGCTGGCCGACCCCTTGAGAGAGGGCGTGGCGGCCGCCTCAGGTTCTCCCTCCATTACTACAGTGAGACTCCTCACCCGCACAGTACTGACGCCAAATAAAAAGCTCCTATAAAAAAAAAACCCTCCCCCCCTCCACACACACACACACACACACACACACGCGCACACACACACAGTGTCAGATGAACACTAATTTACAGTCAACAGAGGAAACGAATGAAAAGTTTTGCTCGGAAAAAAACAAACATAAAGGTATATTATATATTTTCATACAAATGAAAAGAAACCAAAGTGTGAATGTTCTGGATTTGGACTTTTTTTTTTTTTTTTTTTTTTAATATATATATATATATAGAGGTGCATAACAGGAAGTGTCCAACACGAAGACGTCCCTACAGCGGTGCATCATGGGTACTGGATTACATCGATGAGTTGTGGAGAGACATCGTTTCATTTCGGCACTTAGAAAACAATCACAATGAATTTTCGCGTCATTGTCGTTTTTTTTTTTTTTTTGTTTTTTTTTTTTTTGAAACTTTGAACTGAACAAAATTTACAAAGCCATTCAAACAGTCCCGACGTTTCATCGATGTAGAGATAGATTTTATTTTTGTTTTTTTTTTCCTTTTTTTTGTCTCGTTTTGTTGGTTTTTATAACTCAACTTCAAAAATTGAGAATATTCAAAATACACTTTGACCTCACTTCGTTCTCTTGGTATTTACACAAATATACACGGGAAAAATTACAGCCGATGAAGGGCCCCACACACACACACGCACACGCACACACACACACACACACACACACACACACACACACACACACACACACACACACACACACACACACACACACACACACACACACACACACACACACACACACACACATCCGACCCCTCCTCCCCTCCCCCTTCACTTCCTGTAGTTTTTTTTTGTGGTTTTTCTGTGTCGTTTTTTGTAACTTTTCCAAACAGATAATGCGATAGAAAAACTTTTTTTTTTAAACTTTGTACATATATATGTTTCCCCCCCTTTTTAATAACAATAATAATAATAATAACAATAATATTAATAATAATTACCCCACCTCACACCAGAGTCCAGGGACTCCCCATAGCCGCCCCTCCCCCGCCCCGTGGGACCTCTATATGGATGTACTGTGGGTGGCCTCAATGGCTTCGGGTATGGGTCCTGCGGAGACTGCCTGGTAGGACATTGGCATGGGCGTCTTGCCAGGGCTCTGTCGGAAGAGCCCCCCGTTGGGCGCCCTGTGTTTGCACTGCATGGTGCCGCTGCTGAGCGGGTGGTGCGGGGGGCAACGTGCTGCCATGGCCCTGGGACTGGGGTAGCGTCCTGCCTAGGGTCCCCCCATGGTGAGGATGGGGAAGAGGCGGCGGCGGCGCCCCCTCCCCGGGGAGGAAGGTGCTCACAGCGAGGCCCGAGGGCGGGTAGTCCCGCACCACGGACTCCGGCCTCGGGGCCAGCGAGGCCTGGCTGGGCTGCATGCTGCCGATGTCCAGCGCAGAGATCTCGATAGAGGGGCCGGGGATCTGCTTGTGGGCCAAGTCCTCGTCCAAAAGACTGTTCATACGGCGGTGCACCTGTTCCAGATTCACCTCCTTGTCCTAGAGGAGGAGGAACGGAGGGGATGGAAAAGGGGGACACACAGAGGGGGGCGGGAGACAGGGGGAGAGGGAGGGGGACACAGAGGCTGAGATTGGCGACGGGCCGGTTTCTCAGACTGTCTGAGGTTCTGCTGGTGCTCCATGCATCCGCAAGCTGAGCATTCACAACTGTTCGTTCGATTGGAGCTCAGTGGGAAACAGAAACTCGTCTGTTTTGTGCAGCTTGAAATCAAACTTGGCCGGTGAGGATTAGAGGTTGGATGTCTGGAGGAAGTGATGAAACCAAAGCCGGAGCCGCGACTGTGATCAGGCGCCGGGTCCGGATCGCCAAAGAGGATATTAGACTGTGTTATATACTAGAACGATTAAAGGCCCAGAACAACAAAGAACCACAGGATTCTACCAGAGAAGAACCTGCTGATGTTCTAAAGAGTGCTCACAGTCCATGATCGTTCTCTACATTCAGTGAATCTTTAAATGAGATCATCCTGTCGTGGAGAAAGCTGCGGGCTTTCAGAACGACACATTCTTTTTTAAGGAATCGCTCTCTCCACGACTCCCTTTACGCCCAATCAATCTTCTTGTTTCTGACACTGAAGACGTTCCAGCTGCAGTTCGTGTTGTTTTGATCAGATTTTCTAACAGTGTCAACGCTTCCTGTTTGGTGTTTGAGCTGTTTGTAAAGGATTTTGGCGCAAAAATGACGACACCCTTATCAAAGTTCCGTCTGTACCGGACGCTTCTCGGGTCACAGACGTTCCAGATTTGTTTGCACGACGGAACCCGAACACGTCGCACCGATCTATTTTCCCGTCCGTCCTTGGATTTGCGGCGCCGTAAGAAGGAGGACGCGACTGTTTAATCAACGCTCCGGCTGACGCTGCAGCTCCGGCAGGCTGTAACCACACACACATGTCAGCTTTTAATAGACCGCCAGTGTTTTCCCTGCTGAGCTGCAGGTCTGCAGCAGGTCACGGACGGCCGGGGAGGAGGAGGAGGAGGAGGCGTGACTCGCATGTGAAACAGCACATGGCGGTTTGCTGGAGCGGGAAACAAGTGCACTCGGTGCACTTGTGCTCCTGAAGGCAGCACGACACCCGAACACAGCGTGGCTCTTTAACGCA
Source organism: Blennius ocellaris (assembly GCF_963422515.1). Classification (NCBI taxonomy): domain Eukaryota; kingdom Metazoa; phylum Chordata; class Actinopteri; order Blenniiformes; family Blenniidae; genus Blennius; species Blennius ocellaris. The sequence continues at coordinate 6,194,535 of NC_137670.1, forward strand.
GGACGGAACATGAACGTATCGCGGCTCCTGAACGTATCGCGGCTCCTGAACGTATCGCGGCTCCTGAATGCATCGCGGCTCCTGAACGTATCGCGGCTCCTGAACGCATCACGGCTCCTGAACGCGGCACGGCTCCAGCATCGGTTTCACTTTCACTCGGAGGCACAATGATATTAGTCACAGAAAGTCGCACAGGAAGTGATCACAACACTGCACGTGACACATTCACAGTGTATATTAATGCAACACATGTTAACAGTCGTGTCGGCAGCAAGGCCGGAGCTACCGCCCCAGAGCTACACCCCCCCCCCCCCCCCCCCAAAATCACAGGATGCTGCATTAAAGGCTGTTGGGTGGTGTGCTGCCTCCTGGTGGTCATTTCAGGAATAGCGTGTACTTATTAGTCCAGGCTGACATTTGAATAATTTTTGCTTAAACTTATAGGTGGTTTATCTTTGTTTCTTTCAACAGTCGCTCAGTCTGAGGAAAAAAAATGTTTCTTCCCCCGCTACGTTACCTTGAATCAAAAGTGAACTCCTGAAGACGTGACCTCTAGTTTCAAGGTCTCGGGAGGTTTGAGCTGAAATGATACGTATTTTTAGTCTATTTGAATTTTCTTCTAAGCTCTTTCATCAAGACAAAAGCTGAACAAAGTTTTACATTTTACATTCAACTTTGTAGGATTTATTTCAAGAATATAATGACAAGCTCTTCCACCTATTAAGGCCTATTTGAAGTTTTTCCTTCAAAAATAGAAAAGATATGACGATGAATTCAAAGCATAAAAAAAGTTAAATTTAACATGAAAATGGACTCAAATGTCTCCTGAAGTTGCTGATGATAATTTAATTCAGATTAAATTAGCAATATAGGCTTTTTATCTTTACTTTTTCGGTTAAACTCGGAAGTTTACTGAAAATTATATTTGCGCTTAATGTCATGAAAGCACATTTTTAAACTTTAACTTCAATTAGGAACATTTTTTGTCTGCGGTGCGTTCGAGGTTGGCTGGTTTTCTGTGCCTCATAAACAGATTGTGTGTGTGTGTGTGTGTGTGTGTGTGTGTGTGTGTGTGTGTGTGTGTGTGTGTGTGTGTGTGTGTGTGTGTGTGTGTGTGTGTGTGTGTGTGTGTGTGTGTGTGTGTGTGTGTGTGTGTGTGTGTGTTTTTGTGTGTGTGTGCGTCGTGTGCAAGCTTTTCCCAAACCTCATTAAAGCATGTGTGCAGGTTATTGTCTCAGCTCCTCATTAACGCCAGAGTGAATAAATAAAAGCCGGGATTAAACCTTAAAGACGGCTCGGTGATGGAAGCTGAGAGGGGGATTAAAAAAAAAAACAACCTTTGACGGCCCCCATTAATTCAACAACACAAGCGGCTCTTTGAACGAGGGGGCTCCCGGCGGGGGGTCTTTTCGATCACTCTGCCTCCCGCGACTCTCGTGAATGAACTGTTGATAAGAAGTCTCTCACAGCTCCGTTTCAAGAGGCTCTGCTGAAAGATTCACGGCGTTTGTGTTTTGTTGACACGGGGCCACATTTGGCGGACGGACAGCGGCCAAATGTCAAAGGTCGTCCGCGCGCGCCACCGCGAGCTCTGCCGAGGATGTCAATGCTTGCGCTGTCACCTGTCACCCCGATAACCCCGCCGCCCGCTACCGCCACGTCACTAAAACAACAACAACAATGGCGGACAACATGCTCCAGGTGGCGCTGCGGAAGCTACTGAAGCTATTTGCTTTAATAAGGTGAAATAGTGGAGTTCTATGTTTGTTTTTCTTTTTCTTCTTCACGTCTACTAGTTTTTGGTGTGTTTGTCTGGCAGAGTTACAACGCCACCTAAAGGGTTGGCCTGTGTACTACATCGTTTTTTGTTTTTTTTAAACGACAGTGAGAGATGAAGAATGATTTTATAAAGTTAAAAAAAATTAATTATTCCATTTTCCAGTTAGGTCGCTGGGTAAATTACATTTTTAAATAACAGTGTTTTCCTTTAAATGCTCCGCTCACGCTTTCAATAGTTTCAATAATCAGCTCATAGCTGATTGTTTAAAAATAATTACAACTCCAAAAGTAAAATAACTTTTTGATCGTAATTAACCAGAAAGCTCAAGGGCACAATATCGTTTTGTAAGTCTGCGATCCCGAATTCCCAGTTAACGCCTCCCACTGGAGTCTGGCTTCACGGCTCTTTAAAGCCTTATTTTGAAAATAAACATTCATCAGTGAAATCTGGTTTCAGCTGCTGAATTGAAATTTGGCTAAACAGCCAATCCCAAAAGATTACATTTTTTTGTAAATGAGTTTGTCTAATCGATATGCTCATGTTTTTGTTTCATTTTTCCTGATGCAATCTGGCTTCATGTGTTCCTCGGTAAGTTAAGCAGCCTACAAATTCAGCTTTTTCCACCACCGTCTGGCATTATTTACACATTACGAAACTAATTATGTAGCTCAGTAGCAACCAAACCAAGTGAGAAAAAAAAACTAAAACATTCTGAGAAGAATACGCTCACTAACACTAATCCTCTCACTTTCAATCTGGTTGTTTGAAGCTAATTTCCTATTCGCGTCGTCGCACTGTGGTATTAAAATCAACGTAATCTGGGTTTGTGATGTTTATCGGAATAGTTTTCAGCTGCTGGTGTTTTGTTGTGGGGGGTTTTTTGTTTGTTTTTTTTAAATCTATCAACCTTGGAAACAATTAGGAAACTGTTATAATGTTGTTTTCCAGTGTTCCCGTGTAACAGGTTGTAAATCACAGTGAAGTTCATTGTCTTTATTTTTCCACAGAATTAATTAGAATGAGTTAAAAGAAAACAAAGAGAAATGGGTGAGGGAGAAGCAACACTTCAGTCATTGAATCAAACTGATGATAAGCTGTTTTCATGATGCTGATCGGCTAATTTACACATTTAGGTATTTTGGGGAGGTTGTTATTGTCAAAACCATCAGTTTGTTTAACTTATTTGACTTTCGAGGTAATTTTTCTTCATGAAATCCAATTCCTGTTAAATCCATCCCTGCCTTGTTAATGTTTACTGCTACAGTCGTAGATTTATTGTATATTGCTGCAATATTTTATAGCGTCGTGTTAATCTTTCCTGTACAGGTTTTATTGTATATTTTGCTTCTTTTTTCTGCTGTAAGAAGTAAATTTTCCCATTATGGAATTAATAAAATACAATCTATTGGAATCTAAATTACTTATGTCTTAAAATAAAGTAGTTTATTTTCTTCTTTTCATTCAAGGAGGATGTCTTCAGAAACGCCATCTTCATGTTTGTGATGAAGACAAGAAACATGTCAAAGTTAAGTTGTAAAAACCTTCTTCTCCAAAAAGACATTTGAGGGCAACTTGAAGCTAATATTAGCAGTTAGCTTTGCCAAAAAAGTCTTCAAATCTCAGTTTTTAACTGACTGTTGCTTCTTTATTCGTTTTTTTCTTTGTAATTTGCAATTTTCATGTAAACAAAAAAAAAAAAAAGTTGATATATGAGGCAGAGCTGGTTTATTGGTCGTAGCTAATCTTAAGGCGACGTGTGTTTGGAACGTCGTTCCAGGAGAAGGCGGCGGACGAAGTTGGTTTCACGACGGAACGTTTCCAACAGATAACAGGCGAGAAGTGAAAAGGCACTTTGTTGTGTTTTGTTTTGGATTTTTGCTCAGTGTGAGTGGCGCTGAGGTCAGAGGTCAGAGGTCAGCCCTTACAACGACACGCGCTTCGAGACGAACAAATATAACGAAGTGAGGAGGAACTGATCAAGCGCCAGGTTTCTGATGACGGGGAGGCAGCTGTTCTGTGGCGTGGTGTGGGGGGGGCAATTAGTACGGCTTTAATGATATCCTAAAACGAGTATTGAACATTTTGTGTAGCTTCTGATTGAGAATTGGAAGTCTGAATGGTAAAAATGAGCCTAAAGTGAAGAAAAATGAGAAAAAAAACTTGTTAATTCACCAGAATGTCGTAATTACTTTGTTTTTCCTGCTCCTTCACAGCTTTTCCGGAGATATTTTAGTCGACTATCTTAGCTTCTCAACAAAAAACAAAAAAAACAAGCAAATATTAGAAACGAACATTTGAAAATAGATTCAGTTAAATGTGACTGTAGATGACAGAAAACAATTCTATTTGGTTTAACTTCTTGGTTAATGGTGACGACAGACTGTAAGTAACAGAGGGTTCCTTTTTCCAGCACAGCAAAATTAACGGGGAATCCAACTAAACTGCGACTATGTTAATCGACTATCTAACATTGTGAAACGGCTTCGAAGGAAAGGTGTTGGAGATATAAAGACGGGAAGAGGCTACAGATGACTGAGTGAGTGAGTTATTTTTGAGAGGAGGTTCTATTCTGACCTGTGTCAATAGCTTCTGCTTCATCCCAGCCTCTCTCTCTGTCTGTCCAAATGTCCCTCCTCCCCTCCGATGAAGCAGTTGTAAAGTCATTATATGTCAATGGACCAGAAACCCTTGCCAGTCTGTAATCCTTAGTAACCTGCACGAGATCATAGACAGTCAAGTGTAAATCAGGTGAGAGGCAGAGGTGGAGACAAGCAGAGAGAGGACAGCGTCCACATTGACATATAATCTTTGCATTGATACGAGAGGAGTGGGGAGGGGTAGGGGGAGGAGGAGGAGGAGGGGGGGGGGGGGCACAAGTGAAGCAGCGAGGGTGGGGTGGGGTGGGGGTGGGAGGGGACGAGGGACACAAGGACACAGATCTCAGCGCTACACCCAGAGTGTCTGCTCACACTTTAGTTTATGGATCCACATGGTAAATCCCCCCACCGCCCCCCCCACCCCACCCCCGGCCCGGCTGAAACCTGCCTCCAGGGGGCGCTGCTGATCTCGGTGTGTGTATGAATGTGTGTGTGTGGAGGAAGGAATGCGAGGAGGAGACAGTCCGTATACACCTGTGAGCTCATCGTAATGTGATTTCGCCCTCGTTAAGAGTCCAGAAGTGCTTTGAACCGACTGCAGCCGCCGATAAAAACACACCACAGACACAAGAAGTGCTGGATTATTATTATTATGGCGATTATTTTAGAAGTACAGCACCAAGAAAAGGACAGATTGAAGGTTTACACAACGTTTTCAAGTGAGAATGGCAAACGTTTGTCACGCTCTGGGCGTCCGTTTATACAACAACGGTGTTCAGAGTCACTGAAAATACGACATTTTGAAACGGCTTCCAAAGTGGACGTTTTGGAAAAATGCTACATCACCGTGGAAACGGGTGGGTTAAAAGGCAACTTGTATGAAATTCTGCTACTGTGCGTGGTGGCCATCGTAACTAGTTGTTCTGCACAATAGGTGGATAATACGAATGACTCCAGGAACTTGACAGTCAATGTAGTAACAATCCAACTAATTTATTAATTGCGTGTTCTTATTTTGGCCACTTTTGGCATAACTTGCTAAAACTACATAATTGTTAGTTTCAATGTAAATGGACATTGTTTTCAAAATGGAAGTGCAAACGCAAAACTTTTTTTTGAAACAAAAGCCCCAAAACAATGCGTTTCCACTTGAAAGTTGTTGTTTAAACGGGGCCTAATTCTGTAAAAATGGCCACAAACTAAACTAAAGTGAGGGGATCAACGCATTTGACGATTTTCCAGAGATATGAAGTGTGAACATCTAAACTTTGACAAACACGGGTGAAGTTTTGTTTTCTATTTTCTAACTGGAGTCATGGTATTCTTCCAGACTCTTTGTTCTCCTGATGATATCTCTGGAAAGTCTGCGAACACAGAAATCCACCAGAGGGTCCCCGTGGTCCTACAAATCAAAAGACGTTCAACTTTAATTGGAATCAGCTTTTCTGTCACAGTTCCAAGGCCAAACAACAATTTGCTGATGTTAATTTTTCTTTCCTTTTCTTTATGTGCATCAACAGCGAGGCTGGTGTCAAATTGCAGGCATAACCGAGAGGAAAGAATCGTTGTGCTTGGCTGCAGTGTTCTCAAAGTCGTTGAATTGTTTGAGAAATAAAACATTCCTTATCTTACTGAACTGATGTGCAACAAGATTGATGATTCTCGTCGCCGTGAAAGTTTCTCCTCCGGTGTTTGAATTCTTCTCTGTCCGACCGTCCCGCTGCTGCACTCGTCTCTAAACTCTCCACATAACAATCCTCGCTGGCCTTCTCTGCTACATAAGCTTTAAAAAAAAACAAAAAAACAACCCAGCTCCGCAGCCGCGGTTAGCGCGCGGCGAAGTGCAACATTTAGCAGCTAAAGAGGCGCGAACACGACTCCGACGGGACGGACTCGCCGTGTTTGCCTTGGAGTCCGGACTCTCTTATCGCAGCTTTATGGTCTGTTTTAAGACGTGATCCCACCGTCTGCCAAAGCTTTCGCTGTCGTTTCCTGGACTCGTTCCACGTCCTCGCCCTTCACTTTAAAAAAAAACAAAAAAAAAACACTTCTTCGTCTAAAACCCTCCCACGTGTGCAGACAGTACGCAGTTCGTCCACCGGGGACAACGCCCTGACTTCTAAAACCGCAACGTTTCCAGAACGTTCAGAAACTGCTGCAGTGATTCATGATAGGAAGGATTTCTGCTGGAATTCGTCCTCCTATGATGAGTAGGACTTTTCTTATACTGTAACTTCAACTATAATCCAGGTTAAAGAGTATCTTCCTCCCTCTAACTGGCGTAACGTCACCTGAACAAGTGACACCTAAACAAGAAGTGGTCATGACGGCTCTCTAAAGGTCTGCATTTGTTTGTTCCAATGCAGATGACGGCCCCTTTTTAAATCATCCATATCTCACAAACCGAGCCAGACACAAACCTATTATTTCACACACTAACCGCTGCCTGAATTGACATTTGATAAACACGATTGGAAGAAAACCGAATTAATATTTAGAGAGAAACGAGCCATTATGCCAGGCTCACTGGCATGGACAAATTAAGATAAAGAAATCAGACTAAATAAGTAACAACAGGAAAAAAAAAAAAAGATTCATAATTGCTTTCTTAAATGCATTTCTTTCACGTCTTTGTCAAGCTTGAACGTCTTTCTTTTATTTCCTTGAAAGGGACTGCGCATCACCTTGTGCCTGAATGGTGCTATAGAAATAAACCCGCGTTGCCTTGCCAGATGTGAAACGTCAGGATTACTTTGTCGCACACGTAATATATCCACTGATGAACAATCCGTGTTTCTATGAAGACAACGGTCCCTTTTTCAATCCTCCCATCGTTTTGCGCTCACTTGTTGCTCAGCTGAAGGTCTATTCAGGAGGACGACAAGACTTGTGACACTGGGGACTGAATGACTCCGGGACCTCGTGGACGAATCGAGGATCGTATGAGCACAAGTTATCTAACGTAGCACGCGTCAGACTCTGCTTGCTGAAACTGACGAGGATTGAGACGCGTTAAGTTTTCGCTGGGTGCGATTGCCCCTTTAAACCCGGGGAAGGTGGGTGTTTGATCACTGCGGTGTCGAAGGCCGGGCCGAGCTGCGCAGTTCAAGCTTAATTTACGTGCGTAATTTGGAAGGATTTCACAGTGAAATCGAAAATGTCAAAAAAGTGTTGGAGAGGAGTGTGTCTGGTGTTTGACACTGTTATCCTTCCTCCGCCTCGGCGATCTCTCCTCTCCTGCTAATTATAATCTCCTTTCAGAGCCCCTGGGTGCAGGAAATTACCAAAGCCTCACTGTAGAAAATGAGTTTATAACAATAATTCAATAGCACGCACTTGAATGGTTACTGAGCCGCCGCAGTGGGAATTAATCATTAAAGTCTGAACTCGGACGTGTTTTATCCCCCAGAGGGGGGGGAAATTAGAGAGGGGGGGATGGAATTATAAGGGAAGGAGGGGAGGGACATCATGCCGGACATGCTGGGGTAATTTGCATGTTTCGCCTCGAGTGTTTGGAGGAAATAAAATTAAAATAAATAAAGAGATGTTAGTGAAAGTGTTGCTGCTGGGAGTGATGGGCGGGTGAAGGGGTAAAAAAGGCATGAAGTGTCGGGGGGGAGGGGTGGGTGGATGGGTTCACAGTGAGAATCGTGAGACCAAATTTGATTTCAGTGACTTTGCACGGAGCACTTTGCGTGGCCGCCGCCCCTCCCCCGCTGCCCCCCCCCCCGCCGCTGCCGCCACCGCCCGCCTCTGTGCTAGCGCCGCGCCCGCTAACCCCTGGGCTACAGCTGGGTGTACTGCAGCTCCACTAAGTCGGGGCTGGCGTCTGCGGCTGGATCCTTAAAGTAGAGTGTGGCAGTGTCCTCCCCCCGCTGGCCCGTCCGCCGGGCCCTGTGCTCGGTCACCTCTTTGGGCTGCTCCTGGCGGCAGCGGTTGCTGTTCCACCAAGCCTCCAGCCCGGCCACCAGGCAGGCCAGCAGCAGCCCCGCGGCCAGGATGCAGAAGATGCCGGCGAAGCTGTGCAGCTTGAGCGAGCGTCCGTCCGGGTGGGCGCTGGCGTGGCTGCTCAGGTCGCAGCGGCCCGTGCGGGGCCACCACTTCTGCTTCATGATGTCCAGGTCGCCCTTCTCCTGCAGCTCCAGGATCCTGCGGGACGAGGACACAGGAGACGACTCAGCTCTCTCTCTCTCTCTCTCTCGCCCCGAGGCCAAAAGAAGAGGAGAGAGAGCAGCTTGTAAAAATAAAGTTTGTGCTGCTTCCTCGCCGAAAACGCCCGAGGCGCCAACAACCCGCTTCGTTTTCATGTCACCTCGCTCACAGAGGATGGAGAAATTAAAGTTTTCTGGATGCTGGAGACTTACAACTTCTCAGCTTTAACAATCATCCTCTGCTGCAGAATACATACACCCGAACATGAACAATTTCATCATTTTAGTTTGAAAGAGTATTAAATTGTGGAATATTCTGGATTAAATGGATTAGTTGTTTTGAGCCCTGAATAACGCGGTGATGGTGAGCATCTCTGAGACACATTCTCATCTTTAGTTTTCAATCCTCTAACCTGAACTTGTGACTTTTTACTAAATGACCTGGTCCAGGTGGAAGTACAGGTGAATGTAAAGGTAACATGTTTATTCTGTTGATGATTGTTTGTTGGGAGAGGGGAGAAAATAAAATTCCCCCCCCCCAAAAAAAAAAATACATTATTTTATTTAGTTTCAACCTGCAAGTGGCACCATCACAATATATTTATTTTTTTGGTTTTTTAAACAAACTTCTGTCTTTTATAATAATTTCATGTTAGCTCTTTCGCGAGACCTTGCAGTTATTATCTTTGTGCACTGAAATACTTCCTTATAAAGAAATTAAGGTTAATAAGAATTAGTACTGTTAAAATAAATGCATTAATTGTGGAAATTAATTTAAAATGTATAACTAGTAAAAAAAAAAAAAGTGTGTAATTAACACAGTTTTGCTTTTCTTTTTTTACTCCTTAACCTTTTGGTCACGTGAGCAGCCGGACGACAGTGCAGTTGAATGCCGGGTAACGAACGGGGACGGAATATTAGGTGGAAAGTTTCACTTCAAAAAGTTGCCTACCCGAATATAACTACCGCAGAAGTAGATCTCTGCAACAAAACAGCAGGTTGCCATGTTGACCAGTAGCCAAACTGCTAAAGCCGGAGGAAATACTTGAAACTTGCAGGTGAATTATTTTTCTCCTTCCTCTTCTTCCCTCGTTGTTGCCTGGATATACGTGTCTATAAGCTTGTGCACGAGTGTATGTGTGTGTGTGTGTGTGTGTGTGTGTGTGTGTGTGTGTGTGTGTGTGTGTGTGTTTGTTAATGGATAATACACTATATTATGGCATGATGTTTCTAGAAATATTTAGATTCACAAAGCAGTGGACCTGCACTTTCAGATATAGTCTGGGTTTTGTAAAATTTTCTGTTAGTGGACAAAAAAAAAAGATGTTTTTTTTATTTTTATTTTTTTTTAATGTTTTTGTTAATCAAAGATAGAAACAGACGCATGAGATTTTTTCACGGAGAATTTGACACGACTCTCACGTTATTCTTCTCTTCATAAAAATCTGAATTGACTTCAGACCTTGATGCTGCTGCCCCCCCCCCCCCCCCCCCCCCCCCCCCACACACACACACACACACACACACAGTACAAAACAGACTGTAAACCAACATGAACATAAAACATGATTTAAAAACAGCCTGAATGAAGCCGTTCTCGCTCTGATTCTTCCTCCGGAGCCCGACACGACTAGAAAAAGCCCATAATGGGCCGATTCGGCAGCGGGATTATCGCTGCTGTTTGTTATTGAACCGGCGATTATGGGCGATTACAGGAGGTGTTAGCTTGTGCTAATCGATACGCTGGAGGGGGAGGGCGAGGAGGGGCAGTAACTTTCTGACAAGAATCTTCCATAAAATGAGATTACAGGGTTTTTGAATGCGGCACGACAGCAATTTGTCTGCCGTTTAAAGCAATCACACGCGTCGCTGCTGATCTGGTGAGGTTCTTCTTCACCCGGGGTGAACGCAGGTGAGGATTTTTTCATTTCATTTTGTTCTCCTTTCGGATTGATCTGTTTCTTTTATTTTTGAGAAAGTATGAAGCTCGGCTACTGCAGGAGGCACCGAGTTTGTTTCCCGGGAGAAAAGAAAGCGGATCAGGTCGAGCTCGGCTCTCGAGATGAAGAGGAAGGTACAGTGGGTGAGGTAATATCTCCTCCGAGCACCGGGCGGCAGTAGTGAGTCACTGATTACGTTTAGCTGAAATAAGTGTTCTTAACGGCATTACTTTGGACCCTGATTCCCAAGATGAGTTCGGATTTTGTGGGCACTTTTTTAAACAGTTTTACTCGTTCGACCCATTTCAAGATATTCGTATTTTCTCCAAGAATAATCTGCTTTTAATTTGTAAACATTTAAGCTGGAAAGATCATGTACAGAAATCTTCATGTTCAGATGAAAACAGGAGTTGAACAAGAACTAGTTCCCAGTAGTTTAATTAATTTCTTTTAGTTCCTTAAGTCCCTTATTGTTCCTGTAGCTCTTTGTAGTTCCCTGACAATGTTGGTAGTTTCCTGGGGTGGCTTTAGTTAACAATAATTCCTCAAAGTTTTCTCTTAGCACCTCTTGCTAATGCAGTTCTTTGTAGTTCCCTGTACTTCCTGTACTTCTTTATTTTCCTCTAGTTATTTGGAGGGACAGGTACATGTACTCTAGGGATCTACTGTACATCCCTAGAGTACATGTAGTTCTTGTAGATTCTGTAGTTGATGAAGCTCTGTGTAGTTCCCTGTCATTACTTGTCATTTCCTGCTGTTACCCATAGTGGCTGTTGATCCCCTAGCTTTTAGTAGTTGACCATAGTTTCTTATAGTTTTCTGTTATTGCTTTAGTTCTTTTAGCCCCTGAAACTGATGCTGTTCTTTGTAGTTTTTTTCTCTGTACTTCCTGTAGATTTCTTTAATTTCCTCTCGTCGTCTGTGCATCTGATAGTTCCCTGAAGTGGCTGTGGATCCCTGTAGCTTTTTGTAGTTATTTATAGTTCCCAGTAATTTCTATAGGTCTTGTACCTTCTGTAGGGGATGTAGCTCTTTGTAGTTCTCTACACTTCTCTGTAGTACCCTGTAGTTCCCTTTAATTTCCTCTCGTCATCTGTAATCTGGTAGTTCCCTGTAGTTCCCGGTGTTGGCTGTATATCTATGTAGCTTCTTGTCGTTAACTATAGTTTCCTGTAACTTTCTATCGTTTGTGTAGTTCTTGTAGTTTCCTGGAGTTCCTGTTGTTGATGGAGCTCTGGGTTGTTACCTGCCATTACCTGTCATTTCCTGCAGTTTCTTTGTGGTTTGTTGTGGAATAATAGTCACACTCAGCTGAATTGTAGGATTTTTCTTTATCTCATGATTAAACTCTTCATCTGACTAAAGGAAACTCTAAAAGCTACCGACGCTAACTGAGAGGCGACTTCAGCCGCTTCATGTAAAGCTGAGTCGTCTCACATCTGGTTAAACTTCATACGTGTTGTTGTGTTTTGTCTTTTTTTTCCGCTCAAATCTTGATCGGACTGATCGTGAGCGGCTGTGTCGATCATTGTCTTTCGTTTCGCCGGCTTCTGACTGGCGTTTCACCGCAAAGCCGGTCGATACCAGACGGGTGTGAAAGTCTTCTGATGCTGATTCACGATGGCGTAACCTGCAGATTCACTCAGCAATCTGCATGATTTCTTCTTTTCAAACTCACTCTGGGATCAATTTGCGACTCCGAGTGGAGATGAGCTTTGAAGGAGTAATAATAACAAAAAAAAAAAAGAAAACAGGCGAGTGATTATCTGCGCGCACATCACATGGCAGGAATGCCGTTACATTCGTAACACCGGCTCCTTTCAGGTTGAGATTAATTGACTTTGGCGATGCTTATTGACTTAACCGTGCCTTCAGGAATCCAAACACCTGCACGCCTACAAGGGAAGACGCAAACAAGTCGGCGGGTCACCGTGTCGTCGTCTGAAGTGCCCCTCGTTAACGGGTACTTAAAGGCAGCGCGCGGTAATTGGCTCAGATGGTCGGCTTCGCGCACATCAGAGGATTTACAGGCAGATAATGAAGACTTAGTGTCAACAAAGAGGATCAAACTCCTCACAAACGCCTCTAACCTTCATCATTAACTCCGCGTCAGGCTTCGATTCATCACACTGACACAAATCCTACTCAGCCGGCACTCGAACACATCACGGATTAGGTTCACACGCACAGTTTTACTAACATTAGCGGCATGAAAGAAAGAAACAAAAAAGAATGCTTTGAAACCTCATTAAGTAGCTGGTTAAACATGATTAACCAAATGTACAACATTTAACAATATTGCTTAAACATCTTAGTTAATTCTAAGTTTAAGTTCATTACAAAAAAAAACACCAAACTCTTGGGTTGTCACGGTAACACCACAAATTGAGCTTGGCCCCTAAATGCCTGAAATGCCGAATATCAGCAAACATTTTTCGCTCAAATTTTCCCTTCGAAATACCGTATGTGGCAACATATTTCCAATTTAACAAAGCTCCCTCAAAGCCTCTGAACAGGCCACGTCGAGTCCAAACGGCTCCGCGGCTCTTACTTCTGAGAGAAGAGGTCTCTGTACGGGCTGCCGTGCTGCATGGCGATGCCGTAGCCTTTGCTGCTCATGCTACTCCCCGACACGGTGATGGTGCAGTCGTCGTCCGTCAGGGCGGCGTATTCCAGCACCGCCATGTCCCACAGGAAGGCGTACGGACTCTTCTTCGCCTGCGGATACAGAGGGAGGCTGGTTTTCAGGGTTGCCACTCCACACGTCGCACCAAGGCCCAACAGGAACGCCGGACTCTGAGTCCGCCGGTCACAGTTGGAAGAATCATACGGCACTTTTCACCAAACGTCTGACGACGCAGACTAAACACACGGAGAAACACATGGCGCCTCGTGAACATGCTTTTGGGCTTTTCGTCATCTGCCGTTGGTTGGAAGCACAATTTGCCGATAACGTCTGAACATCTCACACGAGGTCCGTTGGTAAATGTAAAGAGGTTCAGTCTGGCGCTGTAAAATATTCCCACTGATCATCAGACTGAATCATTACAGGATGTTTGTTCTTTCAGCTCCGGGCAAAAAAGAAAAAAAGAAAGAGAAAAAAAAAGATATTTTAATTTATAATGAGGAACTTTTATGATCTTTCTGGTTCAGTTTGATGTTGCTGGGTTTTTATGTTGTTGTTTTTTTAATGTAGATTCACTGCAAACTGTCCTGGGTGTATAAGCCTGAATAAGCTTATGTTAATATAACCCATTAAACATGGAAATGTGGGATAAAACAATCATTCTACTTTAGTTTTTTTCAACTATATATATATTTTTTTTTTTACAGGTTCAAGGTTTTTTGTAAGTGATTTATGTGTAGCTGTACATGAGATGATGGTGAGCGCCTTTTACGCTACAGCTACAGTGAGCACATAATATTCAAGAGACAATGGAAAAACTTAGTCACGTTTTGTGTGCAACTTTTTGAAAACCACTCCCAATGTGGGACTTTTCGAAAGCATTCCATCTCCGTGTAAACGGGGGAAAACACAACTTTTCTTAACTGTTGCTACTGCTCATAGGCACTATGGCCGTAGTCAATAGTTAGTAGTAGATCATCAATCTGACTTTAACGCGTATCAATATGAATGTCCATGTAATTGCCATCATTAATGTATATTGCATATTGTTCTCTGTTTCATTACAAAAGCATACAGCAGCTTCAACTTGCCAACGACATTATTTTCAGCGTTTTCATATAAATAGACAAAACTTCGCAGTGTAAACACGAAACTGTTCTGAAACAAAAAGGCAAAAACGATGCGCTTTCACTTGGCCGTGATTGGCTGTCTGCTGATCATCACAACTTCTTATCCAATAAATGACTCTGCTGGTGAAAGCTCAAAGCTAGCGAGCTGCAGAGTTAACTTAACAGAAAGGCAGGCAGGTACACAACGATAATACATACATACATACATACATACATACATACATACATACATACATACATACATACATACATACATACATACATACATACATACTTACATACATACATACCAAGGCAAACAAGTCACCCAATTAAATTGATGAAAGGACAGCGAACTACATAGAGCTTACAACCAATCTAAATCAATAAAAGGATAATATAATATAGTTACAAAGGAACGCTAAGAATGCTGTTGAAGCCATAATAAGCTTTCTGCGGAAATAATTTCTCGACCCTGAGAGAGAGTCAGCAACAGAGCTACCTCCACAGAGCCAAATAATTTGTTTGTGTCGTCCTTGTTCGTAGTAATGACTTTCCCGAAGGCCTCGTTTGGTGACAGTTTTCTGCACGTTCTGAAAGGTCGGTTGGTGTTTACGTTAGCTATAGTCAAGCACATCATCTGCGTGTGTGCTTGTGCTACAGGGGGAGAAAACAGAAGAATCTGTGGGGATGTTTATCATACCAGCGGCTGAATAATGGATGCTCTCAGAGCCCATTTGTCCCCAATGCTAATTTGTCATCGGCATTTTGGGAGATCACACACACACACACACACACACACACACACACACACACACACACACACACACACACACACACACACACACACACACACACACACACACACACACACACAGCTCCTCTAATTGGTGTATTGTGGATTGTGCTGCTGCTGATGCAATTAAGTAATGAGTAAACAGAGTCTTTGTATGTCTACTTGGTGAGTGTGTGTGTGTGTCTGTGTGTGTGTGTGTGTGTGTGTGTGTGTGTGTGTGTGTGTGTGTGTGTGTGTGTGTGTGTGTCATACAAACACACACATTAGCTTTACCCTGAGATAGAAAAAAAAAAAAGCTAAAACTCCACTGATATACATGCAGATTTAAATCCGTTCTTATGTTTACAAATGAAATTAATAATTAATGTTAAATTGACTTCACATTGGCTTTGGAATTTTTCATTCAGAACTATGAAAAAAGGTTTAAATAGGATGACATTCTGCTAGAAAATGATCCATAATATTTCTGTTCATCTGAACCGTCTCATTGATTTGGGAAAATGGGGCATCCTGTTTCAAATCAAATTCTATTAGGAAAAAAGAAAATGTGAAATCAATTCTATTAAATGTATCTGACTAAAACAAAAACTAAATGAAAAATAACATAAATTCAATAAAAATAAGTCACTGTTCAGTGAATTGAAAAAAAAAAAATACAATTAATCAATATAAAAATACAATAAAATTTTTTTAAATCTGAAATATTTTGATACATTTCAGAGAAAAGGATAATTTCTCAAAAGTACATTTAATCTTGTTACTTAAAAGAAATACAAACATTTTTTGGTAATTTCAGAAAAAAAGGTACATTTTGGAAAATTAAAACGACAGCAAAAAGTCTGAGGACATCTTTAAATTAATTATTTTTCTTGAAAGTAGACTTTTTTTTATCCAATAAACGTTTTGATAAAATGCAAACATATGTCATACAGTATATATTTATAAGTAAGTAAGTAAGTAAGTAAGTAAGTAAGTAAGTAAGTAAGTAAGTAAGTAAGTAAGTAAGTAAGTAAGTAAATAAATAAATAAATAAATAAATAAATAAATAAATAAATAAATAAATAAATAAATAAATAAATAAATAAATAAATAAATGTGAAGTGACTGCATGCATTGTGCTGACCTTGCGTATCCCCTCAGACGGGCTGGAGACGGAGTAATCTAGGCCTCCGTTCCGGCTCACAGTCCTCCACAGCTCGGCGTACGTGCTGTCCTGCTCCAGAGGGTTCGTTCCTTTGTTCCGGAAGTAGTCGTACACAGCAGAGTCCCGGACCGTGCCGTAGTCCACGTCCATCTGCCGAGCCAGGTCCTGGAAAGACCTGGAGGACGGACATATTGGATGATTGTTTAGTGCTGTAAAATGGGACAGATCCACTTCCCAACTTGGAAATTTCCCAGTTCCCACTTGCATGAGCTGTTAGGGTGTTCATGAGTATGAGAATAATTTTTCAAAATGGCCTTCAAACTGGAAACTTGTTGTTTGGTCATGTCATGTGAGTTCTGTGAAGTTGGGAAATGAGACCTTCCCCAGTCGACCATTTTGTAACTAACTGAACATCGCTGTTCCAACTGCTGAATTTCCCACTTCCGGCCATGTTTGATGTTTGGGAAATGGGACCTTCCCAGTTTGTAATGTTGCTATTTCCTCGCTGAATTAACATGGTTGTTGGTGCATTCATGAAGGATGAAAAAAAGGGAAATTTATTACATTATAGTGTCTGAACGAAGTCGAGTTGAGAGTTGCTGTAAATCTGTGCTGCTGGCGTGCAACTGGAAATTCTTAAGATTACCAAGTGGGAAAGTTCTAATTCCCATTTCACATACTTAACGTGGATGTACTGTAAAAACGAAGGATTGTATGTTTGATTATCTTGTGATTGTAAATGTTTGACTACACAACAACAATTAGAAATTTATTATATGTGTGCATTACATTTTCCTGATCTTTTGTTGTGAATCATTTTTGGACTAAACTTTTGATCTGACGTCCATAAACGGGTTATTTTGGAGTTGTGTACTTTTGTCCCCCCCCCCACAGTAGATTTGTTGATTTTGCATTTAGCTCTGAAGTCACTTGGAAGCCACTGATGCTCGTCAGGTTAAAAAAAGCCAGATTTTGGATTTCTCCAATATAAGCATGCTCCGTGTCTTCTTCTGTGTTTTTGGTGTATTCCTGTGGCAGAGTTACAGCGCCACCTAAGGGCCTGGCGTATGTACTACATCATTTTGAGGCGTGTTCGTAGTGACGATTGGATAGAAATTCTTTGAAGAACGACGGGAAGAAAGATGATCCTTTTGGCTCGTGTGGACGGGGCCTGAAAATATCCGCCGGAGAGACGTTGTCAACTGGATACCTGAACATTGGTGATGCTGGTACCTGCTGTCATTATGCAAACATCAAAGATGTTTAAAAAGACGCCGGCCAACTGATGGCTAATCTTGAGTACCTGCAGCAGCTCGTTGTTGCCCCGCTCTGACAGGCTGTAATCAGCCTCCCCCCCCCCATATCCCCTCCACTGCCCCCTGAATGGACACGGAGCTAGCGTCTCCTCTCCGCGGCCGAGCCGTCGGCGCTCCGAACAGGAAATGAGGCTCCAGACGAGCCGGCAGATGAAAAGAGGCTTTGATGTCGGGAGATAATCGGTGGGTGAGAACGACATCACTCAACACCACAGCGGGGTGTCGGTGGGGTGAGGGTGGGGGGGGGGGGTCACTCCGAAGGTCCGGAGTCCGTTTTTGTGTGAAGTCATTGTCGAAAACTCGAAATGTGAAGAACACTTCAGCTTCTTTTTCTGTCCCCTGATTTCACCTTCAAACTCACCAACTGCAGGTTCTGATGCAGGAAAACTTTTACCAGTTCGTTTTTACACCGGCGAACTGGTTCACGTCCGCATGTGACCGACCACGGGGCCACCGCCTGCTAACGAGCTAACGTGCTGATGTGAGAGCTCCGACGTGACCAAAATAAACCACGTTCAATGTGTGTTTGTTGTTTTGGCTCAGGAGCTCATGGTATTCTCCCTCTGTGGTCATGGAAACAACAAGCGCCTCAGGTATTTTACTTAAAGAAATTACAGCACGCAGAAAAATTAAATGACTAAAATCATCATTTCCTTCTCTTTGACCTCGGATTGTGTGTTTGGCTGCTTCACTATAGGCGTAGTAATATATAATGTATATGGTTAAATGTTACTACTTCTTGTTGTTTTTGATACATAATTACTTGAACTCTGCAGCTGTGTGAGAGGAAACGAAGCGAAGCGAGAACCTTTAAAAAAAAAAAAAAAAAAAAAAAAAAAGCTCCACGGCGACGTGACAATGTTCAGCTCAAACTCATCACCAGGAATAAACAAACAAACATCACAGCGCCGAGGAAAACATGCTGGCATCCAATCACTGCACGCTTCAGTACGTTTGAACGAATAACGTTCAAACGTACTGGAATGAAGTCTCTCCATACTGATTTAAGATTCACGTATGAACTGGATGGAAAAGAAGAAACGTAGAAGAGAACCGCCATGACTTATACAGCAAAGCTTCTTAAACTGGGAATGGTGAAGCTGTTAATGCTTTTTACTTTGGTCTTCCTGTCTTCAGTTTTCCATTGTCGCGCATATCAAACTAAATATTTCACGGTACTTTTGTCTGTTGTATACGTGTTAGTAAATAATAAAAGACCAATAAAAGACAAACTGTGTGTGATTACAGTAAAAATCAAAGTATAACCAAATTAGAAAAGATGTGAAGAAAAAAAAAAAAAATCACCGGAGCAGCGCGAAGTGAAACAGCATGATCTTGAAATGTTCACGTTGATATTTGAAATGATTAAAAGTCTTGAACTTGCGAAGTCGGTGCACAGCTGCAGATTTTCCTCATTAAATCACGTAAAGCTGGGATATAATATAAGTGTGACTTTATGAGCAGCTGAGTGGCCGCCTGTCAAACGGGAATGAACATTTCAGAGTTACGAGGCTTTAAAAAAAAAAAAATGAAAGAAATCCTCTCACGCCAGTATTTCAAACATACAACTCACGTCCGACGAAAGTGTCGTTAAAAAAACAATCAGAGCCGCAGATAGAGCGGCTTTCAATTAGCAAATGCACCAAATATACCAAATATAAAGACGCTATTATAAACCAAAGAGCATTAATTAAAGCCTGAAACACTGTGTCAGCTGTGTGTGTGACTGTGTGTGTGTGTGTGTGTGTGTGCATATATTACCGTATAGCGTGGTCCATGCGTGACACAGTGAGGTACGCCGCCAGGTTGGCGGTGTACGACGAACACACGATGAGCGTGAAGAGCCACCAGCTGCCCATGACGATCCTCAGAGCCACCGAGCTGACCACGCCGTCCCCTCCTGCACACACACACACACACACACACACACACACACACACACACACACACACACACACACACACACACACACACACACACACACACACACACACACACACACACACACACACACACACACACACACACACACACACACACACACACACACACACACACACACACACACACAGGTTTTGTGTGTGACACAGAGTGTATTCAGAGCCCTCAGAGTCCCGGCTTTGCGTCACACAGGCGCTGGTGGACACACGCTGCGACGGAGAGAATAGAACCTGCGACCTGCGTGTTGCCGACTGCTCCAGGCGACCCGGGCACACACCCGTGCAGCGTGATCCAGCCGGGCAGGTGAGCGCGGCGCTTTGCCACAGCGAGCGGCGCGGCCGCACGACTGCATCCCATCACAACCTGCCCTGAAAGGTTTCCCAGGCAACCTGCCAGCCCATAATGGATGCAGCTGGACGCCTCTGCAGGGCAACACAGTGTGTGTGTGTGTGTGTGTGTCTGTGTGTGTGTGTGCATGCGCATACACATGCGGAATATGTATTTTAGAGTGCGCATGTATTTGTGTGTGCACATTTGTTATTTTGGTATGTGTGTGTGTGTGTGTGCGTGCAGGCACAATTATGTTTTTGAGATTCAGTGTAACACCTGCACTGCAGCATGATTGTCACATGGGTGATTGTGTGCATGCCTGTGTGTGTGTGTGTGTCCACGTGTGTCTGCAGGTGACCCAGTGTGTGTCTGTGTCAGGACTCTGCAGTCTGTAACCTTCACACTCCTTGTGGCGGTTCTCGGGTGACGTGGGGACGTCTCGGAGGTCGAAAACAGATGAAATCTTTAATAACCGAGGACAGTACGGAAGGTGATCATAAAAAGTTGAGCACAAAGTGGTATTACATCGGCTGCTCGGTGACATTGATCAGATTTATGATTGACTTTCAGAGTGACTCCAAACAGCCTGAGGTTGCTTGTTGCAATAAATAAAGCTAATTATACTTTAATATGCTATTAAACATGTATCTACGGTGCTGTATCGCCTCCAGATTGAAACCCTGTCCGCGCATTTCACTTCATTCTCGTGAGCGAGAGGCGCCACACTGCAGTGCCGGAGGCCAGGGGGTCAGATTCGCGCCGCCCTCTGGTGGAGAGAAGGAACTGCTACTGCAAGTTTAAATTAAAATAGAAATCCAAACAAACCACCGCCCCCGAATGGCTGTAGTGATTATGACAACAGCAATGTAATACATAGAATGGACCACAAGCCGAGTTTTCACTATGCAGCACGGCAACGTAATGCTCGACACAGCTACTGCTAATGCTATTAGCAGTAACAACTTGCTGCTAACGCTTTCCTTTCCTGATTTTCAAAATGGAGACAGCGTTTGGAGAGTGAAGCTAACATTTATTGCACACTGCTATTGCTATAATCACATCTACAATGGATACAAGTTAATGCTAATCACAGCTACTTTGGATACAGGCTAATGCTAATTACAGTGAGATGCCTTTCACGTTTCTCTCAGAACACCTGACTTAGTTCAAGAATAGTGAGGTACTCTTTTAGTAGTTTGTGGACAAGAGTACCAAACTTGGATATAATCCTCCCACAGTAATCAGTTCCTTTAAAAAGAGTGACATATCTTCCGTTAGCGACCTGCTGAAATGGAGCACTCTGATGATGAGTTCGGTCTCGTCTCCTCGCTCACCTTGCTGCACGAACGCTCCGTACACGATCCAGATGGCGCTGTGCAGCGAGCCCGACCCCACGCCGCCGACCGGCTGACCCGGCGGTCCGCCCTGCTGCGAGGACGAGCGCAGCGCCTGCAGCCGGTTCAGCAGGAAGATGAGCACGCCCACCACGGGGATGGCGGCGGCGATGCAGGCCCAGACGGCCAGGTCGAAGGGCGCGAACAGGGAGAAGATGTTGATCTTCTCCTCGGGCTTCCGCAGCAGGATGCCCACGCTGTAGTCCAGGTAGCGCTTGCTGAAGTCCACCACGTTCTCCCGCTCCGGCGTGATGGTGATGGCTGAAACCGCCAGGTCGGCTCTCTGCCGGGGCGCAAAGACACTTCAGCACGCTCACTTGGAACAAAGTTCCGCAGGAAACTCTCATGACCCAACTCTACCTTGTTGATGAGGTCACCGATCATACCGTTCCACGAGCCGTTTGGGAGCTGAGATCCATATTTACTGTCGGCCACCTGAGTGGGGAAGTCGATCGAAGTCGGTCACAATGAGACAGGAGGGAGAGTTTGAGCGCTCGTGAAATGAGACGGTGCTTGACCAACCTGGTAAATCTCGTATTTGAAGCCGAGGATCTTGGCGAGGGCGTCCAGGACGTCGATGGAGAAGCCTTTATACCTCTTGGGCTGACCCAGGATGTTCTCGGCCACCATGACGAAGGGATCCTCCTGCAGGGAAGCGAGAGAAGAGTGCATAACTGCGTGATAACAAACCGCAAAAAACGACGAGGACATGAGAAGTGAGTACAGAGATGAGACGAACAAGTGAAACTGTCCTTGACGGTCTGTCCCTCCGCTTTGGAGTTTGATTCTCTGTTCAGCCTCGTCAGCTTCGCAAGCGCAGCAGTGCAGGTTCCTAGTCGTCCGACCCTTCGTCTGGTTTCAGTCGGTTTGTTTTGGAAACTAAACGTCTGCTTATACTTTCTTTGCGAGACGGTCTTTGATTCTGGCAAAAGCCAATGCGTCTGGCAGCCCTGAGACCTGGCTGTGCTGCAGCTGCAGGATGAGTGGCAGGGCGAAGGTATTAGTCTCGCTCGGTTACACTTGTGTCTCGGCGCTGCGGTGCAGGGATCAGAACCTCTGAGCTGTTTGTATCTATTAAACTAATCACGGAGCGTTAATCCTCCACGAGGGATCGATGGGGAGGAGAAGAAGGAGGAGAAGAAGGTGTGGAGGCAACGTTTTGGCTGAGGGAAGTCGAGTCCGAGCAGGCGAACAACAGGAGCTCCTGGAGGAGATTTTCTCTGGGTCGAATGGAGATTCACTGAAGTGTGTGTGTGTGTGTGTGTGTGTGTGTGTGGTTGAAGGGCTGAAGCAAAAGTTTGACTCACAACAAAAAGATGGTGAACACACACACACACATGCACGCACGCACACACGCTGCACATATCTTGTGTAACTGTGTTTGTGAGTACGACTCCGCCTTTACCTCCATTCACTTGTCACCTACCAGCAGCGTCACCACTTTGACCGTCACACCCTGCATCCCGTTCTCGATCCGGCTCTCCTTCAGGCTGCCGTTCAGGCCGTGGATCGAGTCCCATGTCGCCAGCTGCAGACGGGACGGAGGACGAGAGGCAGAAGAAGAAGAAGAGTGTAAATAGTGCTGACTGAAGCACAACAGCAGCACAACAACATTCAGTTTCAAACATCTCATTGGCTGCTGTGCAGAGGAAACGCAAGCACACACACATACACACGCACACACAGCCCGCTTCAATTAACGTTGCACCGCTCGCAGACGGCAATCTTACAATTTTTTTGGCGTGGCGTGCTTGGATTTCGGCAGGCAGCACATTAGACAAACGAGCAGTGAGGATTCACAGAAAAGGAAAATGAAGAGACATCGCAGCGTGCCAACAACCCACTAAGGCATGTTTCCATTCATCACACTTACAGCCACATACAAAACCACCCTGACCTAATTAGGTGCAAAAAAAAAAAAAAAAAAAAGAGAGAGAGAGAGAAAGAAATCTGCTGCTCCTCAAAGCCCCAAAACAACAAAAC
Organism: Blennius ocellaris; assembly: GCF_963422515.1. Classification (NCBI taxonomy): domain Eukaryota; kingdom Metazoa; phylum Chordata; class Actinopteri; order Blenniiformes; family Blenniidae; genus Blennius; species Blennius ocellaris. Next base: position 6,217,642 of record NC_137670.1, read on the forward strand.
ACCCCTTTCAGGAAAATGAGCTGAAAGAGCAGCGAGAGTTCATACAGTCCACACAGACATGAGTCCATAATGTCCGGCTTATATAATGTCCAGAGAAAGATTCCATTCTGTCGCACATGAAAGGGTTATTATGATGATTTCACGTGTTTGACACCAGTTCTCAGTCGTCAAAGTTCAATTCTGTCAGGAGGGAAAAGAGCCATTGTCCAGGGCAGCGGCGGTCCATTGTGAGGCTGAGGGAGCCGTGGTGCACTCCACCGCACAACTATCAGCGTATCTGAACTCACATTTACAGATTCAACATGAATACATTGATTCATTTTTGTTTTGTTTTTTCTCCCTTTTTCCTTTTTCCTTGTTTAGAAATACTGGAGTTGCACAGTAATCACATTACAGACAAACCAATGATAGGATGATGACGGCTTTCATAAAGCGATGCATTAAAAATTGAGCGGTATCCACCGCATGGATTCATGAACACCTCTGAAATCAGTGTCTGTGAACACTTGTGCATATCATCTTCTGGAAATATTGAAAAAAATCTATTTTCTATTGACGCAAAAATCACTGTCAATGAAAAAAAAAAAAAAAAACAGATCGTCTCTGTGAACCAGTGACACTTAAAAAAAACCTTTTGAAAAACATCTTCAGTAAACATTAAAAAAAAGTCTTGTCTATTAATGCCTTGACAAACCGTTGCGTGGGAACACTTTTGTGAATCATCGCCTGTGAGCACTTTTTAAAACACAACACCATTGCCTCTGAGCACTTATTATAAAATCATGTGTCAACACTTCTTGTAAAAACGTGTCAACACTTCTTATAGCAACCATAGTTTGTGAGCCCTTCTTAAAATAATAATCGTCGGTGAACACCTTTAAAAAAAATCTCGTCTGTGAACACTTCTTAAAGAGATTAATCGCATTTCGACACTTCTGAAAATCACCTTCAGTAAAACTTGGAAAGTGTACTAAAGTGCTTTGAAAAGCCATTGTCTGTGAACCATCGCTGTGGCTACTTCTTCAAAAAACCCTCACCTTTCAACACTTGTGAAAACCGAAAAATGAAACATGAAGTACCACCGTTTTTCAACACAACTGATAACCATTGTCCCCTGTGAACCATTGTCAGAGAGCATTACGTATGTAGAACGAGCTTCATGTTTGTGTTTTTGGCCAGCTTTGCTTCTCGAGTCAATTCAATTCAACTTTATTTATTTAGCACCAAATACAACACAGTCATTTCCAGGTGCTTTTAACAGAGAAAATGCAGTTTTCTATTAAAGAGCATGTGGTTGCCACGGCAACATGCGGTAAACAGCCTGACTCACTCTTTCTCTGTTGTTGGTGTTTGTGCTGTCATCGATTCACAGGCGTGCGCACACAGTCACGCATGCACACACACACACACACACACACACACACACACACACACACACACACACACACACACACACACACACACACACACACACACACACACACACACACACACACACACACACACACACACCCACGTGCACGCTCATCGATTAGCTGGGACACTAATAGCTGAGCGGGGGGGGGGTTCATTTCAAAGCCTTGTGCAAAACGTCTCCACTGAATAGAGACTCATTGTGCAACGTGAAGTTGTGCAATCAAACGGCTTTGTGAGCATTTTACACGATTCAATACGACAAAGATGGTAAAGGAATAATAAAAAAAAAACAAAAAAAAACAAACAAACCGTGCAGTGTAGGATGAACAATGGGGCCCTTTAAGAGTGGAGAAGAAGAAGCAGCCATCGACTGCGCTGTGATTAACTTCTGCCGATAATAAACGAGAACCTGCTCGGTAATCTCTGACAGGACGTCTTCATTAGCGTTGTTAGCGCCGCCCGCTTCAACATGTGCGAGGATGTGAACACAAAGGTCGTAAAGCAGCGTGTCGCAAAATACAACAGGAACGCCCGCGACTACCTGCTAATGGTCATGTTATTGTAACCCAGAACAATGGGATATGAGCTGAAAATGCAAAATTAATTATTAACTATTAATATTAATTCCAATTCATTCTACACTTCAATTAAATACATCACTGGTTAGATGAATGCAGATTTTTTTTTTATATATATACTTGTTGATGATACTCTTTCATTCAGTAAAACCAAACATGTTCATTTATGGAGGTCGAAATTAATCTAAAGTAAAATATTTAATCTCCCTGAAACAACATAAAAATAAATAAAATACAATAATTACCAATAAACACACAGTAAAATATATTGAGTCAACAAACAAAGAAAACTAACTTAAAACATGAAATTGACCAACTCCAAAAATTAACTTAGAATAAAATGTTAAAACATATACGTTAAAAATATCCATAAAAAATAACTAAATGAAAGACATCCACACAAGATTGAATTAAAAAAACAACTCCTGTTTCCACCGAAACAGAGTCGTTTTTTTTTTTTCTCCAAGAAATTCCACCTTGGGAGCCATTTTCAGTGATGTTTCAGTGGTGTTTTCAGTGCGTCAGAGTACCGCTGTAGTGGAAACAGACTGCCTCAAGTTTTCCATTTTCACGGGAAAACGTCATGTAAACGGGGCCTAAAGTAGAAATGTCAAGTTGTGAGGAGGGATCGTTTCATAATCAGGAAGCTATTCTGAGCTCTGCTGTCCTTTAACTGATCTCAGTCCCTCGTTCCTCTTCATGTGAAGGAGATAGTGGAGGTGGGGGCGGTGGTGGTGGTGACGGGGTGACGGGGTTATATTCTTCATTAACACCCGAGCCGATAAATTATCTCCTCGGTTTGAAGTCCTGACTCTTGTCCGTCTCAGATGAACTGCTGAACCGTCACAACGGACCTCGAAACCCAGCCAGAACTGGGGGGAGGGAGGAGGAAGAGGAGGAAGAGGAGGAGGAGGGGGAGGATGAGATCCTGCACTGAAACTGCTGCTCCCAGCAGTGCCCTCCCTCCTGATGTGTAACAAGGCTTCAGACTGACAGCGAGGCTCAGCTGAGTCGGGGGAATGTCGGCTGCCTGCAGGCCAGAAATGAGACTTTTCAGCAGTTTAACACGTTTGAATGTTTTCTGTTTGCACTCTCCGTCGTGTCCGTGTCTGACTCCCGATTCCCGTTCCTCTCAATGACGTGCAGAAAAGACGTCCTGGGGCTAACCTACAGCGTGGTTTCCACCCAAATCTGTGACGCGGTTCCACCATCGGAGAGTAACGGTAAAAATGTAGGTGGGGTTGTGGACGGCCATGTCACGATGCAGGTATGTGACATCGTTACGCGACATTGAACATAGAAACACATTTGGTAGAGTGAAGAAGAGCGTCTGCACCTCGCTGCAACACCAGGGTGCAGTGTATTTGTAGTGGCTGTACAAGAACGGGACGGTATAAACGGCTGATGACTGATATGAATATCGAGTGATAATCGTATCAACCGATCAGCTGCGTTGTAACTCCTCCTTATGGAACCCGTACCGATGTGCTCGCCGTCTTACGAAAATGAAAAACGTAACGCGAGGGGCGTAGAAGGATTGGTTCCGAATCTTCATGAAACTCGTAGTGTTTATTTTCCAGTTGGCATCAAGCGCGGCAGCGACGCTGCAAAATGCTAGCTGCCTACGTAAACTAGCCTGGACAAGCGGAGACAGACCGACGACGTTTGCTAACTCTCTTTGTTAGCTTGTTTGCTGACAAAGTCCGACACTTTGACCTGGAATGAGAAACCCCCCCCCCCCATCTCCACGTCCCCTTTGACTGGTAGCTAACAAGCTAACTGACGCTAAACTAGCAAATACATGCTAACTTTCAGTTTCCATGTTTGTTATCTTGTTTTTGAAAAGTTAATTGAGGTTTTTACAGGTTTTTAATAGTTGAAAATGAGGATGTTATTGATGTGCTCCATAGGTTTTCAAATATATCTTCTTTTCTTGTAAAGAAAATTTTCTTCTCATAAAGAAAAATACCTTGGCAGATATTTAAAAAAACAAAACAAATTATGCACAATATCAAACAACTGTAAAACATGAGTAATTACCTGTAATCTATAAAAACTAAAGCAGATAAATTCAATCCAGAAGCAGCTCTGATGCTAAAAACCTGCACAGTCACGCACTGCATGTTTCCATCTGCTGATGAGATAAAGAGTTTTTAAGGGAGCTGAGGAGCATAAATACTCATTATGTGGCTGCAGCCTCGTGACGTGCTGCGAGCTGCTCATTACCGCCGCTCGGCGCAACATGGCCGCCGTAAGTCAGCACAATGAGACGCCGTTAGCAGAGACAGCGACTCGCCCGGGGACCGGCTGGCCTTTACGAAAACACATCAGCACGGCTCGTAATGGAGGACTCGTCAGGAACGCACTTTCATTACGGCTTCACGGAAAACTTTAGTTCACTGCAGGGTGTTATTCTTAAAAAAAAAAAAAACCCAAAACAAAAACAAAACGGTTTCTTTGACCTGAATCGGGACAGCAGGAGCTAACATTAGCCTCTGAACCTCCGTGAGTCACCATGGAAACAGAAACAGACAGAAGCAACGTGGTTTGATCACCTCGGGTGTTTGAACCTGCTCCAACTAAAAAGTTTTTCATATTTTCATTTAAAACGGTGTTATTTTGTAGTTGCCAAGGAGACAGTAATAAAGTCAGTGTTTGAATGAAGTTTGAACAAGATTGTCATGGAGAGAAGTTTCAAACATCCTGAAATACTTGGATCTTGTACCAACTTTCATGGCATTTACCTGAACATCTATTTTACCTATTTTAACTTTTTATGTTGAAACTTTGTATTAGAAGAACTTATTAAACTGAACGGCTCTGCATCATAAACTCAACACTAATGAAAAGTTTATTTTAGGATTTTAGTTAAGTCAAAGCTATTTGATGCAGTCAAAGGCTAATTTGAGGCTCAAAGCCACTGCAACCATCATATTATCAAACCGCTTCACAAGGTGGAACTTTTCTTTGACCCTCTGCCATTTCAGTGTAAATTCAGTGCTTGAATTCCTCAAGCACTGAGTGTCTCCTCCCTTCTCCTTCCATTCTAAAGGCGATGCTGTATTTCCACTCCTCTCTCTGTGGACAGCGCTTCTCACCTCCTCCACCTCTTCTCTCATATTTCCACTTCTTCACCTCCTCCTCCTCCTCTGCTGTGATTGAAGATGGAATATGACTTTTTTTAACCCGAAGGTCTCAGAGCTGTCGTCAATCAGATGGTGTGGGCGGGGCCTGTGATGTTGCGATAACGTGAGATTTGTGCAAAAGTGAATTTAGCTTAGAGTAATCCGTGAGCAATAAGGTGAGTGAATAATTTGTGTTTATTATATGAAGCTGTGGATCCGTTTGACTACTTTAAATAAGAGTGAGAATAATTCTACAATCTGATCAGTAACTAATCGTGTTGTTCCTGTTTGTCTGATGTGTTCGAATGGGAACAGCGAGTTTTGAGGTTGATGTTAGCCAGCAATCACAACCCTAACGCTTAATGTCTTTAGCGGCAACCCCCCCCCCCCACCTCCACGGTGGAATTTGTTGCACCGTACCACTGATTGGATGTCGGTGTCTCGGCCTCAGAGCGAGGACACGTGTCAGGAGGCGTTAGCGCTCTCGCCTCGACCGCGGCCGACAGATAACCTCTCCATCTTGTAAAAGGAGCCACCATTTATCTCTAGAGGTTATTCAACCAAGGTCTAAGGACCCCCCCACAACCCCCCCACCCCCCAACCATCCACCCACTGAGAAGTACCACTGAGAAATGAGAAAAAAAAGATGGAAGCTCTTCAGTTCAGATTAAAACGCTTTCAGATTCCACAACTTTGAGACAGAATTTGCTCGAGACTGATGCTACGACAAGAGACCGAGGCTATGAGAAGAGACTGAGGCTATGACAGGAGATAGAGGCTATGAGAAAAGAGAGAGGCTATGACAGGAGACCAAAAGTATGAGAAGAGACTGAGGCTATGACAGGAGACCAAAGGTATGAGAAGAGACTGAGGCTATGAGAAAAGAGAGAGGCTATGAGAAGAGACGGAGGCTACGACAAGAGACAGAGGCTATGAGGAGAGACCAAAGCCATATGAAAAGACCAACGCTATGAGAAGAAACTGAGGTTACAAAAAGAGACTGAGTGTATGAGAAGAGACCGAGAGTATGAGACAAGGGTGAGGCAAAAACTTTCGTTTTTAAGTTTGTATCGAACTTTATTTCCACTCTGAATCGTCAGAGTGAAGATATTGTCGGAGGGCAAGTGTGAAGAACATGATGATCGCAGGTGAACCAGTCTTCCTCCACCTGTGAGCCTTTGTGACGGTTCGGCTTCAAGCTGATGCCATCAGTACTTCTTCAGTGTCTCCTTCTCCCTGCATTGTTTCTGTGGTAACTCATATAACCACTCGGCGGCCACACAGTATGGAGGCAGGAGGTGCAGGTGGAAGCTACTCCTCCATGACAGAGAGTATTAACAATATCCTCTTGTTGCCTCAGTGCATGTTGCTGCATTAAAAACTTCAGACTGACCGAATCAGAATAATCTATTCAGTATCGACTTCTTTTCTCTTCCTGTCTGCACCGTCGCTCATTTCTCCCTCATTTCAGAGGCGGAGAGGATCCGAGGACGGCTGCTATTTTGTGTGTGTGTGTGTGTGTGTGTGTGTGTGTGTGTGTGTGTGTGTGTGTGTGTGTGTGTGTGTGTGTGTGTGTGTGTGTGTGTGTGTGTGTCGAGGATAGAAATTACCCACCCATCCCTCCATAATAGAGACGACATTGTTAGCAGCCTTCCTGAAATGAATCCATTAGAAATGCTGGAGGATGAAAATGAGCCTCAGACGGTGCAAATTTTCAGTCCCTGAGGTAATTTGGAGTCGTTAGCAACAATTTGTGCTTTTGAAAACTCAAAGCTTTGCTAATTTCCGTGCATAATACATGAAACAAGACAGATATGCTACTCTTTTCCTTCAAAAGCCACAAAAAAAAAAAATCAAAAATTATGTGTTTTTTTCCCACTTTTTATTTCATGTTTGATGAATGAGCGCGGAGCTCTTGGACATCCCATAAAGAGACTCCGCATTAGGCGGGATGACAGTGGCGAGAGGGAAGAAGAAAGAGAGACAGATGTGCTGTTTGGATTTCTGAAATTTTTTTCAATTCCTTGTCTCAGACAAAAAAAACCCAACAACAACAAAAAGAAACCTACCATATGTCTGCAATAAATAAAGTTCCAAGAAAGCGGCACTTTGTCAAAGTTTGATCCTTGGAGGGAAAGAAAGATTAAAACAAATGTGGCTCCTGTGGATTTATGTCTGACAGAAAGCAGCACATTTGTAATCAGGAAGAGGAATAAATCCACAAAAACTCGAATCCAACAAACTGTTTGGAAAGATTCATGTTAATTATGGGCAGAGAAACGGAGCAGCTTTGCACAAATATATATTTTTTAACAATCACAGAAGGTGACGGGCTTAATATAGGATTTAGTTTTCAATACATTTTGATTCTGATGATGAACCACATTCAGAATGATTATGAATGAGTTTTATAAAAAAAAAAAAAAAAAAATGTAGAGTCATTTCAGGTGAGCTTGGATTCGCTTCTGACTTTATTTCAGCTTTACCTTGAATTACCAGGAGACTAATTAAGGAATTTCAGAAGCTTTTCCAACAAAACATTGTGCAAATAAGGAGTTTTAAATGACTTTTGAACTACATTTCGTTGGGCTTTTAACTGATTTCAATAATAAATCATAGAACTTGTGTCTAAAAGTTCCAAAAGGTTTCCAATCAGGTCTAAAACAATTCAATTACATTTTATTTTTAAACATCTCAAGGCGATCTTACTGAGAAAAATCAGCAAGTCCACTTGAAAAAGCCTGGTGACATGAAGGACTAAACGTGGCAAAATTAAATAAATCAATAAACATTGAATAATTACTCAAACAGCACCAACTTGTGGTCTGGCATGGTAATTACACTGTCACTGTTAGAAGTCCTGAAGTGACGCATACACTTCTTTAGACCTCCCACACCAGTTTTTGTCTTTATTTTTTTTTTTCTATCCTGATTTTTTTCTATCCTCACTCCCTGGAATCACCATGGTAACCGGCAGCTGATTGGCTGATTGGCTGGTCTCCGTCTGTGGGAATATAAATCCATGGGGACGTCTCCGATTGCCCCTGGACATGTTCAAAGTGAACAATCAGACGCCGGCAGCTGTTTTAAGAAATAAGTTTGTTCACTCTCTGGCGTGAAACGAGAAAAAGGTGGTGTCCTTCGTCGTCCCTCAGCCGCCAACAGGAACTCATCGCCGCCGCCTCGTGTCAACAGATAACGGCGAGACGAGGCCGCGCGTGAGGCAACGTGAGGAAGTGAATTAAAATGCAGCGGAAAACAGATTTTTGCTAATCTGGTAAAGGTTGAATATGGAGTCCCTGCAGCAGTGCTAATTATCACACACACACACACACACACACACACACACACACACACACACACACACACACACACACACACACACACACACACACACACACACACACACACACACACACACACACACACGTTGGTGTTTCTTTCTTTGAAAAGGCCCCCCGAGAGTGAAGCTTTGTGTAGATTATAAACATCAAAGAGGATTCACAACCACCACATGCATCACAAGCCATCCAGTATGTGTGTGTGTGTGTGTGTGTGCACACAAGAGTTTTTAATACTTGACCTTGTCATGTGTGTGTCCTCAGAGGAAATAAAGTGTTTCCCTCAGCCTCATCACTTCAGAGGATCGTCATCCATCTGTGTGTGTGTTTGTGAGTGGTGTCACAAAATGTCTAAAAGTGAAGATTCATGCGCATCGCGGACAGTTTTGTTTTTTTCTGGAGATAATTTATCAAAGAATTTGCCATCTTTTACGTAAACCTCAACGAGCCTAAAAACCGGCACGGGCAATACAAAGTCGTTGTCTGAAACTCGTCCGAACCCAGAGGAGGAGTGACAATTGATCTAACGTCTAATAAAAAGACACTTGAATATCAGTCTTTCAGAAGAAGCAGTTTTGAAACATGTTCCGTCGTACTGTTGCCGTCGAGAAGACAGGGGGCGCTGCAGATGTGCAGAAACAAACATCTGCAAGTCAGCATTAGATTTCAAGCCGCGTTTAGACAGCAGTGTTTTGAAAATCATGCAGTTAACAAAATGCGATAAATAATAATAAACATGGCCACCTCCAGAGTGTCATGACTCCCAGTTCATATTCTCCTGGTAGTTTCAGAGATGAGTCTCTATCCATACCGTATTGTTATTACCCATAAATAAGATTGCACTTCTTGGAAATAGAGATTTTTTATCATGTTTTGTGGAGTTTGTGGACGGGACAGTCCTCATATTCATTGACGACACAGAATCTCCAATATGGATGTAAAATAATCTTATAACATTAAATGAAATATATAATTTTTTATTGCAATTAGAATGCCTAAAATGATCAAATCATTGGATTTTGACAATCTATTAAAGAGTTCCCACGTAACGCCTGGACAGCGTTGTATTGTGTTGCAACTCTCTGCTGAGTCAAACAGTTGCCGCTCAGCGTTGCAGCAATTGGTTGAATCTTCTTATTGGATGGAAAAGAGGCGAAGTGCCGTGTGAAAGCCGTGCACGAATCCGCCCGAATCGACGGTGTTATGTGAAAAAGTTGCCGCCGTGTGTAAAACTGAAGCGCCTCGGGATTGAATCTGCAGGTTATCGAGGTGACAGAGGCTAATAACACGCTACATTATTCAGATCCATAATCAGCGCTCCATTTTCTGCACCACCTACAGCGTGTCAACGCGAAGGTGAACCGCAGACGCGCCGCGATGTCCCGCGTGTTCTTTAATTATATTTCCCGTGTATCGATTAATCTGACGGCTTCCTTCACGTATGCGCGGGCGGCTTCAATTAGCGCCTGGTCCGTCCCGACACATATGAAGAGCTTCACGAGGAACAGGCGGGTCCTAATGGAGGTGAGCGTGTGACATGGCTTCTTTCAATGATTGAGAAATTAATGAGGTGAGGAGTTTAATGAAGGTTTACGCGTGCAGACGCGGCGAGGTGGGGCTGCTCCCAGGGGGGCGCGGCGACAAACCTGGCAACCCGCCAGCTTTAACGCCCAGCTCAGCGTCACCAAAAACATCCAAGTATGTGGGTCACAATTTGAAATTCGTCAAAAAACAAACTAAAATTGATCCAAACTAACTAAAGAATCTTCGTTAAGAGGTTCTCCTGTTAATTGGTGACCCTTTAGCGCAACTTGTTGCTGCTAATAAGAGACGTTAAAAACCTGACAGAAGTTCGTAGCTGTCCTGACGAACGCCGTTTACCAACGTAAAGTTTCTAAGTGTCGTACTTTTCATAAGTCTTATTTCAATATATACTGTTGTGAGCTGCAATGATGGACACTATTGAAAGTTGGTCATCGTTTAACAGGGAAACCAGTTAGTCCGAAACACAGCTGCCATGTGCTAATGTTTATGACGGATTTATCGTTATGACTTGTAGAAACGCGACTATCAATGACCAGGTTGAAGCAGAATCTAACCCAGACGGATACAAATATTATGAATCTGAATATGTTATTTAGTTTGGTCGTATGTGTTGTTACAGTTACAATCAAGTATCTAATGTTAGCTCCTGCTCGCTGTAAAGGTAACTTATGGTTTTTCATATTATACTAAATTTGTTGAGTATATCAATCTTTGGAAGTTTTTAATCTACCAGTGGGAGGGTCAAAGTAAGTATCCACTACCAGGAGGCGTGGTTATTTCCCTACATGATGTCATGAAGGAAAAATTTCTGAATAGCCCGTTAGAGCAAACGTTCACTAAAAAGTGGATCAAAGCAAACTAGCGAGATGAAAGACCTCCATCACTTCTGGAGCCTCATGCTCCTGCTATGGGGGACACGTATTACTGATAGAACACCATTAGAAATATGGGCCCTTTTAAATACAACCAGCAAGTTAATAACCAGTTAAATCTGAAGTGAAACCCGCCTCGAAGCGCTTCATCAACTGCTGAACTCACCCTCTTGATGTCTTTACCGAAGGTCTCGCTGAAGCTGGATCCCAGGATCTCGAACTGGACGTGGGAGTTGGAGCCGCTGTCCTTGAAGTCCATCGTACCCGTCAGACCCGTGATGTTCCCCTGAGGCGGCGGCAGGAAGGAGAGCAGGGCTGGAAAATCACTGGAGACCAACTCACAGGGTGAAATGTTCACCCGCATCTCCTTTTTGATCTCAATAATACATAAACACAACAGCCAAGAATAGCGACTATCAAATAGCGAGCAGTGAATAGCGGTACTTTCCAGGTCTGCTCTCAATTCTAATTTATTTTTTTGGAAAGTTTATATCAAATTTCATACAGAGTGTCAGAAAGACTTTAAATAGTTCATTTTTTAGGTCACATCGTCTTTTACAGAACATTTTATTCCAACTTACTTTGCAGGAAAAAAAGAATAAAATGTAAAAGTGAAAGTTAAATATATATTTCTGAGTGGCTTTTTTTCTACCTACCTGTCTAAAAGGCAAATGAGTCATAAAAATGAACTTTTTTTCCAGCACTAATGTGAATAAGTCACTTCCATTTTCTGTTAGATCAGGTTCATCACCTTTGTCTTTCTCTGGAGCCCACAAATGAACTCACAGTTCAAAATGTTGTTTTTGTGTTTGACAAAGGTTTTACATTTACAAAGCAAAGTTTTGAAACAACTCGTCTTAAAGGAATATTAAACAAGTTATATTATAGTCTGAAAACTCCAGTAGAATGAGTCGATCATGAGCTTTAAACCCGGTCAAAAGTAGAAATTTAAATAGAGTGAAATAAGTAGCTCATAAGTAGTCTGAAATTAATCATAATCTAAGATCTAATCGGTTGAAAAAGTTGAAAAAAGCAGAATGAATGTTTGAAATTCAGACCCAAATTAGACTAATGGAGTCAGACGGTCCAAATTTAAACATGAATCTGTTTAAAACGCATCTAAAACAGATAATCAAAAGTATCGAATTTGTCAAAAATGTGTCTAAAAGTATAACGTGAAGTCAAAATCTATGAAGAGTGAAATAGGTGGATTCACTGTTATAAAGAAAACAAAGCCGTTTTTCTATTTATAACAAAAGAAAAAGAAAAATTGTATAACGTATGAACAATTGACTGGGAGCTCAAAAGTTTGAACACTATATTTAGTCTGCAGGATAACATGATACGATGTCTTATGACATTAGGTCGATAAAAATGTGAAGAGATTTTATCTGTCATGTTTATTTTTTTCCAACAGTGGAAGTTAAACAATTAAAACACAGTCTGAAAACTCTGGAAGACAAGAAAGAAAGTTTCTTATATTAGTTTTTGTGTTTGATTTGACCAATGTTTCACATTTCACAGCAATAACCAGCGGATAATAGATTTGTATATAAAGAGCAGGACTGATGCGCCGTGGCGTTATTGTGCTTTGGAAATTTCGGTCTGTAATTGAGCCGCGATCGATGAAAGCCTCGCCGGCGAAAGCGTGTGTTTTATACTTGTGGCTGCAGTGATGCTGATAATAAGGTCTCAGATGTGGTTAAATGAGGAGCAGATGGCCCGTTTGGAGATTGATGACACGTCACATCAAATATCTTCAGAGAAGCTGAAAGGCCGAGCATAAAATGCCATTTCAGGACTTCCATCAGTCGGCGCCGGATGTAAAGCAAGACTAAAGACCTGTGTCAGGGCGGCCGGAGCTCTAAATGTTCCTCCGTCAGCCGCAAAGGTCGCCCACAGCCACGGCGGCTTCATCAAGGTGGCGGTGGGACGGCGTGACAGAGCTCCCGTCTCGTCTGGGGGGGGGGACCCGGCAGGTCAAGGAGGAAGTGGAGCCGAAGAGGGTCTCCTGCCGCGGCGTGAGGACGGGGAGGAAATGGAGGGCTGATGGATGTCCATCCGAAGGAGTGAAGGCGACGATTCCGGGCTGTTTTATGGCCCCGCGGGTGTCACAGTTTCACACGGAGGCGAAATGTCGGAAACTTTCAAGGAGGAGGACGTAAGAAAAGTACTTTATCCAGATTACTTTGATGCCTTCTGGTCGACAAAGGACCATAAGTCGCTCATGGGTTTAACTCGTATCTTCTAATAATAAGTCTGCATTTTGCCCCAAAGGTTTCATTAAAATTCGCTTCATGTTTAGATTGTAGTCATTTCTGGAAAATATGACATTTTCATCACCTTTACTTTGCGCCACAAAAGAGACAAACTTTAAAGTTTAAATTTAAAGGTTCTCATAAAACTTTTATCAGTCCAGCCCGCTCAAGATGAAATTAGGTTGTTTGCAACCCTGGTTTAAATACACTTGGTTTCCTCCAACATGCGTTTCGTGGTTCTTGAATAACGACAATAAATAATTCTTTTAATCTACTCTATTTGAGGTTATTTGGTCACCAAATCGAGAAAGTCGGAGTAACTCATCGATGCGAAAGGTGAACGTACAAACTCCAGGTTCAAACAGGGATCCGTCTCACTGTGAGGCAAACTGTCTGATGTTCCGTTTCTATTTTCTGATATACGATTGATCATTCTTAGTTTCAGTCCCGCTGTGTAGCAGTCGGACATGGTAGGTAGTAAGAGAGGTTTTTCTGTGATACTGGAGCAGCTTTCAGTGACCCCTAGTGGTTCAACATGGTAGGTACCGGTGTATTTTGATATATGAGTCTCTTCTTAATCGAGGTAATACAGAAAATAATTGATTCACGAAAATTTCTATTATCGAGAAATGAAAAACTGAGAGATGAGCCCTGATTAGACAGACAGAAGTTTCTTTGAATTCTCATTGGTCGGTACAACAAAATATGGCGTTTTTGTACGGCTGCTATCGTACTCCAGAGCGGCGTTGTTGTATTTTCAGAAGTGAAGTTCCTGATGTTCCCGACTCATGTAGATGAGATTGGATTGGTTCGGCGGTGTGATGTTTTATTGAAGGCCTCTCTCTCTCTCGCTCTCTGTCTCGCTCTCTGTCTCTCTCTCTGTCTCTCTCTCTCTCTCTCTCTCATGTTTACATCCAGCAGGAGCTCTAATGAGCCCGTTCACCCCGTCGCCCCCGACACACGTCAAAGAAACAAGCTGATGTTTTTTAATGAGCGCTCATCAGCCACTCAGACGGTTGAGGGTTAGAGTCCGATGGGCTCCGCTCCATGTTTCATTCATCTGCCGTGAACACAGACGGCAGCGCCCAAGTCGCCGAGGATCCGACCTGATTCACGTTCCCTAAAACAAGTTCCCACAAATCGTCCAGCCACATTCAAATCGAAATTCATGCAAATCAATGAAGACAAAGGAAAAAGAACTATTTGAACATCTAAATACACAAATATTGTTGTTTTTCCAGTTTACTCTATTTTTCTTTCTTTATTAATTGTTTATAAGAATATCTGTCTGTTTTCCTTATTTAATTTTTTTTAATTGATTAATTTATATACTTTTCCCTCCGCTGTTTGATTATTTAACTTCCTTTTTATTTATTACTTTTTCTTTAAAGTTTCTTCATTTGATTTGAATTGATTTAATTTTATTGATTAAATGTTTGCCTTGATATTTTTATTATTTATCTTTCATTCATTCTAACTCGCTGTGCGTGTGCCTGCGAATGTTTTAATTCATCATTCAGAACGCTTTCACTTCAATCACAAGTCGTATTTGATGTTTTCCCAGTATAATCAATAACAAAAACACCTCCGTAAACCCACTAATTGTTTATAAACAATTCTATAATGTATGTTCTCCTGGCGTCCATGTTGACATCAATCTTCACAGCTGAGGTTTTAAGTGGGTTCTCTCATACGTCCTATAGAAATCGTAGAAACTCGCATGCCCCCCACATATGCCGAAACGCCGTTTCCGTGCCTTCTGCTGGTGAAACACTAAAAACAAGATGCATAAGCGAAGTAATAGATCCCCCGTTCCCAGTTCTTACCTTCTGGATGGTCTCCAGCATGGACCAGCCTCCGTTCCAGGGCTTGGTGGACTTCCTGATGCAGTTGAGGCTGGCCATGCTGTGCCACTTCCTGTCCTCCAGCTTCCTGTAGAAGGCGTTGGCGAGCATCAGCACGCTGTCGTACAGGTAGAGGTTGGAAACCTGCGGGTGGACGAAGCAGAGTGTGAGGAGGCTTCATGGCGGTGAGCAGATCATCCCAGTCATCCTCAACACCGGCACACCACAGGGAAGTGTCCTCGGCCCCTTCGGGTTCTTCTTCTGAAGTGATACATAGATTTTCTTATTTTATTGTGTTTTCGAAAATGTACAACATTCACAATATGTGATACATAGATTTTCAATGTTTAACGTGTTGTTGTCCTTTTTGTGTTGTTTTTCACAGAAGCTGATAAATGTTTTCTCTTCTGTTGTCGTTTCCACAGTTGTTTCTTTGGTATCTTTTAGATCTGACATGTTTGTTTTGACCAGAAAGATTCAAATCATGACGATCTGCAGGGAAAACACACCGCTGGTGTTTACGCTGAGAATTGCTGCTGCTACACACACACACACACACACACACACGGATTGCACACGCAATTTCATGCACAGAAAAGACCACAACAAGCAACACAGCTGAGTACCGATACATCATCTGACACACACACACACACACACACACACACACACACACACACACACACACACACACACACACACACACACACACACACACACACACACACACACACACACACACACACACACACACACACACACACACACACACACACACACACACACACACACAATCATGCCAAAGCAGTGAGCAGTGACCAAATTGAGAATGACAAATGAGCATCACTCTGTCCAGATGAGTCCTGCTGACTGTCATGAAGTCTGTGCAACATGCTGCCCAGGGCCATGGCACACACACACACACACACACCACACACACACACACACACACGCTGCTTTTTCATCCCTTTTTGCCATAAGGCGGCTGAATCCGAAAGGAGCACATTTACATGACAGACAGAGACACGAGAAGTGAAAGAAGACGGCAAAAAGAACTCGATTTTCTGATCTGCAGGATCCCAGCGGCTCCTAAAGGGACAATTTATCCCCCGAAAGGGACAAAACGGCCTCCGCAGTGCTGACACGTCTCCAGCATCACTCCGGCTAACACCACACACACACACACACACGCACACACACACACGCACACAGTTTTAACGACACCGGCTTCAGTTCAGCTCAACTAACATGGCGTTCCATGGAGGGGATGCAAGAAAACAACAACAAAATGTGGTGGGCCACAAGAGGAAGACGGAGGAGGAATTGATATGAGGAGATCCAAAGTGAAATGAGAAGGACAAGGGGAGAAACACGGTGAAGAGAAAGTGACAAATGAGGGAAAGGAGGAGGAAATACTGGAGGTCACCAACAAAAAAAGACTAAATGGAAGAAAAATGTCTCAAATTGCCATTGTTTGTAAAGATATGAAGGTGTGGACCCAACTGCACCTACTGAAGCTTGAAGACTTTAGGACAAAGAATTTATGACATAGAAAGGCGGAGAAACATATGTGAAAAACAAAACCAAAGTTGTTTTTTTGTTTTTTTTAAGAAGCCAAATGAATGGGATAAATGCAGGTATTGGCAGACTTGATTTGTTTTTTGTAACCAAGCAGGTTTTAGAAAATTTGGTCCAAAGTTATAACATAAAAACAACAAAATGTCACGGTAATGTGTAAAATAAATCTTGTACATTTCTTGGAATACAATTTTTTTTAAAAAAGAGAAAAAAACCCACAAAGGTTTTGTTAAAATATTCAGATGTAACAAGAAAATACTTCAAGTTATTGTGTGAAAAATGTTTTGCGTCTGAGAAATAATGGATTTGCTTCATACTTCCCATGAAGTAATGGAATGAACTTGATCAATGTGGATTAAAATAAATAAATAAATAAAAGGACCAAGCAGTTTTTTTTGCATTTAAGAGGAAAATTGTTATTATTTCATAAGTCTAGTCGGGGACTAAAGACATTCTTACATCAGGTCACATGTAAAGATTGTAGCCTTTGGCACCACCTAGTGGTTGGAAAATTAATGACAAGAACAAACTGGAAAGGAGAGAATATCAGTCAAGTAAAACGATGTAAAGTATATCGGTTTGTCACCCATGTTGCTATAAGATCCAACATTTCAATAGTTTCACTAAAGTTCAAAAGAAGTTCTCCCAACATTTCTGTTTTTTTTTTTAGTGTTTCACTGCTCACTGCTGGAAATCAATTATTTTAATACTTTACTTAAATGTAAAATCTGGTATTTTCATTAAATACTCATCTGCTATTGTCAAGTTTTGGTAACTTTATATTTTGGATTTTTTTGGAGGCTCTTGCCTGTTTTTTTTGCTTGTTTGTTTGTTTGTTTAATTAAACTGCCAGTTAACCGACGTCATTAACAGAAATACTTTTTTGTAAGATATTTGTGACAATCAGTCAACCAGGAAGTGGTTCCTTTAAATACATATAAACAATATTTATATGACCTGAGAATACAAGATGTGAGGACAGAGCTAAAGAGACATAGTCGTGTGTGTGTGTGTGTGTGTGTGTGTGTGTGTGTGTGTGTGTGTGTGTGTGTGTGTGTGTGTGTGTGTGTGTGTGTGTGTGTGACCTGCCGTAAAGTCTCACATCTTGTGAGAAACTCCACTCGTCTTCATAAATGTCAAAACGAGACAGAAGAAACACGGAACATTTGTCAGTGTGAATTACAGTAATTGTTCTGTTTGCTGTCTTTAAATGTCAACCGCGGTGCGTGTGTGTGTGTGTCTGTGTGTGTGTGTGTGTATGTGGTGCGTGCCTACATGTACTCTGTCAGATCCTACTCTGGATTAGATGTGGATTTTGTTGTCATGCTGCTTGTAAAACAAGTTGAGTTTCCATAAAACAGCGAAAACTAACAGTGATGACAGAAGGAGATAAAAAAAAAAAAGAAAAGAAAGAGGCGAGGACAGAAGAAACCAGCAGCTGTGTGACGACGACACATCTGCGGTGAAGATAAGAGCCGGGTCAAATGAAACTCGCCAATTCATTAGAGCTGTGAAGACGACCAACTGGAAGCGTTTCCAAATGTGTCAATGACATTTCTCGCCCTTTTTCAACAATGATGTTCCTGTGAGAAAGTCAACTTAACATACCTATCGTGTTTTTTTTCTTTTTCCAACAGATGTGAAAAAGGGAGGTCGTCTAATATACGGGGTCGAAGGAAAAAGAGTATCTGCTCTTCTTAATGTCGCTTAAATGTCAACGAACATAATTTGATGCCGTGTGAATCTGACGGAAAAGTAAAAGTAGCCCCGAAAACTGAAAAAACACAAAGAGTGAGAGGAGATCGTACCGTGGTCCTCTGAGAGAATGAGATGTCGTTCAGCTAAAGAGCTCAACATCCCTGGAACTGAGGTTAGGATGAGACGAGACGAGACGAGACGAGACGAGACAAGACGAGACGAGACGAGACGAGACGAGACGAGACGAGACCTTTAAGATTCTGAAATCGAGTAACGCTCCAAGATCTCGATACCGTTCTCAAGTAACACGACACACCTTTCAGAGTAATTTCAATACAGCTTCAGATTTCTGGTGAAGTACTTTTTTTTTGGTGAGTTTTAGAACAATTCCAAGATAGTTTTAAAGTGGGTTCCTGGTAGTTCTACTGTAGTTTCCGAGTACTTTTATGGTGTTTTCAGGATTGGACTTGTTCTGGGGTTTCAGAAACAGGTCTGGTGTCTGGGTGTGCTTCGCCTGAACGTACCATACTGCACAGTGGACACAAGACTCAAGGTTCAAAACATGCATGACGTTGAAGTACTGGCCCACTGTTAGTCCTCTTGATAGTTTTATATTAGTTTCTGGGGTGGCGGATATACGGAGACGCTTTGGGTCGTTCAGTCCAGGTATCGTTTCTCTTCTGCCCCCTGCTGGTTACTCTTGCAGGGTTCATCCGCCCACTGGAGCGTCCTGGCGAAGACGGACACTCTGTGTGTCCCCCGTTCAACGTTTCCCTGACACCCGAGGCCCGGAATGTGATCCGACGGCCGCCTGGACTGGCTCTACTGTACGTGCTCCTCTCCTGTGTGGGCGGGAGCGCTCATGAATTTATGTATGCGGCGCGGCGGTTCGGTTTGGCGCGGCTGTTTAGCATTCGACAAGAGGCGTGTGGCTCTAAGGGAAGACCTGGGGGGGGGGGGTCGGCCCCGAGACGAGGAGCCCTGCTGTTCTGCATGTGTCTGGCTGAGCTGTCACAACAACATGGGAGGCGTAAATACCACAGCGGTGAGCGGTGGATACTTCGAGCACTTTTAGCGGGGCGGTGATCGGTCGCCGCGGAGTTCGGCTGGGGGAAAAAAATGACGATGTTTTAAGAGTTTCTATTAGGATGAAAAATATGTGGTAATACGGCAGAAATATTCCCTTGAACGAGCTGCACAGTTTGTCACTGCAGCACCGACAACACAAACACACACACACACACACTAACGTCTGTATCTCGTGATGCTCCGTCGTCATGGAAACGTGACTCCACTCCACATGGAAAAATGTATATGGTTAACATTTGGATGTCCATTAACTGGTGTGAAAACGCCCTGAAATAGCAATTATGTGCTTTATGTACCTTAAACAAGGTATTTACTGATCTTCTTCCTTCACACGTCGCCTTTGACTAATAAATCTTTAATGGTATAAATCTGAAACTTTTATGACCAAAAGAGCCGTTTTTGTTCCTTTATCACCCATCAAATTTAAGTGGCGCCGCGAAATGAGTTCAACCTTTAAAATGAGACTAACACAAATTTAAATGTTTATGAAGTTCCAATTGCAAATGAGTACGGGAAACATTTAATTTCATGATTTAAAGCGGCTTCACTGTTTGTTTGGATTTTTTTCTTTGGTTGTTTTTCGCATTTAAATGTTTTTCTCTTTTAGATAATTTTGACTTTTGAGCTTTTTAACCACTTTTGGTTCTTTTTAAAGCAGTCGTGCATGTTTTTAACATTCTTCTTTGTCTGCAAAGCTTTTATTAGTAATTCTTCATTCGTCATTTTCCTATTTTAAGCTGGTTTCGCTGTTTTCCCCATTTATGTTTTTTTCTTTTTTTAAAGCTATTATTCCCCTTGCCGTTAACTGAGAGTCCTTTTGTAAAGAACCGGTTTGTAAATAACTAAATAACTAAATAAATACATAAATAATATCTATCTATCTATCTATCTATCTGTCTATCTGTCTATCTGTCTATCAATGTTTACGTAAAATGATCTGTAAGGTTCAGGGAGCCACAGGTTGCAGACCAATGGTATGAAACCTACATTTGCTCTACATTGGTTTGTATTGTGCTCATTTATTTTCACTTCCTTGCTTTTAACATGTTTCTTTTTTGTTGTTGTTATTTGTATTCATGTAAAACACATTTAATCGCCTTGTGCAAGACATGGGTTACACAAAAAGACTCCACTCGTCTTGATTTTAGTACCTCCTGTCATGAAAGTACTCCTTTTCTCTTTTCCCCCCCCTAATTAATTATTTACACCCTCTAATTGCTTAATTTGTGGCTTTGAATTGCTAAATTGTAGCTTTAACTACTTGATTCATTCCCCTTCCTGTTGGAGCTGCACTCTCATTATGGAGCACTTTAATGGAGGCAGGAAATATGCGAGTCTTCGGCTGCTCGATGCTTGAGTTCGCCGTTGCCCGCTGAAGGTCTTTTTGTCCGGCTGAATAGAGGAAGAGGAGGCGGAGGAGGGCCGATGAAGACATTTGTAAGGGCAAATTATTGATTGGAGAGCAGAAATTATTCTGAATAAATGACTTATATCGAGCAGTGAGAAGGAGTTGCTTCCTGGGACGAGGTAATGGCTTCATCGGAAACGTTGCTCACTGATACAAAGTGGACTCGGTGAATTCTACGGGCAAAATGCAGTTATACGCGACAGATATAACGTCTGCGCTTCATCGAAATAGTTGACACTCTTTGAACGTTCATATTTTGTAAAACCATTGTCTGTGAACAATAATAACATCTTGCAGTACAGTGTCTTGCTCAAGGACATTTTGACTTGTGGACAGGTGGAAATTGGGAAACGGAACCCGCGACGTTGCTACTGATGGACGGTACCACTGCACCGACTCAACCACAGACAGTCCCGTTGTGTTTGATCACTTCTGAAAACCATAGTCGGTGAACACTTCTGAAGAAAGTTGGCTGGGAAGGTTTCCTAAAGCCACCGTACGCAAACCGTTTAAAACACCACTGTCTGTGAACTTTTCTAGATAACAGCATCAAAAATTTATAATCTGTGTGAGCTTTTAATAAACCAGTGTCAGTGAACAGTTGTAACAGACCAGTGTCAGTAAACAGTTGTTATAAACCAGTGTCAGTAAACAGTTGTAACAGACCAGTGTCAGTAAACAGTTGTTATAAACCAGTGTCAGTAAACAGCTGTAACAGACCAGTGTCAGTGAACAGTTGTTATAAACCAGTGTCAGTGAACAGTTGTAACAGACCAGTGTCAGTAAACAGTTGTTATAAACCAGTGTCAGTAAACAGTTGTAACAGACCAGTGTCAGTAAACAGTTGTTATAAACCAGTGTCAGTAAACAGCTGTAACAGACCAGTGTCAGTGAACAGTTGTTATAAACCAGTGTCAGTAAACAGTTGTTATAAACCAGTGTCAGCAAAAAAAGTTGTATCAGACCAGTGTCAGTGAACAGTTGTAACAGACCAGTGTCAGTGAACAGTTGTTATAAACCAGTGTCAGTGAACAGTTGTAACAGACCAGTGTCAGTGAACAGTTGTAACAGACCAGTGTCAGTAAACAGTTGTAACAGACCAGTGTCAGTAAACAGTTGTTATAAACCAGTGTCAGTAAACAGCTGTAACAGACCAGTGTCAGTGAACAGTTGTTATAAACCAGTGTCAGTGAACAGTTGTAACAGACCAGTGTCAGTAAACAGTTGTTATAAACCAGTGTCAGCAAAAAAAGTTGTAACAGACCAGTATCAGTAAACAGTTGTAACAGACCAGTGTCAGTAAACAGTTGTAACAGACCAGTGTCGGTGAGCACTGCTGCGTTACCTCCAGGTTCTGCAGGTAGCCCTCCTGTGGGTCGCACAGCAGCGAGGAGATGCGGTGGTTCTGCCTCATGCAGCGGGTGCTGCTGTCCCTCCACAGCGGGAAGATCTGGCGGATCACCGTCATGCGCCCCAGTGCACTGTGGGTAAGCTCCAGGATCTCCGTGTCGCTGATTTCCTGCAGTGGAGGGAGAGGACGGTGAGCGACGGAGCCTCTGCAGCTGAATGAAGGACAGGTTGACTTTTATCTGTGGCGTTAATTAAAAGCAACAAACAAACTTGTTGTTTTTTTTCTCCCTTCATATTGACTCGCAGGATTCATTCAGGCAGTGACGGAGCCTCCTCACTCCTACACGTGTTTAATTGCCTCCATGCCGGCAAACCCAATTACTTCCTGTGAGGTGTAATTATAGATAGCCTCAATTCTAACTGTACGAGCGTAATAATAAAGACAAATCTATGAATAACATTAGTTTTTGCTTCAAAAACCAGCAAACATAATTAGGGAGCGCGTCTTGAGTCGGCGACGCCGGGTTTCCCCGTCCGTCTGTGAGGAAACTCGACTTTTCTCCGTTTGAGTTCATCCAATTAAAGAGGAGCCCGTAAACAAAGAGCCGGTCCGACTCGGGGCTCGTTTGAAAACCCGTCGTCCCGTCAGGCTGCAGACCGCGAGCAGCCACCTCCACGTACTCTAATTACACCGCGTCCCACCTTTTCTGACTCGAGACGGAGCGGTCGAAACTGGAAAAGACTCCAAATCGTCAATAATACTAATAATAGTTATAATAATACAAGTAATACATCGACTCAAATTATAAGACAATGAGGTTTTAACTGAGATTTTATCACAGAGAAAGGCAAATTTAGGTCCAGTTTTCAAGTGACAATGGAAAAGTTTTGTTACGTTTCGGTTTTCGTTTACACAACAATACTGCCGAACTTTTTGAAAATGGTGGAACTTGTAGGAAATGCTCAGACTCTGTCAACGTGGGAGAAAACACGATTTATCTCAGTGGAAACGGTGGAAAACCTAAACCTCTTGAAAACATGTGCATTCTATTGCCTCGGAAACGGGGGGGTGCAACTTGTCAAAAAAAAAAAAAAAATGCCCTGACTTCATGTCTGTGGAAAAATGGCAAATGCAACTTTTTGTAAAAATTTTTATTTGATTCCAGCTCTGTGTAAATGGGGGAAATGCAACTTTTTAAACAAACAAAATGTTTCAAAAATGCTCCGACTTCATCTGCATAGAAACAGGGGTGAACGCAACTTTTTGAAAATGGTATGACTGTCATGAATCCCAGTCCAGATCCTCCTGGGACTTAGTAGTTTTATATTTGACAGTCACTGTAATAACAATCCAACTTATCGTCTGATGGTAAGAACGTCTGTGTTCTCCCTTTATTAATGTTTAGAACTCATCGTTCTCAGCTGTATGTGTGTGTGTGTGTGTGTGGTTTCATTACAAAATCAACAACTCGTTCTGTTCAACGTCCAGCGTTTTCTGAAATGAAAACGCAAAATGTCGTCGTGCAGACGAGGCCTCAGCACTGAAAGACTGAAAGAACGCCTCATAAAGTTTTCTTACACTGTGGCTCTGCACTAAAATAAGAATTACACGAGGAGGAAAAAAATCTTCATTTCGTTGATCTTCAAGCTGTTTCACACGTTTGTTTTTCAGCGGTTGTCTCCGGGGGAAGAGAAGAAGATTTAAATGAAGCCCAGACAAGTAGAAACAAAGTGTTCTCTGTGGTGGAGCTGAAACGTGGGAGCGTTTGATCTGAGCTGGAAGCCTGGAGGTGTTTGTCAAGCTGCTCCTTCTAAAAGGTTACGTTCAAATATTCCTGAGGAGACCCCAAAAATACAAAACCTAATTACCTCTGATTCTTCCAACAGTTGTCTCTCGAACAAAGCCCCATTTACACGACAACAAAAACTATTGAAACCGTAAAACATTCTTACTGTTGCCGTGTAAATGGAGAACTTTTCCAAAACAAACGGCGGTGTTGTCCCTTTGTTGTTGTTGTGTAAACGGCCTACGCTCTGGTAAATATAAGGCAACGTGTTAAAGATCTCTGGGTTGAAGTGCGTTAAATCTGCAGTTGCTCAGCATGAATCTTTGAAAGAGAAGCCTTCAGCTGGCATGAGGTGTTTTCAACACGGCATCATGTTTGATCGTAAACAGAAATGTGGCCAAACAAGGTAAAAAAAAACAACAAAAAAACAAAACACGAAGCGGATTTTGCTCCTTTGGTTAATTTAAAAGTGTAATTAGTGAAATGCTGACTTGGAAACAAAGCGCAGAGTCTGAAGTGGTTTAAGAGGCTGTTACTGAGCTAGGAGGTAAAAATGGAAATCTGGCACTAACACACAAATCAGGGGGCTTTTATTTATTTATTTTTGTATGTGACACTCTCCCCCCGTCTCCCCCTGAACGACGCCGTTAACACTCGTCAGTTCAGTTAATTGGCCGGGACGACGCCTGGATATGGATAGAGGGAGACGAGTGAAGGATTCACATTCATCATTACATGTCTGTGGACACTTCCTCTGAGAACCAGTGTCTGTAAGCACGACCGGTCCTCTTAAATATTTTTATTCCTGTGTCCATTTGATAAAACCATCGCGTGTGAACGCTTTACAGAACCATCGTCTTTGAAAACCGACAAAGACCCTCACCTGCGAACACGTCACAAAATTATCGCCTGTAAATTCTTTGTAAGCCGCCGTCTGTGAACGGTTACAACAGTTCCGGGCGTTTCTCTCCCTGCTTCTCTTCGCCGAGTGGAATTAACTCCGCCGCTTTAAATCTGCCGGCTGCTCTCCGACCCGATGTACCGGAGAAAGCTTTGTGGAGAAGTTACCTCACCAAATTCGACTGCTCTCCTCTGATCTCACCGCATCGTTCAAACAACAGGGACTCTTATTTCTCCCTTGTGAGTTTGTACTTCAGAAGTCCAGCTGGCACAAGAAAAAAAAAAAAAACAGACGACGACTTACAATCACATTTTTCTATTTCTCTCCGCTGCCAACATCTCTGCTCTGCCAGGGGCCCGTTTCCAGAAAAAAATTAGTCTGATAACAACAAAATGGAACATTTGGGGCTAACAGTGCAGCTGCTGGCATCCGGTTCGTCCCCGAACAATGAAATTGTTCTCTTGGACGAGTTTTTATATCAAGAGGCTCTTCAATCAGCCAATCAGCTGCCGACGGTATCTGTTCCTGCCGTTTCAAACCCAGGCAG
The DNA here is from genome assembly GCF_963422515.1 of Blennius ocellaris. Taxonomy (NCBI): domain Eukaryota; kingdom Metazoa; phylum Chordata; class Actinopteri; order Blenniiformes; family Blenniidae; genus Blennius; species Blennius ocellaris. The sequence continues at coordinate 6,242,979 of NC_137670.1, forward strand.
CGTCCACACCAGCCTAAACAAGCTCTCTTGCCTGCCGTCGTTCTTTTAAAAGTTTCCCATCCATACGGCACCTGTGCGGGAAATACCCGCGTCGACGTGACACCAGGAAAACAACTCAAAACAACGTAGTACCAGGCGCAGTACGCCAGGCCTACAGGTGGCGCGGTGACGCTTGCACGGAGCATTTAAGAGCGGAGAAGAAGACATCCCTGTTGGGGATAAGTGTTCTTTTCCCGACTCTTGGTTTTGAACTGGTTTCAAGTTGGCATTGAACTTATCATAGACGGATTTCAGATGCTTTGATGAAGGTTTTCGACGACTTGCAGGGAAGTGCGACCCAATTCTGCCAACAGGTGACCCATATCCTATCTATTTCCTGACAGTGTGAACGTTGGAATTCCTACTTTTGGATACCAGACCCAGGCCTCAATCATATGTGCTACCAAATCGGATATGTGTCTGATGTCTTTCAAAACAACTGCGGTCTGAAGGGTCAAGTCGCATGCATGTGACTTCCCCGTCATTGACGTAATGCTGGCGTGACAAATCTGTGGCAGAGGAAGCAGCACCGCCAAGATGTGTGAGGGGGAAAAAAGGGAAGAAGGGGACTTTGACTTTAAATTGACTCTGATGATGGATTGGTCTAAGAGTTGGTGTTGGACTGGTCCTGTGCTGGTTTTACAATAGATCTGAGGCCAGTTTCATACCGGGTGCGATGCAATGAAGTCACGTTGAGGTCAGTTGAAGAAGTTGGGAGTCTTACCTCGTTGACGAAAACCCAGTGGCTGTCTTTGGAGGCCAGGTTCGTTTCCACCGCCTGCAGACACACACACACAACACAAACCAGAGAAAGACGAGGTTAGCAAAACAAAGTGCGGGTAAACTATCGTTACCGAGCTCAGACTAGTCAGAATCCCCTCCCTCCAACAAAAACATAATTGAAACACATGGTCAGAATCCTCGAAATTATGAAACCAGGCTTTTTTACCAGAGGCAGCTTCTGAGGCCACGCCCACTTTTCCCAACAACTTGAAAACACAGCTTTGAGCGTTTCAGGCGGGAAAGCAGTGATTGGCTGAAGGCAGCTTGATGGGACAGTTTGCTCGTGGAGACCCGTTGCCCCATTGTGGTAAAGTGTATGAAGACGACGCGGAGTGGAAAAGTAATCTGTTAACGCGTCGTCAGGACGACGGACAAAGACGAACCAGCTGCTGCGCAAAGTCCTCATTGATCCCCTCAGAGGGTAAAAACACAATCAGAGAGAAAATATCAGAAAAGGCAGCATCTGTTTGATCTTTAACACCTGGGAGAATGAAATGTAAAGTCAGTCCTGTGGGAGTAATTAGAGCCGGAAATCTGACACGTTAGCTTCAGTTTCAGATCGGCGCCGTCGCCGCCAGCTGCGCTAAGACTTCGGGGCGTGTCAAGAGTGGTGGGTTGTCTCCACGACGCCGTCGCCGCTAACATCTGCGCTGTCGCCGCTGCAGCAGGTGGAAACGTGAGCGAGGGAAAAAGGCCACGGCGAGAGAGTGAGCGCTCCCGAATCCCCACAGGAAATCACGGTCGGAGCTTTTCACATGCTAATTTTCAGCGCGTAATTCTGTCTCGTGCTTATGTTTCACATTGTGAATAAACAGTTTGACATTTGTGGATTTACAGATGAAAAGAGGTTGGTCCTCCAGATTATAGAGCATCTTCCTCTTAACTGCTGTAACTTCAGCCAACATCCAGATCATAGAGCACCTTCCTCCCACAACATAATGAAACATGTCCTAAATGTTTGAAAAAACCTAGTAAATAATGTTTTTTTTATGCATAATTGACGAATATATGAGATGGTAGTTTCCAGCTTTCATGAATATCATAACACTGTTTCCTTGGAGAAGAGGATGGGACCGACCAGCCCGGATCTCTGGGCCTGATTGAGCTGATCGGGTTTGGCAGACGCCATTTGAAGCAGCTGGTAGGAGGAATCTGTGTTGATGGGATTAATTCACGGGCTGCACTGCCTTCCTTCCCCTTCAGGATTGTTTTGCAATGCTAACTGGACCGTAGGCTCGGAGATATCAGCTCTCGTCACGTCTACGCCCGGCGTCCTCCGGGCCGCGACTGACAGATGTTTCCTAACAGGTTCCTCATTTGGCTTCCAGATCACCAAACGCTGACACTCTCTCCTGGAAGTCGACACGGGGAACCACCGCGAGGATAAACAAGAGAGCGAGCCGAGGCACGGAGGCCACCGCGCCAGCTTCTGTCCTCAGAAGCCTTCAGAGGTTTAAATCTCTGCACGTAGTTTTAACACAAGTCATTCATTGAATACGACTTCTACTCCAATCCATTTTCACTGTCTGGAAAAAATGCTGCATAAATTATCTGTTGAAGAATGAAAGAAGACTGGCACTGGTACCTGTACGTGGATCATTTGGTGCCGGGCCACAAAGAGAGAATTTAAAAAGTTTTATTTTGAAACTATGATTTTAAATCTCTATTAGTCTGCATTGAGTTTTACTCAGAAAAACCCTTCAATTCCGTCAGCGCTTCGTCATACATCGTGAAGGCGTTTGTCAGAAGAAGGATGATGAACAACGTCGCAAATATCTGAATGTCTGATTTGAATTGGTTGTATCGTGAGCGATGCTAATGAAACCGCTGATAGGAACTGGAAGAAGACCAAATGTGAGAAGGTGGAAGAAGTTGAGGAGTTGGAAGAAGAAGAAAAAGAGGACGGGCCCTGAAGCGGGGCTTTCCACCTGCAGATCAGAGAAATACTTTCTATACAGGAGATGTTGACACCAACCTGCAGGAGCGTCTTAAATATTTAACTTTCACAGCATCGCTATGGTTTTTAAAGAAAGTTTTCCAAGCCAGCAGACTGCTGCAGAGCTTAAAGAGAGAAAGAAAGAGAGAAAGAAAGAGAGAAAGAAAGAATGAAAGAAAGAAAGGTTCATCTGTCTTAGTCTGTGTCCCTCGTCCTCCTCTTCCTCTTCCTCTTCCTTTCCCCCCCAATCATTACCAGCTATCACATCCATGCTGTACCTACAGGGGCTGATGGGTAATTGTTGTAGAGAAGCAAAAATAAACTGCTGAGACGTGAGATGCATGTTAACAGGGATTCGAATTATTGTGTCAGATGGAGGAGGGGGAGGAGGAGAAGAAGGAGGAAGGAGGGGGAGAAGGAGGGGGGGGCGGGTCTTCCTCAGGTGACTCATGTTGGTGTGTGCTGATCCCAGCAGGCCGTCGGGCCGGGGAAAGGTTGCGGTGACAGGTGTAATATCTCCCAGCAGGAGGCGTCGTGCGAGGAGTGCGATGGGAGCAGGACTGTGGCCTTTTACTGTAGGTTAACCTCATCACTGACGGCTTCATCCAGTCTGGCAAAGAGCAGCGTCTCCATCACCGACGGGACGCCTCGCTAACACACATCCACACTCGGCACAGGCACAACATCCACCGGGAGACAAACCCAGAGGGAAGAATGCAAGAAGATACTCAAAGGTTCATTCTGACGTCCTGAGGTAACGATATGGTGTTAGCATCAGGACTGTGAAGGTCAATCTAATGACTGACATCAGTCAGACATTTCTAAACTACTGATAACGAGAAGAACAGAACAGCTAAGATAAGGCTCTCCGAAAGGGAAGCTAACCGCTATTTAAACACACGAATGCTAATCACAGCGGATACAGGCTAATGTTAATGCTACTTCCAGTGGGACGTGCTTCATTTTGCTGTTTGGCCGGGAACACTGACGGACCGTTCACTTGAGTTTACGTAGAAATAAAACTTCAGATAGCGCTAAAGCTAGCAGTTGATACAGTCAGTAGGACAGAGCGGTGCATTAGCTTTGGGGAGGCATACGCTTCAAACAAAGCTCATGTTACAGCTACCAGCTGATAGAATCAACAGAACAGAGTAGCACAAGTATGAACAGCAGCTTTGAATGCTAACGTCAATACTAATGATGGAATCAGACAAACAACTACACATCAGCCATAACATTATGGCCACTCATTCCCTTTGCATTTGGCATCCTGTTAGTGGATGCTAGTTTTTGTCCGGTTGTACAATCTGCTAACGGGACACAAAATAACAAGCTCTAGACTTCTAACATGTTAGCTTTCATAAATACGGAAGCCTCATGAAGATTGTAGGTGCTTTTCCAGTGGCATCTACTCAGCTCAACCGTTTTTTTGTTTTTTTTTAGGTTATTGCATTACATTAACATCTGGTGCCAGGTACTTTTCAAGTGCCTACGCTGTCAGTGAGCTGAGTCGGGACAAAAATGGGAAGTCGGCAGATGGCAGGCCACTGATTGGCCTTGATATAGGACTGTAGCAAATTAGCATTAGCTATCATGAGCTTAAGCATCATCAGTCATCATCTGCTGTGGACAGCATGACGAAACTGTGGAAAAATACAGGCAAGTTTGGCCAATCAGTGGCCTGCCGTATGGCGATGTCACGCTCTGGACTGCTTGCTTGGAACCACAGCAGAGAAGGCCCGAGAAAAGTATGTGGTATATACGCGTAATGAAAAACCGAGTTGAGTCGAGCCATGAAGGTGCTCGTGGAAAGACGGCACAAGTGTCTCAATAATGCATTTGTGGGATGTGCAGAACAAAGCTGTCTCATGCCTGACAACTTCTCAGACTGAAAAGTATCTGCTGCTGAAACCACACGCACACCTTAAGGGGTCTAAAAGAGTCAGAATGTCTGAGGCAGGTGGTTATAATTTTCTGGCGGACGTGTGTGAGTTTGAATATGAGAAGGAAAAAATGGGAGGTTTATCGATCTCACTGCGGAGGAAAGACCTTCGCCAACTTTGTTGGAGAAAAGTTGTAGTTTTCTGTAGATTCGCTTTGAGGAGCAAGAGAGAAGAGGAGACATGAGAGAGAAAAAGAAGAAAATCTTCAGCTGGAAGCAGGAAGACACCGTTCGGTCTGAGACTCAGATCAGAGAACAAGGAGCATAAGAAGTGAAACGCACAAGAACTGACCGGATCGTTACGCCTCGGATAAAAAGTGCATTCGCATCGGAGCGGGGGCTGTTAGAGGAGTTAGAGGGGGGGGGTTAGGGTTAGTTTTTGTCTAATCCAAACTCAAGATCAAAATAATAGAAACAAGCTGCTGAAATTAGCCTCATTTACTTACTGAAACCTTCATCCGCAAAGTCAGAGACGGATTCTATCAATCAAAGGGTCTTTGAATATTTGGCCAAAAAAAAGACAAATGTCTCCCAGAAAAGGCGCCTCTTCATGTCACATGAAAAGTTCTCATTAATTCTTCACTTTAAACATCACTTTTACAAAATGATTTTGCAATAATGGTGGAAATTGTCCAACAACAAGAACAACTTCAATAAACTTAAACCACTTGGAATCAAAGTTTAATGTGAAATCAAATATGAACATATGAACATTCAGTTTACATACATTTTCATTTTGAAATAAAATGTATTACAAATCAAGCATTTTTACACAGATAGCTGACAAACCTTATGTTTTCCCAGGGGTGAAAAACGCCAGACACTATTTACAAACTGAAGGTAAAAAAAGAGATGCAGTTCAAGACTTGTCTCAACCCCCAGAGGCAGAAACAGCAACAAACACCCCCAGAGGTGAAAAACGCGGTCACATTCACCTTCAGAAGCACAAATTGAGATTCACTTCACCAGTTGACTCAAAAAATTGAGGTCAACTTTACCCCCAGAGGCAAAAATCTGCTCAACACCAGAAGCAAAAACAGAAACAAACACTGGATCCAGATCCTCCCCAGAGGTCAACAAGATAATTAATATTCATACGGAACATCTTTCTCCACTGACTGAGTCGATGTCTCATCTATTCACTTTTTACTTGCAGCCACAGGTAAAGTGACTCCACGACTTTCCCCAGTGACTGTGGTCGTGACTACTTCCCAGTAACTTGCGTAATAGGTTTCACATGTCGCGCCTTCAGTGCTGAGAAACCCTTCGTCTGTGTACTCTGATTACACCTTTTTCCTCTCAGCTCTGAAATGTCAGCCCGAAGCAAAGCCTCATTTATTGGATCTATTAGTGAAATAACACAGCGCCCCCAGGAAAAGCCACTGAAGACACCAAAAAGTGTTTGTGCTCCTCTTCACATGATGGACGGATCAATAACTCGTCTCGGCAATCAGCTCGAAAGGTCGAACCATCCGGACTGTGAGCCAGGTCCGGTGTTACAAATGTCACATTTCTTCCCCCGATCATCCTCGCACACACACACCTACACAAACACAGTTTAGGGAGCTGTTGTGAGAATGTCAGGACTCTACGCGACGTCTGTGGATGAATGTAGAGCGTTGGAGGTGATGGAGAAATCCTCCCGCCCCTTCTCCCTCTGGCAGAATGAATCTCCTCCAGGAGCCTTTTCTTTCATTTTAGCGTCTCAAACACTAAGTGAGGGAAGATGATGGAAACAACTTTAGCTGCCAAAGGACAAGAATCAGGATCCTGTTCGCCCCCAGAGAGACAAAAGGTGGATCCCAATTACCCCCAGAGGCAAAAACCTGAATCCAGTCCAGTCTGCTCACCCTACGAAGTCAAACCAGATGTCAATTACCCCACAAGGCCCCCTGGTTCCAAAAATACGTCAAGTTCACCTCAACAGATCCTCGCAAACCCCAGAGGCAAAAACTGGATCTCAATTACCCTCAGAGGCATGAGGTCTAGTTCTTCGCCATACATGCTGAAACTGAACCGTGGTCACCCACAGAGGCAAGAAAAGCTGGATTATAATTACCCCCACAGGCAGAAACATAGGTCTGGTTCACCTCCGGAGGCAGAAAAAAAATGACATCTCGCACATCCCAAGGGCTAAAGATCAGATCCTAGGAATCCCCGTGGCAAAATATAGGATATAATGTGCATGAAATGAAAGAAAACACATGTTGTCAAATCCCAGATGTAAAATGCCAATTGACCCCAGAGGTTAAAAGCAAGAACGAGTTTACTCACAGAGACGCACAGAAACCCAACATCTTTCTGTCACCCAGAGGCAGCAGCCTAGATCTGAATGACCCCCAGAAACTGTTCCTCTCAAGAGAATAAAACTGGACACTTCTCACACTCAGAGGCAAGAACCAAATCAAATTTACTCCCAGAGGTAAATGACGGGTCCAGTTCAGTTCCAGAGGCAAAAAAAATGACATCCTCCTCATCACCAGAGGCAAAGATGACATCATCGTCACCCCAAGAGGCAACCCTATCATAAACCAGAATCCTCCTCGGCACCAGGCAAAAATTAAGTTTCTTCTCAGTCCTGGAGGCAAAGACCAGGATCCCAGGAATCCCCAAAGGTCAATGTACCCCCTGTGGCAATAACCTCGATCCAAATAACCCCAAACATTAAGCCCCAAAACCGAAAACCCCCAAAACCAAGATTTAACCATCTCCAAGAAACAGAGATCAAACTTACACCTTTAATCAAAACCTGTGATCCTTTCAACTCCCAGAGGCAAAGACCCAGGCCCTGTTTACCCCCGGAGGCAAACACCAACATCGTTTTCACTCCCAGAGGTAAATACAAGATTACCATCATCACAAAAGACACCACTGGCACCAAAAAAGCAGATTGAGTTCATCCCCAAAGGTACAAATCCACATATTTTCACATCAGAGGTGAAAAAAACCAAGAACCAACTTCCCCCCCCAAAAAAAAGGTAAAAACAGGATAAAACACAGTCCAAGAGGAAAAAAACAGGATCTCACACACCTCTAAATCGTATTTACCTGCAGCAGCTATAAGTTAGATCCCAATCTCAATCAATCAAAGAAATAAAAACAGCTCTCGATCACATTGAAAGAAAAAAAAAAAATCAAGAGAATCACGGTTTTTCAGCTCAAGATCCATGTGTTCAGATGGTTCGTTTTTTTCTTGTGTTTTTTTTTAACAGCATCACTGGAACTGCCTCTGCAGTACTCACTCCGAGGCCCCTGCAAATACTCGCTGTGTCGGCATGGTAACCAGCCATCACCGCATTGGCGCCGCTCCACTGGGACTCGTGTACCTGAGACAGAACCCCCCCCCCCCCCGTGAGAGGGAGACCCTCCGATGAGTCTGAGAGGGACGACTGACACCAAAACCAGTGGTACATCCGGAGTTTAAAGATTTAAAGCGAAGCGTATGAGAAAAGTTGTCAAAGTGTAAGACAGAAAATCCACAGTGAATCCCCCCAAACATCAAACACAGCAGCTAATCCACACACGCTAATACACAGATAACTTCCAACAACAGCTGAAAAACTCTCAGGAATTACGAGATTTAGCATTAAATAAACCCTCAATGTCTGCATCTGCTCTGAATCGGTGTTAACAAAACCTTCATTATTGATTTCGGTGCTGTATTTCTTCCCCTTGATCCCACGGAGCTGAAGCTGCTCTGACGTCTGCATTTTCTCACACAGCAACGAAACAATTCCTGCTGATAGTTAGATAAGTACTTTATTCATCCCCAATTGGGGAAATTCAGAGGTCCATTATGATGAACCATTAAAGCCGACACAGGAAACTCGGGAAAGAACAAATTCTCGTGACTCTACACATACTTGGCGTTGTGCGAAGTTCCTCCAATAACTCCCGTTTTCTGCTACGCATTCCTGTGGAACAACTGTGAACCGTTTAGCGGGACATCGAAACCCCTTGATATTTTCTCCACAATTA